>NC_140966.1:8249134-8431634 GCF_056783735.1 Eptatretus burgeri
CAACACACACAGGAACACACACACACACACTGCTGGAATTATAGATAGATGACACATACACAAACACACACACACACACACACACACACACACTGCTGGAATTATAGATAGACGACACATACACAAACACACACACACACACACACACACACTGCTGGAATTATAGATAGACGACACACGCACACATATTGTTGGAATTATAGATAGACGACACACACACACATATTGCTGGAATTATAGATAGACCACACACACACACACATTGCTGGAATTATAGATAGACAACACACACACATATTGTTGGAATTATAGATAGACGACACACACACACATATTGCTGGAATTATAGATAGACCACACACACACACATTGCTGGAATTATAGATAGACCACACACACAAACACACACACACACACACACACACACACACACACACACAGCTGGAATTATAGATAGACGACACACACACACATTGCTGGAATTATAGATAGACGACACACACACACACACACACACACACACACACACACACACACACACACACACACACACACACACACACACACACAATGCTGGAATTATAGAGAGATGAAATGAGGTCAATGAGATGACAAATGAAGGGGTTGAATGCAGACTGAAGAGCAATGAGTAAGGAAACTCGTCGTTGTGAATCGTTTTTACCACCAAAATGAGATGTATTTCGTTGGCAAGCATGTCGAGTAGAGCTGAATTCCTTAACACTTCCAAAGGCCACAGCGTTTTGACAATTGGAAACAAAAAAAAGTTGTGCACTTTTTTTGATAAATTATTTTCAGAACAATTTTTCTTCAATAAATAAATAATAATAAAAATTGTCTCCATGTACATTGTACACACCTTTACCTCGTTAGCACCTCTTCATAAACAACATTGCTGAGGAAACGGCGCTTCTTCTTTGTTTCCTCTTCCAGGGCAAGAATGCGGAGGCTGCTGGATCTGCCAACGTTTTGATAAATTATTAGTTTTAATGGCCAATTATTCAATTAGCGCCAACGTATTTTGCCTTTTCGCAAGGAAAAACACAAAGAGAAGAGAAGAGAGAGAGAAAAAAAACGTTCGTGAAAAAAAAAATTACTTCCTGGTTCAGAGCATACCAGCTCACTCTGATGTTACCGAAATGTATACACCGTCTAATATGAAAATGATCATAACTTGGGGCATTGTGTTTATCTATAAATCCACTTAAGAAATCGAGAAATTATTAGAATACACGAAGTCATCACTATCCGGAAGTCCGTACGTTGTAACCCGTAATGGGGAACGTGGCTGAGGTTCCCTTCCCCATCGGCCATGCCCACACAGCAACGTGTCTTGTCATTGGTTGGTAAATAAATGACCATAACTTGGGAAGCACTTGTCCGATTAAAATCAAACCTTGAAAAGGCACATCCTCAGGTCCCCAGCAATATACCTGGCAAGTTTCAATTAGATCAGACCAGTGGTTGTCGAGAAACAGCGGTCACAGACACAGACACAGAAACACACACACACACACACACACACACACAGATTGCTGGAATTATAGATAAATTGCCAGACAGGGAACAAGGTGATACATTTAGACATCTCGCTGAAGAGCTACATGATGTGACTGAAGTGTTTTGATGTTGCCTACATGAAGCCTGGACTGCACAATCATTGTTGTAGAATAACCCCAGTTAGTGCTGCACATACTGTCCCGCAGTACAGTGACAACCAACCAATCCAAAAGAAGCAGCCCAAAGATCCCCCACAACTGTGATGCCATGGTGCCACCCATGTAGAGCCAAGACCACACATCTTTCAGCAGATTTTTTTTTTGTTGTTGTTGTAGTTTCCACCGGCGTTGGCGTGCGGACGACCGTTTCAGTGAAATTGCAGTCACCGCCCACCAAAGGCTGCAATCCAGTCGTAGCCTTCCAGATAACCCCGGAAACCCGCTACAGGTGCCTTTTAACGCACCATAAACTTGTCAGTACTCTATCCACGCACTACAGGGTCAATCGCCGAATTGTCAATATACCTAACTATTCGCGCAGGCAGAAAATACCGAGAGTTTATAACTCGATGAAACTCGTACGGAAACGCGCCGCTTAAGCGTCCTCGTTCCATGTGTGAGCCGAGCAGTTTTATATCACCAAGTTCCGTCGGACCAGGTTATTACTTTTATCGGCTTTAATAGCCCCGCAATTCCTGATACGTGCCGTGGCCGTCAATGTGAGGAAAATGATGCAACGAGCAGATAAACATTTAACAATTGGGGCATTTATTCTCACAATCATGCAATCAATGAATGGGGGGAAGGGAACAAGACACGAGCAAAGGCCTACAGCCGATGTCTATTTTTATATCCAGGCACGTACTTAACAACAATTCTACTTAATGAGACAAGGCGCCACAGACTTCCATACAAAACCCCAAGAAAAGAATCTGGCTCATGAGCCTTTAATGATACTCAGAGCCAGGATGACCGAAGGACTCCAAGAGGCCACGCAGGTTACCTGGCTGCCCCTTGGTGGCGACCGGTGGTCTTCGGTTCGGCGACCCTTGGTGTCTCCGTTCCGTTGGCTCGTTGCCAATGCGCCAGTCGCTTGGGCAGCTTGGCGGTTTGAGCAGCCGGACGAGCGGCTTCAATGGCGGCTTAGTTGGTCGGGCCTGGCGACGCAGCTTGAGTGGCGGCTTGGTTGGTCGGGCCTGGCGACGCGCCCGACTCTCCACTGCCGTCTCCCGACTCTTGACTTCACTCTCCAAACTGGACTCTCCTTTTCTTCTTCGCTCAACTCCAACTGCCCGTTGCAACGTGAGCCCGCCCCTTTTATCAGGTGGGGGCGGGCCGCCCTTCAACCCTTCACCCGAGGCTGGCCCCGCCCACTTTTACCTCTGAACCTTCACCCCTGGTGGAAACCCCATCCTTATTGGCCAGTCCTTTCCAAGGCAGAGCCCATTCTGATCCAATTATGCAAATCAGCCATTTCACAGCTGTTTGCACATGGACGCTCTGATTGGCCAGTCCTTTCCAAGGCAGAGCTCATTTTGATCCAGTTATGCAAATAAGCCGGTTCACGGGTGATTGCACACGGACTGTGGAGAATGTGGCTCCTATGGCGGTGCGGCATGTCTGCGTCGACTGCATTTTGCCGCTGTCACTGAGGAGGATGTTATAGTGTTTGTCGAGGAGTTGGCAGTGTTGTGATGTTTGTCGAGGAGTTGACGATGTTGTGATGTTTGTCGAGGAGTCAATGTTGTTGAGGAGATGATGTTTGTCGAGGAGTCGATGTTGTTGAGGAGATGATGTTTGGTTAAAATAAAAGATAGACAACGAATAACGGCTACCTCAAAGATTCACAGCCCGGCACACGAACAAGACCCGTTATACGTCGGTGGGGAGATCTAACCTGAAACATACACTTCTCGAAATAACTGATCTCTGGGGAACCTGAATGGTGTTCTGTGAATTTCCACAACCGTAACAATACATATATATATATATATATATATATATATATATATATATATATATATATATATATATATATATATATATATATATATATATATATATATATATATATATTACAGGTCCAGATCAGGAATATAACCCAGGTCCTCGAGCAAACCGTACCAGTGCTCTGCCATCTGAGCTATCTGGGCAACCCACCAGCTGAGCAACACAAACCAGATAGTCACCAAAATCCAATCATTTTTTTCATGTTACACACCGTTCTTGTGAAATATTGGGGGTGTAAGAGGGGGCCGCCCCACCTATTGGAAGGGGTTCATCCAGCTGGGACTCAGACCAATAGTGGCCAGGAGAGGGGGTAGATAAGTGAATCATCGGTGCAGGTGGAAACAGAGGCTCAAAAACGGGGTTCTGCCAGGCAGAATGAAACCAGAATGACAAACATTTTTTTGTCGTGGATATTAATACCCACTGTCTCCAGCAGGGCTCAGTAAACCACTCACACTGTGCCACGTGTACAGGCAAAGATTGTAAGTAAGTCATCTATCCCCGTGGGGGTGAGGGTGGGAGGGGTTTGTGCCCGGTAACCTGACCCTGGTTCCCCCAGCACGTATGTAAAATGTGGTGGCGATTGGCCGAGCTGTGTATTTTTTTATGATTTTCAGACAAACACACACCCACATAGTAAGATGCACAACACAAACAGATGGAATCATTGCATCTAATATAATTAATTATCTTGTGTTTAATATTCACAGTGTGACATTATCTGTGAGAAAGAAAAATGGTGAAAAATGCCAATGAGGCCATTTCTTAATTATAAACGGTATTGAAAGTTGGTCATTATATCAAAGGGCTTGGGATTTTTACATTAAAATTTTACACGAATGGTGATGATTACTTTGCAGTGGCATTCCGACTTGAACATTATGTCATTATTCATCGGCAGAACGAGTGTTGATTCCAAGACATTTAGTTATCGGGACACTTTGATACAATTTACACCAAGTCATAATTGTTTTGTCCATCACAGCCAACTTTCCAAAAGTCAGCTTCAGTTTAACACATCACCATTATCACTGCGCCAAATCGACCTTCACAACCACCCGTCTTATTTTATTACATTCCTTTTCCAAGGAAGCTGTAGCTACTCAAAATTGAATCATATTTCTTCTAAATATAGCCTCAGAGACTCTAAAGGAACCCAGGCCAAAGTGGACCCCAAATATTTGAAAGCAAAACATCAATTTTTTTTTTGCGTGTCTGTATAACTTTGTGATGAGATTTTTCCACGTTCAAGTTATGCTGAACAATCTTTGAAAAGGCAAACGTTTGGTCCAGGCATTGCATTTTCCGGTGTGATGTTGCTGCTCCATCGATTTGAGAGCAAAAAGTACATCAAAAAGCTGGGTACAGGTCTGCACTGAAGTACAGGTCTCCAAGCTGGGTACAGGTCTCCAAAGGTGGATGGAGGTTATGTTTTCTCCCCTGTTTGTTTGCCTGTCTGTTTGTATGTATGTGTGCAGCATATCTCAAAAAGTTATGGACGAATTCGGAATAAAATTGGTGGACAGATTGGGTACGTGACAAGGATGAATTGATTAGATTTTGGTGAAGATCCAGATCCTATAATTTTTAGTGATTCTTGACCCTTGAGAGATTGGGCAAAAGATGATATATAGCACGATATCTCAAAAAGTTGCTGACGGATTATGACAAAACTTGGTGAATGATTTGGGTAAGTGATGAGAACAAGCCGATTCAATTTTTCTTCAGGTCTGGATGCAGATCCGGCCTATCAGTGTGATACATAACTATTCAGCCTGGAGGAAGTGTGTGCTCCACCAGGTGCCGTTGTAGTTACAGTGCCTTCAGAAATTATTCACTCCCTTTGATTTATTCACATTTTGTTGCGTTATAGCCATTGAATTTAACTTTTTTGTCACCCATCAACACAAAATGAAAACATATTTTTAGAAATATTTACAAATTAATTAAAAATGAAAAGCTGAAATGTCTTGTGTCAATAAGTATTCTGTCAGTTGGCCACTGAATTTGGCCCTATCACTCAATGGTGAAGAATCATAAAAAAAATTCTTGCATCCAGATCCGGAATCAGATCTTCATTAAAAGAATGTGTTGCTGTCCTTGTTCGGTCATCGACATACGCAAAAAAAAATTCAGAACGATTGCTTGAAAACTGTGGCCAAAAATCGTGTGACAAGCAGACAGACAGACAAACAGATGAAAAAAATCACTCATAGAGTGACACTTGGTGAAACAGAACAGCACTCAGTAGAGCGCATACCTTCGCCAGGCTGAAGAGTTTGCATTTTGTATCCCACTGATAGTCAGCTCTAAATCCAGACCTTGACAAAAATCAAATTGGCTTCCTCTTGTCACCTAACCAACTCATCTAACTAGTTTTGTCATAACTAGTCCACAACATTTTGAGATATCATGCCGTACGTAGTTTTTGGGCCCCATCTCTCCAATGGTGAAAAATGACAACAACTTCTCAGATCTGGATCCGAATTCGGATCTTCACCAAAATTGAAGTAATTTTTCCTCGTGGTACTCCGAACATGAAGACCAAGTTTCACTCAATGGTGAAGAATCACTTGAAAATTTGTCAGATCTGGATTCGGATCTTCACCAAATTTGAATTATTTTGTCCTTGTCACACACCCAACCTGTCCACCAAGTTTTGTCTGAATTCATCCACAACCTTTTGAGATATTGTGCTATATATCATTTTTTTTTTGGCCCTATCGCTCAATGGTGAAGATTCATTTAATAAATCTAGTATCCGGATCCGGCTCTTCACCAACATCTAATCAGTTCGTCCTTGTCAAACAACCAACCAGTCCACAAAATTTCATCCGGATCCGTCTACAACTTTTTGAGATATCCTGCACACAAACAAACAGACAGAAAGGGGTGAAAACATTACCCCCTTCACCTTCGGTAGCGGAGGTAACAATGGATGACATAAACAGAACGTTGAATGAGGTATGCTCAATACCAATGGGAGCGAGGAGAAGGTGACGTTTTTGGCGTCAACCCTTTATCAGAGCCCTTTTTTGGATCCGACAAATGGTTAACACCTGAAACATCAGCTTCTCCTTTATTCTGACAGCGATTAGCATATCAATTTTCTGTTTATTTCATCCATTAAAACACAGAATTCTTGGGGAATTAACCTCTCTGTAATTATTGGGGAATTATCATATCCGTAAGGACGGATTCTTCACTCGTGTTGAAGAAACAACATAACATTCATCATTCCCTTGAACTCTACCCAACTTAAACTAGACTATTATTGACCAAAGGAAGGAAAAAACCTTGAATGATATGCTCTGTCTAGTTTTACACCAACAGAGTGAAAAGGGGGGAAAAAAAAAACAAAAAAAACAATGGCATGTTTTGAGCACACGTTGTAACTTTCTGTCATTTATCTTTAACACACAGGCTGAACAGAGCCCATTGAGATGACATCAAGCGATGAAACAAAAATAGAGCGGGTCTGCGTGCATGAAGTGCCAACTTAAAGTAGCTGTCAAAGCTGCCAAGACCAAAAACCCGCCAGGCATAAACCAACGACCCCCAGACTCCACAAAATTCCATGCACAGAGGCCATGAAGCCGATAGACAGGAGAGACTATTGACCGTCCTGTCGAGCTAAATCAAAATAGATGTGCCTGGCTCTGGGCGCATGTTCTTTCATGGGCCCATTTGATGTTTTTGAAAGGTGTGAGAAACAACCAAAAAGAAGGCGGCAAAAGAAGAGGAAAAGTAATGTGGGCAAGGAGAGTAAAACAGTAGGGGGGGAGGGGTGGGGGCATGGGCAGGTTGGCCACCGAAGAGGAAAATCTGGAGAAATAGATCAATAACATGCATCATAAACAAAGAAAAATGTGATGTTAACGACATATTATGAAATTAAAGGGATTGGAGGAGAGATGCATTGAGGAAGGATGGGATACAAAAATAAAGGGAAATATGGAATGGGTGGTGATGACATTTATTACATACTTGTTTGGGAACAGTGAGGCTAAATTGAGAAAAGTAAGAGAAGGGGAGATCATAGGAGAAAAAAGAGAATAGAGGTCTGTGAGGAGTTAGGATTGAAGAGAAATATGTTTTGGAGAAAATATGAGTAAGAGGAAGGAAGGGAAGAAATATGTATGGAGCAAAAAAAAAAAGGGGGAGGTGAGGGGGAAGGAGGTTAAAATTCTGGTCTATTTCCTTATGTCATAAATATATGAAGCCAAAACAAGAGTAAGGGAGGCAGAACATGTCAACATTCTTACACAAATGATATGTACAATGTAGATGCAACCTCATTTTCATGGAGTTACTTGGCATATTGGTAGTCTCAGAATTTGGTGCTGTTATTGCAAGACCACCAAGCACCTGTTTAACGGCAGCAAGCACTTATCTACCATCAGAGGTTTCGTGCTCTTAGTATCGCAGGTTCGTTGGATGTCAGACGCAAATATACACACAAGGAGTAGTGTTCATACAGAAGCCTTCTGCCATTTATTCATTCCCAAAGAAGCTTCGAGAAGGTTCTTTAATCACTTCGTTAAGCTCTGTGAAAGCTCTTTTAAAAGCAACGTGAAACTGTCAAGGAATGATGTTGTTTTGTGATGACAGTACGTCAGAAATGCGTTGCAGTTCCACTATAAATCAAATACAACAAATCAAACGAACAGGAAACAGACCAAAAATGGCGTCGATATACGTCATGCAAATGGCACGGATGTACGTGACGTGCGATGCGGTTTCATGAAAACGCGGTCAAAATACATTCCAATCTTTCTTAATACATGAAGTCTTACAATCAGCTACATGGAGAGATATACTGATCACTTTAATCCTCCTTAACGAGTAGTGCTGCTTGTGTGTAGATAAAAAAGTAGTATGGGCCTGGTCACACCGATGGCCTCACGCCTCAATATGAACCTCACGATGCGGTTTTTACAAGTTTTACAACATGATGTAAGCTTGCAACAGCTGTAAGCTTCGCAGAGAGCCTAAGCTTTTGGCTTCCAAAAATGCATCTGCATCCGTTTTGAGCTGCGCTGCACATCCGCCCAGAACATTAATGGTATTGTAAACCTTTACGAACCGCCAAATGTCATGACTGACATTACATATCTCCTAAAAGTAGCTTCTCTAATTTTTAACAGGCACAGTGTACTTGAAATACAACGATCGTTTGCAAAGATTAACACAAGCTTGTGTATCGGTCGTTCAAGTGAGACGGAGGAGGGATGAAGAGGAAGACCTTTCTCATTCAGCGATCTGTTGCCAATGGTCAGCCTAACCTTGCAGACATGCTGGTCTTCATCTGGATAAGTCTCTGTCACTCGGCCTAACTGCCAGTAGTTCCATGTCAGGTTTTCGTCTTTCATCGGTACCACGTCTCCAATTTGAAAGTTGCTGTGAGGAGCAGTCCACTTCTGTCATGAAGTTATGCTCTGAAGGTATCCCTTCTTCCATCTTGTCCAAAACTGGTTTGCCAGGTACTGAACTCTTCTCCATCGCTTATGGGAGTACGAGTCAGCATCACGGAAGATACCTGGAGATTGCATTATCACTTTGGACTTCAGTGTCAGCAACTGGTTCAGTGACAATGGTTCCAGTGATGTGGGATCATTTAAGTTATCAACTGTCAGGGGGCGACTGTTCATGTTGGCCGTAGCTTCACACATCAGTGTCCTCAGCAGCTCATCATCAAGTTGGTTCCTGGCTTTGTGTATCAGAATATCAAGCACGTTATATACTGATCGTATCTGCCGCTCCCAGACAGCACCCATGTAACTAGATGAAGGAATGTTCATTTTGAATTTGAATTTGAAATAATCACAGGGCAGGAGTGGAAGGTATGCCCCGGTAAACCACAGAGGTTGCACTGCACCTGAGAGGTGCAGCACTCCCTCAAATGTCCCAGCTGAACGCACTGCAAGCAAAATTGTTCTTTGCACTGCAAGAAAAACTAGGTGGCCCAGCTGACTGCATCTGCGGCATACTTTTGGCTGACCCGCGTAGAAAGCTTGACCACGATCCATCCCAATGACTATCCCATTAGGATATGGGTAAATGTGCCATCCCTTTTAACTCAGAAATTAACACAGTATTGCCGAGCTCCAGTCCATATACCCAGACCATTTTGAATAACCCATGGTGGGGTTTTTACATCAACATAACGAGACAACCAGTGTTTCACAACATAATCACACACGCTCTCATTCTCGAGGTGGACCGTCATGACCCTCTCATGGTTAGAGAGAGCTACGACTGCCCAATCAGCTGGAGAACTAGATGACCGAGCAGTAGTCCACCACACTCAGAACTCGGCAAGCATTTCACATGACTGAAAGGACACATCAAATCCATGGGTCAAGGAGATGAGGCAATAAAAGTCCTCAACCTTGAACCCCAGTACGTCAAAGAAAACCATCTGCCCAAATACCTCACTCGTCGACACAGCTCCTTCCTTGGAAAACATGAACCTGATGCAGTTACGGTGCCTTTTCACCATTCTGGGGTCCTAGGGAGGGTGGGGACAACACTAGGAGAGAGGGCGGAAGGGAAGGGAGGGAGGTAGTGGCGTGGAAGCGCGATGCTATCTGCCTGGTGGGTGAATCATTCCGACAGGAGGAAGGCCTGAAAAGCAAGAAGGGAGAGATGAATGAAAACAAAGACCAACAAGACAAAAAGTATAAAGTAAAGAAATAGATGAGATAAGGGGGAAATAAAGTTTGCAGAACAAACACAACAACGCTAACAAGCTGCTAAAAAAGAGCAAGAACTCATCACTGAGATTCTTTTCCTCTGCAGCCATGCGAGCCATAATTATGGGCAACCAGTCCTGTGCAGAATTTTTATACAGAATGTAACAAAATTCTGGAATCATACGTTAATTGTTTTTTTCCAGGACAGAACCTATGAAAATGGATTACACGACGCATGACAAAGCTGAACTGGTCCTCTTACATGCCGGAGGTTTAATTAAGCTTGAGAGAAACTTGTCAAGAATTCCATTGCCAACATCCAACAAAACCCATGCCTCAACAAGGAACAGGGTTAAAAAAAAAAAAAACAGTTAAAAAAAATTTCAAAGTTAAAAAAAAAAGAATTTGATTCCACAATTTTGTTACAAAAAAAACAAAAATACACAATTAACTTATGATTCCAGAATTTTGTTACACCCTGTACATGGCCCTCAGCATTCTGCAATGTTATTTGCTGAATTAACACATGGGTCACACCTGTGTGGAAGCCGTTGTTTGGTGTCCCTTATTAGCCCAGGTGTTTCCAATTTTTTTGTCCACTGCCTCTATCTTCCATGCAAAAGTGAATGTGATGTTGTTTGTTTGTTTGTTTGTGACCCTACTCCTCTGAGCCCCCAAGGTTAATCATGACAAAACTTTATAGGATCACTTTTTTTATTTTTTTTACCACGATGCACCTTTCTAGGGGTTTTAAGCAGTCATTTTCTCACAATTGATGATTTATAAACACATGAGCCACCTGTTGCCATCTCTGAGGGTAGATCCATAGATACAGTAAACCTTTAAATATCACGGAGGTTACATTCCTGAAAAATACCACGATAGTTAAAACCGTGATAGTTAAAAACAATTTTGTTTGGTAGTAAGGGGGTTAGGTTCCCGGGCTTCCAGAAAATATAGAGGAAGGTCGGCGACAGCCAAATAATAATCACATCACAATTAAAATTAATATGTAAAATTAATATAAATCAGCTTTGTGATGAAGTGTAAGGTCGAAATCAAATGTTGGTCTAAATTAAACCCTGCGATAACTAAATCGATGCACAATAATTTGCCCACGATTGGTCAAAATTTCATGAAACACACACATTTCTGCACTGGAATGGTGAATGGAACTAAAAACATGCACAAAGTGCTGAGAACAAACTTTTGAATAAAAAACGACACTATTAAGCAAGCAAACAAACTGTTTTTTTTTTCAATAAAATAGGTTCCTTGTGTAACGTGTAGTTTTGCTTCGTTTTGCTCATGTTTCTGAGATCCATCTCAATGCAGGGTTAATGGTGCAGAGATCCATCTCAATGCAGGGTTTACGATCCTGAGATCCATCTCAATGCAGGGTTTATGGTGTTGAATCCAACTCAATGCAGGGAAGGGGTAAGGCCACGGGTTGGATAATTATCTATCTCCACAGTGTTCTTGAGGAAGTTGTTCTGACCTCACTCTTAGAGAACCTCGAGGGAGCGGACCATTCCCAAACCTTCAAGGATATATTGGGGAAAAGATTCAATCACAGAAGTGTGGGAGCATTTTAACAGATAAGTCATGAAGGTCGTGACTGTTCACAGCTCGATTTACTAACCCAACTGCACCGACGTAAACACGGACGTCGTGGAAGACATTCTTTTGGGATCCCAACGTTTGTGTTTTCCTTCTCTCTGTGTACTCTCGCCTTCCCTCCATCCAGCGTCCCATCGAGCACACACGAGTTTCCCTCATTGCAGACTTCCTTGAGCAATCCTCTGGGAGGAAACATTCAAATAACTTTCTTTTCATCATCTTCAATCAGCCTCAAAAGCTCTTAAAATAACCGCTTCGAAGGTAGTCTCACCTCTTTTTTTCCTCTCGATCAATCAAACCGCCTTTGCTTACCAATGATATTTGGTTGTTTTAATTGACGACGCAGCTCAAAGTTAAGCACTTAGACATTTGTAAGTTACACTTGTTTTCCATTTCAAATCATTGAAAACAAAAGGAGCGAGGGGCATGGCTTATTAGTATTCATGAAGTCTGCGCATCCCGAACGACAACTACGCTTTGGAAGATCTAATGTGTTCAATCGTCAGAAACGAAGTCTCTGAAGTGGGAACAACATGTTTATTCCCGACCACGGGCACAACACAACACAGCACAGCATCCGGACATGGATGGATCACGGGACTCCTCTTAACCATGCCCAGGTGCACCCACGTATGCATGCATTAGCATAACTACTGATACATCTCATCTCCACAGGCTTACAGATACGAGATAATCTTCTAAGGGCTAGTGGAGGGCTGTCCTTCCTTACGACTGCTGCGGGTTTCTCAATCAGGGGGTACAGGGTCTGGAAGGAGTTCAGGTACATTGATGGGTGAAAAGCTTTCATGAGGAAACACCTCAGGTACAAATGCAGGTGGTGTTGATACAGGAGTGGGTGACAAAGGCACTTGAGCCAATTCAATGTTTGGCTCCCCATGACATAACCTGAGTTAGTAAGCATGTTTATGTCTGCATCTACCATCACACAACTTCACAATAGTCTGGGATCCAAGGTCCAAAAAGGGCCTTAAAAATGAAGTTACCTGTCACGGAAAGATATACTTTGCAGGCCACTTTTTTTTGCAAGTTCAGACCCTTAGGGAACAGAATCCAGAAGCCTGCTCTGCCCGAGGAATTGCAAAATTGGAGAAAAAAATGCATTTTTTACCATTACTACCCTCAAATCGAAACTCGCCTCTCGTGAAAAAATGAAAAATGCAGAATGATAAAGTTAGGGTAATTTTAATGGAAATAGTACTAAACTTGGCACATTAATAGAACATAACATCCTGAAAATTGCCACTATACTTTTGAAAAAAATTTCCAAGATGGCCGACATTTTTTTTCCAAGATAGGACAATATGTTTGACCATGGATATCAATCTTCCACTATACGTTGAGTATTATTCAAATTGTTTCATTGCTTTGTGTTTGTTATAAAACCATTGCATGGTTTACACTATTAGGGAGTGCAATACAATGTATTGGGGCTTGTTTCTAGTGTCAAATCTGTTATCCTCCCAATGTTGACCTGAACGATTTTGCACATATATTAAAAAGGTATTGCAAAGTTTTGAGTTTCTCATATGTCTGTGACCCTCAGATATAAAAAAATTTGGAAATATACATAAATACGACCCTTATCTTCTAAAATACTTATTTTTTTCTCAATAAAAATACCCATAGTTAAAAGAAAATTCATAGAATATTTGACATGTCAAATGATTAAATTATTTTATTTTATTTAAAAATCATGTACACAACTAATATCAGGCTGGATATTTAAGATAACATTTTCATTGTCTTGTTTAAATAAAGTAATAAAAATATTACAAAATGCATTTTAAAACAATGAATACTCCCTCTCCTCCAAATTGGCATACGAGCAGACGACAACATTGAAGCAGATCTCCACAGGAAAAGGTACGTATGTTGTTATAGTATGCATGAAACGCATTGGAATGTTGCATAATATATGTGCAAGTGACCATGTTATCAATTAAACAAAATATACCCATAATAGTACGGTGGCTAAGGCAGTGGTATGTGCATTTTGTGTTAAAAGCATGAAACTTGGCACACTTACACATTGACCCACACCTTAAAAAATTAGATATAGAACCCACTTGCAACGGACCAATTAGAGGCCTGGATACTTGTAAAAGTTTTAGGTGGAATAGTATTAATACATTAAATAATAAGATTAATTAATTTAATATAAAATACTTCTGCCTAAAATATTATGTCAGCTAATTAACTATTCTGAATGCAATATTTAAATAATGCCAAAAACATGAGGATTTTTGGTTACCATGGCAACAGAATTACAAGCATTTTATTAGTCTACTTACCATCCTTATACAAATATAACCTTCCCATTATTTTTCCAAAGATGCATATTAACAACATATGTGAAAATGAAATTTTTGTTTTAGTCCGTTTGATGATGCTACTAATTATTATTTGTTGACATGCAAGTAGCACAGGAAGTGCACTTGCTCAAGTGGTAAATAACCAGAAGGTCATCACTGCAGCCACCTTTAAATGACTGTTTGGCGATCAATTTTCAGAAGAATTAGAGTAATGCTACATTCATATCGCAGATTATATATTTCTGCACTCATAATGATAAAAAATACAACCAAAACATGTAAAGAAACGATATCATGGCAAATGAAACCTATCATTAATTTGGAAATCCCCCACTCAAACTTTTGACCAATGTACTATTTTCTACAAGACATGCTGTGCATGTCATATATATATATATATATATATATATATATATATATATATATATATATATATATATATATATATATATATATATATATATATATATATATATATATATATATATATATATATATATATATATATATATATATATATATATATATATATATATATATATATATATATATATATATATATATATATATATATATATATATATATATATATATATATATTGTGAACCTGAGATGAACTCTGCCCCAAATCCTAATTTATTCAAATACATATCAAGTCAATGAGATTAATAAAACAAATGGTAAATCTCAACATTCATCTAGTTCTCTAGAATGTCAGGTCACTTAAGGCCCGGTCACACCTTGACGTTTTAGCCAGCGATGGCAATGTATTAAAATGTATCTAAAACGCTGGCTTACGTTGAACTTTTGATGTTTTTTTTTAAAGATTCGGACGTATTCATAGCGACTTGGTCTTATGTATAACGCATTGGTAACGGACACAGAACGTTTCGTTGTGTTATAGATAACATAATAACGAATGCTGAACCTGTTGTCGGCCTGCCCAACGATAGTCTAACTTAGGCATAGCGCGTTGCACGCATCGCCGACGATGTCGTGACGTAGCCTATTAAAAGGCTGACGCACAACGATTCGAATCATAACTGCCGTAGAAATGGAAGTGTCAACATCGCGGTCACACCTTGGCGATCTTGCCAGCGTATGCCGACCTAAGAAAAATGTGTCTAAAACGTTGGGGCACGTCAAATACGGTATGAGTAAGTTTGGTATACGTGAGTACAACGCTAAAGTACGCTATCATACGTCGTAGTAAGTAGAGTACGTCAAGAAATTTTAAACATGTTCAAAATTTTACGACGTACTTGGCGTATGACACACGTTCCGCATGCGATGGGGATAGGTTGTACACACGATATGTGGACGCTTACACACGTCCACAAAGGATACTTATAAGCTACTCATAAGTCGAAACACGTCGCGGTAATGTCTTTTTTACGCGAAACTTATTTCTAACTTATGTTTGACGTGCTTTGAACCAATTCTGTACGTAGTCCCAACACACATCGACGTATGCAGACGTATTCCAATGATGTCTTCCGGTCGACAAAAAAAATAAATTAACGTGTTTCTAGCTTACAACTGCCATATAAAGACGTGTTCCCAGCGGTTTTGGGAATTGGTATATAAAAATGGTGCTCATAAAAGGGGAACCCAACAGTGTTTTCGAGTCCTTTTTGAGTCGATGTCCATGTCAGCAGTAACAGTATCAGTATCAGTATTAGTATTAGTATTAGTAGTAGTTTGTTCATGTTGGCAGTAGTAGGTGAGTGTGAGGGGGAGGGTGTGGGTTATGATGGATCGTCCTTGCGTTTAACGATTTAACGATTTAAATGATAAACTCAACGATTTAAATGGCTGCATCTCCACTATTGAAAGTAGACGCTTGCGCTCAACAATTGGATTTTTTTTTACACTCAACGACTTTTAAACGGAACCACTCAACTATTTTCATTGTTTACAATGAACGATTTAAATTGCTGTCACTCGCCTTTGTTTTTTGACGCTGGCACTCGGAAATTTTAATTGTTTCTATTGAACGTGATAAATCGCTCAAACCCCACTATTGAAAGTAGACGCTTGCGCTCAACAATTCGATTTTTTTTACACTCAACGACTTTTAAACGGTACCACTCAGCTGTTTTCATTGTTTACAATGAACGATTTAAATTGCTGTCACTCGCCTTTGTTTTTTGACACTGGGGTTTGGAAATTTGAAGCGTTTCTTCTGAACGTGTTAAAACGCTCAAACTCGACTATTTTAAATAGACGCTGCCAATGGACAATTGGAATCATAGCCAAGCTAGACATCGAAGTGTGAACATCCTCGTCATGCCGAAGAAAAGTTTGAAGAATGCTGCAAATAAGTCTGCTGGCCGTGGCCGTGGACGCTGATGCAAGGACGATCCATTATACCGACATCTTTCAGCCTATGAGTAACTTAAAAGTAACGTCTGTCGATGTGTGGCAACGATCGCGTAACGTGCCAACAACACGTTAATCATAGGTTAGAAATACGTTTCGGGTATGCTAAACATTACCTCCGCGTGTCTCAACTTATGATTAACTTACAAGTAGCATGTGTTGACATCTGTCAACGATCGCAGACCGTGCATACAACTTGTGGCCAGCGTAGCGGAACGTGTGAGTCATACGCCGGCATACGTCGTGAAATTTCAAGCATGAAAAAATTTGAGGACAACCGAAAAGTACAACGTTTAAAGCCAACGTACAACGACGTATGGCAGTGTTTTTCAGCGTGCTCTCAATGTTATCAAAACTTACCCATAACGTATTCAACGTGTGCCAGCGTTTTAGAAAAAAAAATTCAAAAATCGGCATACGTTGGCTAAAACGTCAAGGTGTGACCGGGCCTTTAGTGCAAGGGAGCAGTCCTTATTTAGATGTGCATACTTGTTCTTGCTTTAGAAGAAATTGTCTTATTACAAGTGGCTGTACATGTAATGTTTTTGAGATAAAAAGATATTCTTGTATTATTCTAGACTGCAACCAATAGTACATATTTGTTTCTTCCACAGATTATCTGGCATGGTGGAGTAGACTGAATAAATCATGGAACCAGAACACACAAGGGAGAAAAGATCCCGATCTGACACAGATTATTCCAGATGTCTAATTTGTCAGCATGTATCAGAAACTGTGCCACTCCAACAATTAATGCTACTGGGTTATCCAACACTTCTTAACGCTGTCACTAAACGAATGGATGAAGTAGCTTTTAGATTGGAACGAGACATTATAGATGAACATAACTTTATGCTGCATGAACCAAAAATGCATGAAAAATGTCGTAACAGTTATACAAACCGAAAGACAGTTGAACAGAAAATACGAAATGTTAAGACTACTGTGAACAATTGTAACGAATCAGGCTCTAGTTCCAACACAGCACATATGGGAACAAGGTCAAGTTCTGAGCAACTTATCCGATACAAGCACCAGTGTTTCATTTGTTGCAAAGAGCGAGATAAAAAGGGCGAATGGAAGCTCTTGCTCCCCAGGTCAAAAAACCAGTAAAGACCAGTAGCTTACTGGTCAACTGGTACCAGTTGAAAACCAGTAGCCAACTGGTACCAGTAAAGCCAGTTGGTATCTTACTGGTTTTAATATGGAAATTGGAATAGAGTGACATATTACCAGTTGAAATACAATTGTATTTAACTAACTGGTATCAACTGGGACCAGTACATTGTAACTGGTATCAACTGGGAGACCAGTACATTGCAACTGGTATCAACTGGGACCAGTACATTGCAACTGGTATCAACTGGAACCAGTAAGACTTTAACTGGTACAAATATGAGCTACTGGTTTTTTCAACTGGGAAATTGGAATTCTGACTGAATTTAACTGGTACCAGTTGAAACCAATAGAGACCAGTTAAAGACCAATTAGAACCAATAGAGACCAGTTGAAAATGTGTCCTGGTTTTAACTGGTTTTTCGACCTGGGTCATCATAGATCGAGAAGAGCATAAACCGATCCAACAGAAAGCAAGAAGCCTTCATGATGAAGTCATGCTGAAGAGATTACATATGTTGGATAGTGGTAGCATTGACATAGTTGCAGCAGATTTTCGCTATCACCGCTCTTGCATGACAACTTACATGAACAAGAGGATCACTGGCGCAAAACAGCAAGCTGAGAATGATCCATATAATGATGCATTTGAAAAACTGATTTCCGAGATAGAAGCGCCCATATTTATTGAGAATTAGGTATTCTATATTACAACCCTACGAAATCAGTACAGGACTAAATATGTTCTGTTATCCTCAGTGCCTACATCTTGAGTGGCTGTGATACAGTCAGCTATCCATTCCAAAGAGGAAAGAAGCAGGCTTTCAAATGTGCTGCAGACAATCCAGAAAAGCTTCTTCCACTCGCTCAGTATGGCAAACCTGGCGAGAACTTTATCCTTGATGTATCGACTGATGTCATTGAAGCTGCTCGATTGTTCTTTCTGGCCCTCTATACACAATCTGATTTCCTGGGTAGTCTGAATGTCCTGCGTGCACACATTTTCACTACCAAAAAATGTGACCTCAGATGCCTGCCTCCTACAGAGAATGCATTTTACCTTCACTTGCTATGAAGTCTTCACCAAATGGCTGTGTGTAAGAGTGCTCACATTTCGAAACCAGTACACCCAATAGCAACTGCATTCGGCAGAGAAATCAGGAATGGCAAACTGGTGCCAATAATGATGACAAAGGATCCAAAGCCAAGAGCTGTACAGGAAAAGTTCTGTAAATGCAAGAAGAGCAACTGTCTTCGGAGCTGCCTGTGCGCTCGAGCCAACTGAAATGTGTTTTTGCTTGCCTTCGCATGGGCGACCCACTGAAATGTGGACGCGTTGAAGCAAACTTCTTGATTCCTGATGAGAACTAAATAATGAACTAGTCAGTGGAATATTCATTTTTATTGATGAGTGCAACATGATAAATGTCAAATTTTGCAAGACTTTGTAAAAAGATGCAATTTTACTAAGTGTCATCATGTGAAACTATTTGTATTTATTATATTTGAGATGGTCACAACATAAAAGACACAAAAAGAACTCATGTTGTGCATTTATATCAAATCTGTAGTGAGAACAGACATTTAGTCAGAAATTGACAGCCATTTTGAAAAAAATGGTAGCCATATTGAATTTTTTATTAAATTTAATAGTGTGTTTTCTTGTCCAACTTTCAAAGGTCGAATAGTACATATATCAAGCAAGTAACACAATTCTGAAAATGTTTCTTTACGGACCAAATTATCGTCAGTCATGCAAAATGGCAGCCATCTTCGATAGATACAGCCACAATACATTGGGTTTTTTATGCCAACAAAAGAGTAAACCAAGCAATGGTTTCGTAACAAACACTAAACACTTGAATAATTGCAATAATACTTAGAATGTAATGAACATAGATATCTTTGGGAAAATATGGCATCCATCTTGGAAAATGGTGGCCATCTTAGAAATATGGCAGCCATTTTGAAAACCTTTAGTCAAATTTATAGTGAATACATTAAAGGATGTTATGTTCTATTAATGTTCCAAGTTTAGTACTATTTTAATTACAATTACCCAAACTTTATCCTTCTGCATTTTTCAATTTTTCACGAGAGGCGATTTTTTTATTTGAGGGTATTAGTGGTAAAAAAAAATGCATTTTTTTTTTCAATTTGTAATTCCTCCGGCAGAGCAGGCCTCTGGATTCTGTTTCCTAAGGGTCTGAACTTGCAAAAAAAAGTGGCCTGCAAAGTATATCTTTCCGTGACGGGTCATCTCAAATTTGGGTGCCCTGGATCCCAGACTACAAGAAACATCATTTCGCCAATGTTACCGATAATGATGTCAGATAACCACTTGGTCCCACATCCGGAGTTCAACACATCTACAGGATTATTGATCTGGAAGTTCAGGGATACAGATGTGTGGTCCTGATTACGTTTCTGTTGGTTCTTGTTATTCTCGACCTGGACCGTTACGTCCGGATGCACTAATGATAACCGTATTGTCAATTCACGACCCATCAGAAGCGTGGCAGGTGAGTGACCGGTGGTTTGATGTGGTCTGGTGCGGTAGTTGAGCAACACACAAGCTAGTCGAGATTGAATGGAGCCTTCCTTGCCGCTGCTTAGACCATTCTTGATGATCTGAACAGCACGTTCGGCTTGACCATTACTGGCAGGTTTGAGGGGGCAAATGTGTAGTGCTTAATGCCATTCATTTTACAAAAGTTCTGAAACTCTGAACTCATAAATGACGATCCATTATCTGATACAATGGAGTTTGGAATACCATGTTGCGTGAACATGGTACATAGAGCTTCAATTGTTTCAGCAGAGGATGTGGATGGCACCATGAGAGCTTCAATCCATTTGAAGTGGGCATCAACTATGATAAGGAAAAGCTTCTCTTGAAAATGGACCAGCATGGTCGATGTTTAGTCTAGACCATGGTTTCGATGGCCACAAGCACATGGCCAATGGAGATTGTGGCAGTGTCTTGGCATGGGCTTGACAAGTGTAACAATGGCATACACTCCTGGTGTTGGCTCAGTGGTTAGGGTGGCGGCTTGGGATCCGAGGGTCCTGAGTTCAAGCCTCGTTGCCCGCTGAATTAATTCACCAGGGGGTTGACTCAGCCTGCCATCCTTCCGAGGTCGGCAAAATGAGTACCAGCTTGCTGGGATGACCGAGTCATTCAAGTATCCTGAGTCAGAGTGGCGACCTGTCCAGGATTGTGCCCAATAGCCAAGGAGACTGCTTCGGCAGCACCAACGCTCTGTACAGAGTATGGTCCCAATGGACGACGACGACGGCATACACTGGACTTAATGTCACTGTCCAATCCAGGCCACCAAACATGGGCTCGGGCAAAAACCTTCATGGTGACTATGCCTGGATGAGCATTGTAGAGTTCACTGATAATTTTCCCGCAGAGTTTCGGTGGAATTATCACTTGGCTATCCCAAAGCAGACAGTCTGCATCAATAGGGAGCCCATCGTTCCAGAGGAGGTATGGTTTCGCCCCTTCTGGTAGCGATTCCCACTCACCTGACATATCACGGTGTTTAATTTATGACAAATCTGGATTGCTATTGGTAGCACAAGCAATCTGCTCAGTGGTTATGGGCACCTCATTGTGAATGCCGTTAGCCATGATATGAATAATATTACCAGATTGTGGAGGTTCTGGGATGGTTGCGGGAAGTGGCAAGCGACTGAGCGAGTCAGCACGGTACATTTCCTTACCCGGGCGGTAAACCAATGAATAGTCATAACCGGCAAGGGTTAACGCCCAACGTTGTACACGACCTGATGATGTGGGCAGAATGACTCTGATTTCTCCCAGGAGACCTAACAAGGGTTTGTAATCAGTCTCAATGGTAATATGTCTTCCAAAGACATATTGGTGCATCTTTAAGGTGCCCCAGACACATGCTAATACCTCTCGTTCTACTTGAGCATAGCGACGTTCAGTGTCAGATAGGGTTCATGATGCATACGCAACAGACTGTGCATTACCGGTTCTGTTTGTTTGCAACAACACTCACTCAATGCCATATGAAGAGCTATCACAACTGAGAATAAGTTCCTTGCATGGGTCACAATGTACAAGTAATGGCGAGGACAGCATGGTTTTTGGGGCCTTGAACGCTTTTGTTTGGGCAGATTCCCATTTCCAGATAAGGCTTTTCCTGAGGAAAAATGGAGAGGCTTGACGGTTGTGCTTAGTTGAGGCAGGAGATCACCAAAGTAGGTCAACATACCCAGGAATGTATGAAGTTCTGAAATGTTTTGTGGCATTGGTGCATTCGCAATTCCTTCAACTTTGCTCGGAGAGGGCAATATGCCTTGACAGGAGATTTGATGACCCGGGTATTCAACTTCATGTGCTACAAAGGTAGATTTCTCACGTCTTAGGCGGAACCCAGCTTGTGACAGCTGATTGAAGACTTCATTCAGGCTCTTGAGGTATTCATGTTGTGACTTGCTAGTCACCAGTATGTCTTCCTGAAATACGACTGCCTTTGGTACAGTTTTCAATAATGTCTCCATCTTGTGTTGGAAGATTGGTGCAGCAGAGCGTATGCCAAATGGACATCTGTTGTACATGTAGGGTCCTTGATGAGTGTTGATGCATGTATAGAGCTTGGAATCATCATCCAGTTCCATTTGAGCATCAGCATTGGTCAAGTCAAGCTTAATGAATGTTTGGCCACCCATGAGAGTGGTGAACAGATCTTCTGCTTTGTGCAAAGGGTAGCCATCCAGCTTTGAATAGTGGTTGATCATCATTTTGTAGTCCCCACAAATGTGCATTGTTCCATCTGCTTTGATTATTGGAATGATAGGAGCTGCCCAGTCAGAGTACTCGTCTCGGGAGATGATGCCCTCACTCTGCAGGCGGTCAAACTCACATTTGATCATTGATCGCATCATGTAAGGCATAGGTGCAGCGTTATGGAACAATGGCTGAGCATCTGCAGAAACATGAATCCTCCCTTTGGGCCCTGCAAAGGTGCCATCACCATCGCTGAACAGGCCAGGGTACTTGTTGAGCATGGTATCGTATCCAGCATCAGAGTTGGAGACTCTGTTTATGTCACTCCAATTAAGTCTGATTATTCGTAACCAATCTCGGCCGAAGAGGGTTGGTCCTTCTCCACGCACTATAAGTAGTGGTAGGACAAGAGTGCTGTTTCCATATCCTCCAGTCACGTTAGCTGAGCCAACGACAGGAACCACCTCCTTGGTGTATGTTCTCAAGTCAGTAGATACAGGCCGGAGTGCAGAAGCCTTTCTCGGAGGGTAGATGGAGGTGAACTTGCTCTTGCTCATAATTGATCTCGAAGCGCCAGTATCAACTTCCGTCCTCACTGGGATCTTATCGATTGTGACGTCAACTATAATTGGAGCACCAGAGCTCTTTGTTCCAACAGAGGAAACCTCATAAAGTTCCTCACTTGACTCTCAGCTGCAGACTGTGATCTGTGACGTATCATCCGCTGCATCAGGGTTCACCCCAATGAGATAAGCAGGGGACAAGTTCTTCAACTTGGATTGAGAACAACGACACTTCAAGTGTCCACGCTTACCACAGTTGTCACAGGTATAATTTCTGTACTGACATTGGAAAGCTTGAAGATTACCATCACAACGCCAACAAGTTATCCCAACCTTCCAGGTAGATTCAGAAAAGTGAGGAGGTGGAGGTGAATTTGGTGGGTTGCTGAAACACTTTTGCTCGTAGCCAAAGGTTACCTTGTTCACCGATGGGTCCTGCTGGATAACTTTTCACTTGTTCGAGATCACACGCAGTGGCTGTTTCCATGACTTTAGCCAAATTGTGGTCGGATCCCGTAAGGAGTTTCCGCAAAATCGAGTTGTCATTGATGCCGATTATGAAGAAATTACGTGACATCTCTTCGAGTTTATCTGTAGACTCACAATATTCGGCGAGTCGGCGGAAGTCAGCCACAAACTCGGATGCTGACTGACCATCTTGATGATGGTTGGTATAAAATTTATATCTCGAGACGATCATACCTGGTTTCGGGTGATAATGTCTTTTCACGAGATTGACGAGCTCTTCTTATGACTTGTCAGAAAGTTTGGCTGGGGCAAGAAGATCTTTGATGAGGCTGTACATCGGGGTGCCACATACGGTCAGTAATACAGCTCGCTGCCTTTCAGCGTCCTCATCGGTGTCCATTTTGTTTGCCACGAAGTACCGCTCCAGACGATCGGTGTCGTCTTCCCAATATCATCCCCCACTGCGTATTCTTGAAATATGCCGATGCACGAAGACATCCTCGACGTCACTGTAATGTATTTGATAGTCAGAGACAAAGACTCTGAAGTGGGAACATCAGGTTCAAATGCGAAAATTCAAGCGAGCCACTTGGTGAGAGTTCTTCTACCTCATTATCTTCGCCACTGCAGGTTGATGGAGGTTATGTTTTCACCGCTGTTTGTTCCTTTGTGAATGAGATATCTCAAAAGGTTGTTGATGGATTCGTCCAAAATTTGGTTGAGAGCTTGAGTACGTGACACGGGGAGAAATAATTACATTTTAGTGAAGATCCGAAAACGGATCTGGATCCGAGAATTTTTTAAAGTGATTTTTCACCGATGAGAGAGGGAGCCAAAAACAACATATAGCAGGATATCTCAAAAAGTTGTTGACGGATTCGGATGATACTTGGTGGGCAGGTTGCGTGTCTGACAAGGAAGATTTGATTCGTTTTTTGGTAATCATCTGAATCCGATCATTTTTTCAGCGATTCTTCACCACTGAGTGATCGGGCTAAAACAGTATATAGCACGATCTATCAAAACGGTATGGACAGATGATGACAAAACTTGTTGGATGAGTGGTTAGGTCCCAAGAACAAGCCGATTAATTCCAGTTCAGGTCCGAATCCAGATCCAGCCGATCAGTGGGATACAAAACACAAACTAAGCAGCTTTTGAGAGGTTTACACCTCTACCGAGTGGCCGTTCGAGTTAATCGTGCACCCTACATTAGTTGTAACTCTAGTATTAAGCAGTAATTATCTGCACACCACAGTAATTAGAACTGTAACCAACTACAGTTTTAACGCTGGTATTAAGGAGTAATTCACTGAAGACAACTGTTAGTAGGATTGCAATCACTTCAGTGACCAGCAATCCTTACTGCAGCATGTAAACCACAATTGCATAACCTACAGCGATTCTAAAGTAAATTTAAACTGCCAATAAGTATATGAGAGTACAACTGCAGTTAAAACTGAACTGTTTTTGCTTATTGCCCGCTTCAAGTAGTGGGGCAGAGAACAGCAATTTTTGAGAGGAATCGTGCAAATGATGATACAATCATCAAATTTGGCACATTTGTTCTCCGGGGGATTCTAATAAAATCTGCCTGATTGACCATTTGAAAATCCAAGTTTTGAAAAATTTGAAAAAAAACAAAAAAATTCGAAAAAGTCAAGATCACGAATCAATGTTGGATGCTGGCTGAGATTGGTGAATGTTTCAGAAACATCATCAAAGACGTTCCAAGTCTGCCATGCAGATTTCTTCCCTTTACCGCGGAAGGCAGACACGACGTCACATCCAGTGAACGCATGGAAGTATGGGATCCCTCGAGCTTTCTCAGGCTCTATTGCAGAAACTACCTCATGGACTGGAATCCATCGCGCCTTGGCTCCTTGGCCGAAGGCAATCCACATGATCTCAAGACCTAGTTCCTGTAAGGATGGCAGTGCAGATATTGCTATGACAAGTACTTCCGTGTCATTAGCCTTAATGATAATGGACTTTCTCCCATCCGTCGTTGCATCCCTGGCGTGGACAAATATTCGAGTGTCAGCTTCTTCATGACAACATGGAGACACAGCATCCAGTGACTTCCTTGTGTTGCTAATGGCATCTTCTCCTTTTGTGACAATGACTGTGCTTGTCGTCTGAGCTTCACACATCTTTTCCGCAAGGAAGTGAAACAGCTCAGTCTTGTTGCTGTCATCTCGAAGAAAGCTTCTCCAGTTACTTGGGGTCTTACTGGTTCCTGTCACTCTTCTTCTGATTCCTTGCCCCCTTTTCGACCTTGCCTCGGACTTCAGACTTGACTTCTTGTACACATCAAACACTACGTCCACCCTTTCATACCTGGCACCATAGGATTCCACCTTTGGGATGATGTCTTCTTTAGCATAGTTATCAAATATCTTTGAAGTGCGTCAAATATCTTTGAAGTGCATGGAGGTAGGGCATTGATAAGTGCTGAGCCATCAATGATGACTGCATCTCCCCTTCGTTCTCTGTCTGGGATGTTCACTTGCGCTTAAAGAATTTCAGGCAGCTGTGACTTCAACATTTTTTGAATTTTTTTTTTCAAATTTTTCAAAATTTGGATTTTCAAATGGCCAAGCAGAAAGCCCTGCAGAACAGAAATGCCAAATTGATGCTTGTATCATAATTTGCACGATTTTTCTACTATCTACTACACTAAAGGGCTTAAACCCACTTTTAAGCATGCTCTCTCAACGTGTAAAAGTTTTGTTTTTTTGTTATTTAGAGCTTGTGATTAGGTTTTGTTCCATTGGATAATCACTCTTCAGGGATTGTCGACTAACTTTGAATGGGTGATTATTGTGATTCTACACCGTGTAGACCTCTGAAATACCTTTCGTAAATTCTGCTCTAAATGACTAATTTATTGAAAAAGTCCATTTGAAATATCCTCCAACACTCTAAGCAGGATTAGAAAGCCTGGCGTTGGCTTCGCGGTTCGGGTGGCTGGTTTTTTGATCCTAGAGTCCTGAGATCAAGCCCCCTTGCCTGCTGAATGACTTCAAGCCCCCTTTCTTACTGAATGAGTTCAAGCCCCCTTGCCTGGTGAATGAGTTCAAGTTCCCTTGCCTGCTGAATTAACATCAGGTGGCATTGACTCAAACTGTCATCCTTCTGGGGTCAATGAAATGAGTTCCAGTGTACTGATTGAGGGGCACAACATTAATGGGGTAGAGTTGTGCAATATCAGTGGCACAGACATTCTTCAAGAAATGACAGTTACCAAGCTGCCATATACAAGAACATAACAGAAGCAGGAATGGAAGGAATCCATGTTCACAAGTTTGGGAAATCCTTGGAAGGTAAACTGGGTGGATTTATACAATTCAACTGCAGAAGTTGACTCCTTGTCAGAAGTGTTGAGGGACCTGATGCTGTACCTGAGCTCCAGAGACATCCTGGAGTGCCACAGGTTTGGAATAGGGATGAATCCATTTTGCAAACCTTTTCATCAAGTCTTGCATGCAAGATTTCCCACTGAGAAGGTTATCAAGATGATGTGATTAGACACAAAACCTTTCTCGATTCTCAACTATAAATTACATTTTGAATATCTATTTTCAAATTTTGATAAAACTGCTAAATTACCATTGCTGCAAAAACGCATTTTGCATTCATTGTCTTCGCTCGTTAAGATATTTTTGGTGAGTAATCTTCAGGAAAGGTGTCAGAGCAATGGTGGATGTCGAAAGGGTAATGCTGTAGTTTGGCCATTTATTTTCACAATTATTCTTCACATTGTCTCAATAAATTTGCCGCCCATACCCCCCATTCCTCCGCACACCCATTCTTTCTCCAAGTCTTCCTCTATTTTGTCCTTCAACTCTGCTGTTAGTGCCCCCCCCTATATATATATATATATATATATCTCTCTCTCTCTCTCTCTCTCTCTCTCTCTCTCTCTCTCTCTCTCTCTCTCTCTCTCTCTCTCTCTCTCTCTCTCTCTCTCTCTCTCTCTCTCTCTCTCTCTCTCTCTCTCTCTCTCTCTCTCTCTCTCTCTCTCTCTCTCTCTCTCTCTCTCTCTCTCTCTCTCTCTCTCTCTCTCTCTCTCTCTCTCTCTCTCTCTCTCTCTCTCTCTCTCTCTCTCTCTCTCTCTCTCTCTCTCTCTCTCTCTCTCTCTCTCTCTCTCTCTCTCTCTCTCTCTCTCTCGTTCCTTTTATTCTGTTGCATCCTGATCCGTTCATTATTCTAGTTCTTCCACGAGCCTTGACTCAGTCTAATATATATATATATATATATATATATATATATATATATATATATATATATATACATATATATATATATATATAATTGTATTTCAAATACAGACACTTTATTAAAACTGATGCCAAAATCTTCAACAGCAATCAAGAATGACACATATTTTCATTCAACCAATGATAATTAGTTTGTGTCTGACACTTGAACTTGCATTATTATGTACAATACAACATACGCATTCATTAACTATCGCACTTAATTTATTAACAAGATATATTTTGCCATTGCACTGACCGAAATGAATACTTTATGAATCAGACCATGAAATATTAACGTTCACGTGATTGCAGATGTGGCAACCAGGCAAATGTCCCCATCCTATCAAAGACGACACTTTGATTCATCTCTCCCTGCTGACATTGCACCAGAATAGTAATTTTTGTCATATTTAACTTTTGAAGCTCGAACTTGACGTTGAACTGAACTTAAAAGATCCCAAGGTATTCATCGTGAAAAGTGGATGAGCTATCATGAGCACCATGGATAAATTCTAAATTATTGTCCTGACTTCTTCAGTTGGAGTGGTGACTCAACCATGATTGTAGCCAAGTAACTGCTTTGGCAGCACTAACACTTTGTGTTGTACCTGTGCGGGCATGGTGTTGGGGGTCGAGTGTTGTTGTTTTCTGTTCACCTTTTCCAGCTGTTCTGTTTGTATCAGCGAGACGAGGTGAGCAAAAAAATAACTAAAAATTAAATAGCAACTCGATCCCCAACACCACACCCACAAATGTGAAACACCCAAAGGAAACTCCAGCAATCACGCAACTCACACACCACCATGTACAACCCAGACACTAACCCAGCATATTCGTGCCCTGGAAACACAAACCAGAATTGACACACACGTTTACTCAACCACATACACGAGCAAAATAACAGATCACGAGCAAATAAAACGAATAGTCCTAAGTGGAACAGGCACTGATCTCCCGATGGAGGGCAGTCATTGTTGGGGTGTATCAAGACTCATTATTTGTTCTTAACATTTTGCGAATATTTATGATGAAACAAATGTGAACATTATTAGCCAATCAGTGGAGTCCTTCCAGAGAGCCAATAGACACAGTGGACACGGCAAGATGCACTTCACAGAGCTCGGCACCACAACACATTAGAAGCTTGAACGCCTTTCCTCGTAAACCTTTTCTCATCCCTATTTACAACTCACTCAATCCGTCAATATTTAAGGACAATTGTTCGACATTACTAAGACGATTTACCAAAGTGGAATTTGTCTGTTTGGTTAAACGACCATGACGACAGGGAACGAGTCTCCTCTTCTGCTTGCGGACATTTTGACGCCATTTTAAAGCTGCGGCGGCTCGACGCCAAGAAATCCTTTCTTCCTCACCAACCACTGGAGAGACGACGAAAGTGTAATCATCAGCTGGACTTCATTTACAACACGTCATTGCATTTTAAATGTGAGTGAGACATATTTTGGTCTGGTTTAAACGCCATCATCATAACCCGCACACTGGAAAGAAATAATGACCACATGGTGGATTTGGTGAGAAAGTTGATTTCAGTTTGATTTGATGGGAAAATTCCGATTTTTTTTTTATTTTTGACATCCGGTTCTGGGTTTGGAGCAACGGCAGCTGCTCTCAGGGGTCTCTGCCAACTTTCTCAAATTTAAGTTTCCGGTCATTATTTCTCATGTTTTACATGTTTATTTTCTCACCTACATGTTTACTGTGTGTTCCTAGTTCGATTTTGTTTCAAAAATCGTGCTATTTTGTAAATTTTCGTCGACTTTGTCTTATCGGGCACCTTGAGGCCTACCCGTCCTTCCCATCTAAGTGTACTATCGCATTATTTATATTCTCTCCCTATTACAATCAATTCCTATTTTCCCCACTTTTCCCCATGCCCCCCGTCTATTCCTCCTAACTGCACACTCTGTTACTTGTCTTAAATTAAAAAATAAACAACAAAAAAAAACAAAACCCTTTCTCCCTGCATACCCACGAGTACCGATTCTGCTTCTTCTTCTTCTTCCTCCACCTTCTGCCAGCACACCACCTTCCTTCGATTTGAGCTGACACACTCTCAAAATTACCATTACGATTTCTCCCTCCAACCTTCCGTTCTCCAAACTTATATAATTGTTCAAAAATCCATCAAAAAAAAAATTTCCCTTGTATCCTTCTTGACGATACACCTCCTGAAACCACGTATCGCTCTCTCTATCCACTTCCTGGTACTTTTCATTCATCCATCAGCTTTACTCTGTGTTTATCAATCCAAATTCACCATACACATCCACGATTTCACTTCAACCTTTCCTTTTCCGAATCTTACGCAATCCTTATTTTAAAAAATAAGCATAATAATAAATAAATTCACTTTTACCTATACACCTCCCATAACCACGTGATCTGTTTCCACCCTCTTGCGTTTACCGATCCAAATTCACCATTCACCTCACAATCCTTTCTTCAACCTTTCCTTCACCTAATCTTATGCAATCTCAAACAAAAAACAATAATAATAAAAAGTCTCTTATAATGCTTCGTCTTCCTCTTTCACACGTGTGGTTCTCATTACTGTAACATAATTCACCACTCTTTTTCGATTTAAACAGACTGTTCTCAAGTCGACCTTTCCTTCATACCTTATCTAAAATATCCAACTGTTACAGCGTTTCTTCTCTCATTTCTCTTAATTTGCATTTATTGCATCCCTCAAGAAATGTCTTTAGTCGCATCTCTGAACTAAAAAAAATTTTTTTTAACCGCAGTTTGCTATGCATGTTCGCTTTCCTTCAATCGTCATTTTTTTCCAACTTCAATGCCAATTCACCCCTCTCACCCCTCCCTCTCAAAGCAACAATCACACTCTTGCCCCTCCAAACTTGTCTCACCTTTCTCAAAAACTCTCCCCTCACCTTTCTCCCTCAACTCTCCCCACTCCCCCTTCTCCCACCATTCACCCCCCTCACTCACCCTTCTCAAAGTTGCCCTGCCCCCCCCTTCTCATCTTCAAAGCTGCCTCCTTCCCCTGCCCTCTCTCCTCTATATAATCATTCTACCTCCTCAAATTCCAAACTGCCTTCTGCCCCTCTCTTATTACTCCCCTCTGTACAACTCACTGTACAACTGTACAACTCTTATTACTCAACTCAGCACAACTGAGCCTTTTCTCCTCCTCATCCAGCTCCCTCCCCAAGCTCTTCTGCAATCTCCTACACTCTTTCAACAACTCTTACCTCCCCCCCTCCTCCCTTGTCCTACCCTCCCCTCCCCTACCCTCCGCTGCAGTCAACCTCAAAGCCTCCTCCCCTCCCTCTTCATTAACAGTGTGGACCTCAAATATCTGGGGCCATCACACAAACCTTACAGATCTTTCCATACAGGTTGCCACTGACAAACCAGACATAATCTGCCTCACAGAAACTTTCCTCCCCCAAGACATCTCTGACTCCTTTGTATTTCTCCCTGATTACTCCCTCCTCCGGTATGACAGACCTGAGCCTCGTCCTGGTGGAGGAGTTGCTCTCTTTATCAAAGACTCTATTCCTCACTCTCCATGCACTGCCCTCACTCCCCCACACCCCCAGGAATACCTCTAACTATGGCTTCCCCTCAACTCCCACCTCATGTTTATATGTGTACTGTACCGTCCACCGTGATGTGTGATGACAAAGTGATGACTCCATTTACACCTCACTATCCGAAAACATGGACCAGCTTCTATCCTCTCATACAAACTCTCTCTTCCTCATCTGTGGTGATTTCAGTTGTCATCATGCCAGTTGGCTGGGTGTGAGTACCTCTCTCACCTGTCATGGCACTTCAGCAAAAGCCTTCTGCGACTCATTGGGACTGACTCAATCGGTCAACTTCCCGACTCGGATCTTAACCAAATGTACTCCATCCCTTCTGGATTTGATTTTGACAAATTTCCCTGAAAATATCTGCTGTTCTTACTCCACTTCAATCGATTCTTCTGACCACGTGCTTATCAAAGTGAACATCTCTCTGGCTGTTATGAGAGAACCACCTCAGCATCATCGAGTCTGGCATTTTACTCAGGCTGACTGGCAGGGGCTCCAAGCAGCCATCAAACTTATAGACGGGTCTCCCATCGGTACTTTCTTCAACAACAACTCATCCTGGGAATTCTTTCAAAGAAACTTGCTCTCTCTCTCATGCACAGATTTATCCCCTCTTGTCTTCAGTTGTCCTACTCCCTCCCCCCTCCCTCAGGAGAGTGTCTATCCTCAGGAGAGTGTCTATCCTCAGGATAGCCAGAAAACAACATCTTTCCAATCGCAAGTCTGAGCTCTCAAACAAAACAACTCTCCCTCCTCCAAATCCAGGTGGTGTCTAAACAAATCTGTTTCTGGTGTATGTTCCCCCTCCATCCCCTCCCTTACCTCAAATGGCCACACTGCTGATACCGCACGTGAAAAGGCTGAATGCCTCAACTCGGTGTTTGCATCTAAATTTTGTGTCCGAAACCCATCACTTTCTGTACCCACCTTACCCAGTCGCACCCAACTGTCCCTGGACTCTGTGTCCTTTTCATCTGACAAAGTGGAGAGTTTGCTGTCAAATCTCGACTCAGATTCTGCAACTGCTCCAGACGGCATCAGCCCTCGTGTCCTCAAAACCTGCTCCTCTGCTCTTACTCACCCTCTTTCAGTTCTATTCACCCTCTCATTTGCTCAAGGTCATCTGCCATCTGCTTGGAAATCAGCAAACATCACTGCCCTGCATAAAAAAGGTGCAAAAAACATGTCCCTGCAACTACAGACAAATCAGCCTTCTCCCAATAATCAGCAAAGTTATGGAATCCATCTTTGCTTCAGACATTAAATCCTTCCTCTTCTCCAATGGCTTGATTTCCGATCATCTCTATTATAATACCAAGCTTGCAGACTAAAAACTCGGCTCGCCATCACACGATCCCTATGCAATTTCTGTGGCACTTAGCGGACATGCCGACAATGTTTGGGAAGTCTTGGCGTTCCATAGTACCACTTGCATTTTGCACAATGCCTATTTTTGTCATTCCCCGTGTACGGTCTGTCGTCTGCTACCAGCTATGTTGTACTGCTATCCCGTGCATGTGCACGGGTATCGCTAGTCAATTTGGTTTCAGACCAGGTCAATCTACCCTGGATATGCTGCTTCTGCTCTCCCAACAATGGATGGAGGTCCTCAATGCCAGACATGAAATCAGAGCCATATTGCTGGACATATCACATGCTTTTGACATGGTCTAGCACCCTGTCCTGCTCAAAAAAACTCTCTTCCGATGGTATCCAAGGTCATCTCCACTCATGGCTCGCAGACTTCCTCCCCTGTCGCAGCCAACGTGTGGCCCTAAATTGAGTTCTCTCATCCCCTCTTCCTGTCCAGGATCTCCTCAAGGCAGCGTTCTGGGCCCTGTTCGTTTTCTGGTTTTCATCAATAATCTCTGTGACTCTCTGGAAAATCCTATTTATCTCTTTGCTGATGACTTCTTCCTCTGTCGTACCATCTGTCATCCCTCAAACCGGCAAGCAGCAGCTTCTTTGCGCTCTGCAGATCTGGATAAAATCATAAACTGGTCCAACACGTGGAACATGTCTTTCAATCTCCGCAGATCATTGGTATCTCCTGCGATGAAGCTGAGTCTTTGGGCTCCTCACTCTCTCACCACAGGCAGGTATTTGGTCTTTCTGTCTTCTACCGTCTCCTCTCTGGTCTTGGGTGTTATTTCACAACAACTCGCTCAGGGTGATGGAGTCCAAACCACTCGCTCAGGGTGATGGGGCACGAACCACTCACTCATGGTGACGGAGCATGAACCACTCGCTCTGAATGAGGTGACGGTCAAAAGTGTCCTCGTGAATGAAGGATTTGTTCAGAAGGATGCAGTGCGGTACCGCTATCGACTGTAAGGTGTTCAGCAAGTGCCTTAAGTACTCATGCAAGCACTACAATTAAGTGGTTTGTAAAGAATGGTTAGCCAGGCTGTCGCTGCATATCATATAGGATCCCTTTAACTTTAAAGTTGACTTTCACCAAGCAAACAGCAGTAAATGAAATAAAATGAATTCGTTCAAATGACTTTATCAACAAAAGAGGTGCAGCTTAATGCAGAACAAACCTGGAGACCACAAAGTTCAATCACCCGTGAAATAAACATTGCAGATAATCCGGCATCTTGCCTGCTCATCTGTGCACACATCACGTGGAACATCAGTTCAGAGTCCGCGCAAACGTAATAACTTTCTTTCTTTTTTTAAACGGCCGTTTTTCACCAGATTTGCTTTGACTCCCTGTAGAACACCCCGTGAAATCTCCAAAAATATAGACACAGATCTGGCAGAAGCTAAGAATAGGCCGTCCCTCTGGCGGCCTCTGGGGGTCAAGCAATGAATGCATCATATAGGATCATATAGGATATAGCTCAATGAAGCTGGTTAATTTTGGCACGTTCCGAAATTTTTTGATCACTCAATATAATTCTCTAAACAGTAGAGAAAGGTAAGTTTAATGCTTTGGAAATTTCATATTTTCTTCTCTGTGGAAAAGGAGGGAAGACAGCCTAGCTTACTTAAAGTAAGTAGGTATATCGGCTTAGTTATAAGACTCATTATTTCTTTAAATTATCAGATTTCACAACAGATTTCGACACTTATTTAGACCAGATGATATCCATTCCTCAAAACTGAAATGTTTTGATGATAAACTTTAATTAGTCCGTGAGAGTAGATCGTGGAAAATCGTGTCATACAACGCATGAAATCACTCCATGTTCCTAATTTGAAAACTATAGTACTTACAAAAGTGATGTATACAGCAATCCATAGCGATGATGAACAGGCATTCAACAATATGAATGAGGAAAGTGAAAAAAAACTTTATCGTAAAGAAATCGTTGTGGCCTGTTCCAAGTCAAGGCATGGTTGAGAAGGTCAAAAGCACATGGCAGCTTCAGACCCCAACGAGATTACCAAGGAAACGCCTTCAGACCCCAGACAGTGAGGTGGCCGAGGATCGCCTGATGAAGGATATAATTAAATAAGGCCGTTAGTTATCTTCAAAAGGGGTGTTTTAATTAACCCAAACATCCAATTTTCACTCCACTTCCTTGGAATTTTCTTTGGAAACTTGCAGAGTTTCAGGCTGCGAGGTTTTATCGATTTGAATTATTGGAGGAGAGACACTGACACAAGAAACATACACATTAACATTTATTCGTATGTATATATATATATATATATATATATATATATATATATATATATATATATATATATATATATATATATACACGAGGTCCATCTAAAAAGTAACGGGACTGAGCCTGCTGTGCGTTCCACTTACACAACTTGAATGAACAGGTTACGTCACAGTCTTTCACAACATTCCAGCAATATACAGCTCTGGAAAAAAATAAGAGACCACTCCAAAAAAAATTAAATCAGCATCTCGACATGTATGGCAGCCATTCCATTCTAGTTTCTGTTGAATTCCAACACAGGCACACCTCATTCTACTTAGTGAGGTACTGATGAGGTGATCACATGAACCGAATCTTATTTAACAAGCAAAAGTATAAAAACCACTGCTGTGGTCATCACTATCCTCTTGCAATAGGACCAGCTGGATGGCAAAAACAGTGCTAGTAGTACCTGAAAAGTAATTGGAATCAAAAAAATAACTATTGACCATGTCAAAGAGTTGAAAAGAAAAGTTTTGAGTGAGGAAAAGAAGGGTTCAATTCTGGCTTTACTGGCAGAGGGATACAGTGAGCGTCACATTGCTTCCATCCTTAAAATTTCAAAGATAGCGGTTCATAAGAACAAGGTCAAGCAGCAGACATTGGGGACAACAAAGCTACAGACTGTCAGAGGGCGAAAACGACTTTCCACTGACCGGGATGACCGCCAATTCATTTGAATATCACTCAACAACCGTAGGATGACATCAAGTGACCTACAGAAATAATGGCAAATGGCAGCTGGGGTGAAGTGCACGGTGAGGACGGTTCGAAACAGGATCCTCGGGGCAGGGCTGAAGTCGTGCAAAGCTCGAAAAAAGCCCTTCATCAATGAGAAGCAAAGAAGAGCCAGGTTGTTCGCAAAAGACCATAAGGATTGGACCATTGAGGACTGGAGTAAGGTCATCTTCTCTGATGAGTCCAATTTTCAGCTTTGCCCAACACCTGGTCATCTAATGGTTAGACGGAGACCTGGAGAGGCCTACAAGCCAAATTTTCTCGCACCCACTGAGAATTTGGTGGAGGATCGGTGATGATCTGGGGGTGCTTCAGCAAGGCTGGAATCGGGCACATTTCTCTTTGTGAAGGACTCATGAATCAAGCCACGTACAAGGTTGTCCTGGAAGAACACTTGCTTCCTTCTGCTCTGACAATGTTCCCCAACTCTGAGGATTGGTTTTTCCAGCAGGACAATGCTCCATGCCACACAGCCAGGTCAATCAACGTGTGAATGGAGGACCATCAGATCAAGACCCTGTCATGGCCAGCCCAATCTCCAGACCTGAACCCCATTGAAAACTTCTGTAATGTGATCAAGAGGAAGATGGATGGTCACAAGCCATCAAACAAAGCCGAGCTGCTTGAATTTTTGCGCCAGGAGTGGCAGAAAGTCACCCAACAGCAATGTGAAAGAGTGGTGGAGAGCGTGCCAAGACGCATGAAAGCTATGATTGAAAATCAGGGTTATTCAACAAAATATTGATTTCTGAACTCTTCCTAAATTAAAACATTAGTATTGTGTTGCTTAAAAATGAATATGAACTTGTTTTGTTTGTATTATTTGAGGTCTGAAAACACTGAATCTTTGTTGTTATTTTGACCAGTTGTCATTTTCTGCAAATAAATGCTCTAAATGACAATATTTTTATTCGGAATTTGGGAGAAATGTTGTCAGTAGTTTATAGAATAAAACAAAAATGTTCATTTTACTCAAACGCATACCTATAAATAGTAAAACCAGAAAAACTGATAATTTTGTTGTGGTCTCTTAATTTTTTCCAGAGCTGTATATGATTGGTGATGGTTGACTGCGCTCATTGTGTGATTTTTTACAGGTCGTGCTTTACACGTTGTCTAGTCTGAGTCATCGTGCTATGAGTCGTGAGCAGAGAGCCAATCTGAAGTTTCTTGCCAAGCATGGCAAAACACCTTCCGAATCCTTCGAAATGCTGCAGCAAGACGACGGGGAAGAAACGATGGCACGTACACATGCAGTTGAATGGCACAAGAGGTTCAAAGAGGGACGGGAGGGGTTTGAAGACGATCCACGGTCTGGAAAACCTTCAAAGAGCAGAATGGCGGACAACATCGAGCGTGTGAATCAGATGGTGCACGCAGATCATCGACTCGCGGTGTGGATGATTACTGAGGAACTTTTCATCAACAAGGACCCTGTCTGGAGCATCATCACTGAAAATCTCGAAATGCGCAAGGTGTGCACAAAGATGGTCCCCAAGCTGTTGTTCGGGGACCAGAAACATCAAAGAGTCACTGTCTGTCAAGGCATTATCATAAGATAAGAAAAAGAGGCTTGCCTGGGCCATGAAGCACCGCCAGTGGACAACTGAAAACTGGAAGAAGGTCTTATGGACCGATGAATCAAAATTTGAAATCTTCGGTTCATCACTCAAGGTTTTTGTACGCCGTTGAGTAGGTGAAAGGATGGTTCCTCAATGTGTGACACCAACTGTCAAACATGGAGGAGGAAGCGTGATGATCTGGGGCTCTTTTGCTGGATCCAGAGTTGGCGACTTGCACAGAGTGACTGACGCCCTGAACCAAAAGGGCGGGCAACCACACCATTTTGCAGCACCATGCAATGCCCTCTGGTCTGCGCCTAGTTGGTCAGGGATTCATCCTACAGCAAGATACCGACCCAACACATACCTCCAGGCTATGTCCGAACTACCTTAGAAGAAAAAGAACAAGACAGTCGGCTTCAAATCATGGAATGGCCAGTACAGCACAGTCTCCAGACTTAAACCCCATCGAGCTGGTTTGGGATGAACTGGACAGAAGGGTGAAAGCAAAGCAACCTACAAGTGCAACACATTTGTGGGAACTTCTGCAACAGTGTTGGGAAGAACTTTCCGAATAATATTTGATTTCCATTGTCGAAAGAATACCACGAGAATACTCGGCTGTTATATCTGCAAAAGGTGGCTCCTTTATTGAGTCAAAAATTTAGATTAAATTTTGTTCAACAAAACGATTCCATGATTTCTTTTTTATCTGCAATTGTTTATTTGTTCTATGCTTTAATTTCAGAGTGCATTGAAACATTAAACTGCTTAAATTTCAGCAAAACTGGAAAAAAATGGGGGTGTTCTAAAACTTTCGACCGGTAGTGTGCATTGATAGACACGGGCCTCCACATCGCTTATTTTTGGGTGCCCAACCAGGTATCGAATTTTTTGCGATTTTGAAAAAAAAATTGGGTGGAGGGGGGAGTCTGGTCAGGTCAGGTAACAAATCTCTTGGACGATACAGGTTAATCTGGGGAGACCACCATCTGCTGAGCGACACCTCAGCACCACCCCAACACATACCAATGCAAACCGACCCAGGAAGGTTACTCCATGCTTTTTCTATCTTCAAAGAATGGGGGTCCTGAAGGCCTTGCCCCAATCCCATCATCTGGTAAGTTGCCCAACCAAGGGCAGCTACACAGGAGGTACTCTCCTGGAGGGCCCCTGAGGAGCCCTCCTCAGGTCAGGCTGAGGCAACATAAGGGGAGCCGTCGTCAGATTGGGCTGACAACACGTACAAGGCTTTATCATTAGGTCAGGCCAGCACTGAGTGTGAGGAATCTGACCTGGAGATCTTTCCTTCTTTACTGTAGCACTTAACTGGTAAATCGATCCTTGTGCAGGGGGCCCCTCCAATCACAGTCAATCACTGTATTCATTTCTGTTAAAGCATAGCTCAGAGTGAACGATAGCTCAAATTTCACCAGCACGTGTCAACCGTTAACCCAATAAATGTCACATACAGGCACAGAAATGGGGTCTTGTAACTACCTATTTTAAAACAACGGTGACTGAAAAGTCAAAACAAACGAATCACAATCCAAGCTACAATCACTCCTCTTTTAATGTGATATACTAGCAGAGACCTGCGGAACAGTTCGGAGTTATGCGGAAAAAAACCCCTCCCTTTATTTGGGCAGTGGATAGGCAACAAATCGCTTCGTTGCATGCTCCCGGAAGTTTATGTTTACTGCTAACAACCCAGTGTTAATTTTCGTCATTGGCACACTTTCATCCAGATTGTATTGCCATGCCACACAAAAAGATTGAACAGAGCAGCATTGTCGCCGCAAAATATTCCTCATTGCCGATTTTCACGAAGATGGTGTTGAGCTGCATCAACGGCGTACCAAGATTGCTGGCACAATGGAGACATAGCAGCATGCACTTGCCGGTGTTGAGCTGCATTGACATCACACACACACACACACACACACACACACACACACACACACACACACACACACACACACACACACACACACACACACACACACACACACACACAAATTGCTGACTTACTGTGCTCAAATTGGCATGGCGCGATTGCTGACATTGTCGTGACCAATCACGATGGCATTGTTCAGCAACATCGCGATCAACAAAAGTCTTTCTGTTTCTTTTTGTAATTTTTGAGGCTTGTATAATGAGTTTAACAAATAAATAATAAGAACTCAATGAGAAAAAAAATTTTTTTAATGCTACTTCGCTGTCATCTGCAGTCATGCCAGTAACTCGATCTGCAGTCAAGACAAAGGGAATATGCAGTGTTACTAATTGTCATGCAACATTTAAGAAACACAAACGAATTCGTTGCCAAAAGTGGTTTTTGAATGAATCCACCACTTTGATAATGAACGTCGGACAATATTATTGGCCGATACATACTGTGTCGTTGGAAGGCACGTGACGCCTCTCCTTTAGAGATTTGATGATCATTTTTACCCTCGCCAAAGGAGAGGGTATTGCATTTGGATCCGTTTGTTACTTGCAAAATCGAATATTTTTCAACTATATTGGTCAGTCGATTTTGTATTTCTGACTGTTTGTCTGTCTGTCTGTTTATCGCCTGGAGGTCAAGATTTTAAACCGATCTTCAAGAAACTTCACTACATGGTAGAGTTTGTCATAAGGAAGAAGTCTATTGTTTTTGAGGTCAAAAAGGTGAACATAGGCCAAAGGTCAACAACTTCGGTGAGATTTGTAAAACCCTCAATTTTCATGAAATTTGAAGAGGATTTATATTTCAGGTCACTAAATTCAAATAGCCAATTATTATTGAGGTCAATATAGACAAAAAGGTCAGTACAAGCCAAACATCAACAACTAAGGTGGTATTTCTAAAATCCTCAATTTTCACCCGATTTAACTGAAATTTGAAGAGGATTTATATTTCAGGTCAGTTAATTCAAATAGCCAATTATTATTGAGGTCAATATCGACAAAAAGGTCAATACAAGCCAAAGGTCAACAGCAAAGGTGGTATTTCTAAAATCCTCAATTTGCATCTGATTGACTTGAAATTTGAAGAGGATTTATACTGCAGGTAACTGAAATTTTGAGGTTCACGTCGGCCGAATTTCTAAAATTGTCAATTTTCTTCCGGTTCACTTGAAATTTGAAGAGGATTTGCATATTTGGTCATTGAATTTAACCACTAATTATTTTTGAGGTCAAATTTGTTTTCCGGATTTTACACGTATCGTGCTCTGCACAACGTCTTCTTCTTGTTTGTCTGTCTGTCTGTCTGTCTGTTTGTTTGTTTGTCCGCACAGAACTTTCGTGTTTTTCTCCGTAACCACTTGCCAGATTGAAACGAAATTTTCACCATTGGTGTGACGACATGTAGAATGTTGCAATCATCATTATGATGTCATCGGTTACGTGGTGTTGCAGCAATATTGGAAAAACGGGAAAAATTTGGACCGCTGTATCTCTGAAACCACACCAAGGAAAAAATTGAAACTTGGCACACGGCAAGTACTCTTGGGGAATGAGTGTGAATTTTTCATGACGTCATAGGTGCATTTGTCATGACATCATAATTGCATATGTAGAACGCCACATCCAATCAGTATGAAAATTTTGTAGGGTCATCTCAGGATAAAATTGTCCATAGAAAAAAAATTGATGACGTCATCGGTCACATGATTCGGCAGCCATATTGTTTTTGGTTTTTTTTTTTTACTTCAAAAATCTTCTTCTCGGAAGTGGCTGAACAGATCGAGATGAAACTTTACATGTATGACCGCCTGTCCATAATGAATAAAAGTTTCACACATATGATGTCATAGTTCACATGGTTTAGCAGCCATATTGTATTTACACTAAAATTTATGAAAATACACCACTCAAAAGAAGGGTCTGCAATCTCTGATTTCTCTTTTTCTTGTAACAATTGCTTTGTTTGTGTTTCACACTGAACGGAAAACGTAAAGGTAAGGCATGCATGGCGATTGTGAATATGACAGGTTCAACAATGTGTTCGGCCTAAATTGCATGAAAATAAAAATGGCGGATGTTGGAGTAAGCCGTCCAACACCGTAATGACATCCCAGACGTAATGATGTGGCGTGACAGATGACACAGGCATACATACATACATAATGATAAACATAGATACATACATACATACATACATAATGATAAACATAGATACATACATACATACATACATACGTATGGCACAGGCATGATGGACCAAATGGTATCCTGCTCTATTTTTAATTGTATGTATGTTGGACTACACAGGATTTGTTTGGCTTCATATCAGGCTATGCTGCAAACTAAAAGCCAAATGGAAAATTTGCTTAACCATCGGAATAGCAAATCAATAACAACTGCAGTTGTGTCAACCGGGGGGGAACTGAAAAACCGGTGTGTTTGAATGCATGTCTAATCGGGAATTGCAAAATGTTCTCGCAGCAGGTGAGGGTTTTGAGAAACATGAAGCATTTACATGTCATCAATCCACAAGTGGTGCCAGTTTAGAACTAATAAGCCTACATGACAGGCCATATATTTCACAAACGCCATCACCAAGCCAGCTTGGGCTGGCAACACAAGAGCTCCAATCCATTGGCAAATTGCATTTCTAAAAGCAGACATCCTCGTTTCTGTTGAATCTCACAGGATACGAAAAAGATAGGAAAAGCGGGGCATTTTTGGTTCTTTTGGGACCAAGAACGGTGAACTGGAATGATTACTCAGCAGCAGTATGCAGCTTGGCTGAAAATGAACATTTGTATTCCCAGACAACTTTCTGCTGACTTAATCCCAATGCTTCAATTGAACACTTTGTCTGCATATAGTTTATGAAGGTTTTTTTTTTTCTGAACCACCAACAATGGTGTCAATAAATAAATAAATAAATCAGAGAACTTTCTCATCACTGTTGCAGTCATGTTTTAGATTTACACACTATACCAGCTTTGTGATTACATTTTAGTTCATAATAAATAAGCCAATTCAGCCTTCCTTTTGTTTTTCTTCCAATAATGTCACAACCACTGTTTATTTACCAACAATAATCTTACACGAGCTTGGAGCTAATAAATAGCTGGCAGGGACCCGCAGAAATTCCGCATAATATAAAATGTGACTTCAAGTCCTCAACCAGTCCCCACCCAACCCCAAATCCTCAAACCCCCTGCCCCCCCCACACCCCGCCACCAACCAGAAATCATCAAACCCACCCCAGACCATAAATTCCCAATCCAATTTGGGAAATTCCTTCCAACCTAAAGTCCTCAAGCCCAATTACTGTCTTCAAAACACCTCCCCACCTAAACTCTTAACCCCCCCAAGTACTCGACCCCCCCACTGGAAGAAGTCTTCATCCCCCTCCACTAATACTCAACCCTCTGTCCTAACTCTGTCCCCTCTCTTTCCCCACACAAACGAATTAGTTGCCAAAGGTGGTTTTAAAAATAATACACCGCTTTAATAATGAAACAAATTTGCTACCAGAAGTTGTTTTTGAAATAATACACCACTGAATACACCACTTTAAAAATGAACGTTAGGATAGTATTATTGACCTATACCTCCTGTGTCATTGAAAGTGTCCCGTGATGTCCTTTTGATATATTTTGATCATTTTAACAATTGCTTTGTTTGTTTCACACTGAATTCTCTGTCTCCTCTCCACCTCCCCCCCCCCACAATAACTCCAAATCCGCACCCCCCCATAAAAAGCCTCAACCCCCTCTCCCAGATCTTCCCCTCTTTGCCCCTCCCCACCCTAACGATCTGTCCTCCCCTCCCACTTTCGTCTTCAAGTCCTCAACTCCACCCCCTCCAAACCCCAAGTCCTGGATCTCCCTCCCAATTCCCTACCTCCAAGCCACAACCCCTTCTCCCAACTCTCTGCCCCCCACAAACCCCAACTCTCTGTCATCCCGTCCCCCTTTCTTCCTGTTCTTCACAACGTTACATAAGGATACGCAAGGAACTTTGGCGCCATTTGGCACATCATGCCTGCATTGTTCCTGTTCCAGCTGGGTAAGAACAAGGTTAAACGGGAATAATGACAGAACAACAATAAATTCAAAATCTCTTCTCCCTTTCTTCACGGTCCTGTTTCCATCCATTAAGGGCAATTAAACAAGAAAATTTAAAAAAACGTTTAACATCACAATCTCGTGACATTCCGTCATCTGGCGATTCTTCAGTAAGATAGCGGTTAAGTAAGTTACAAGCCGGTAGGCGACATGGGTGGTCGCTACATAATTGCATACTAGTCATACAGTTTTTGACGGATCGGGCTGAATTTTTTTGATAAAGAGGATGATTATAGTGCGCATAAAAGCACGGAAGCCGATTTTTGATTTTCGAAAAATTTTTTTTTTTAGGATTTTTCAAAAATTTCAAAGTCCCGTTTCTCGGCAACGGTGGCGTCCATAGCAACGGTGCTCAAGGGCATACAACTTGATCCTGGTATGAAGCTACCTGTCAAGTTTCATTAAAATCGGTTGACTCCTCTGGCCTCCAGAGCTGTCCATTACATACAAACAAACAAACATACAGACAGAAGGAAAACCTGAGAATAATGGTAGTCTAGCGACCACCCAAAAAACCTGAGGCTAATTGTAGTCTAGCGACCACCCAAAAATGATAAAAGAAAACATATCAGGTCATTCGTAAAAAAAGAAAAAATTAAAATCATTTGCAACCAGAACTCCTCAGACAAAAAACCTTTATTAGGAAATGAGTTTTTTATGGTCCCAAGTTGAGTGGTTTAAGAGAAAATCGCCGGATAGATAGAGGAACAAACAGAATAAACGTATAATTGTATAGGATTCCAGCTGAAACAAACTCGCTTTTCATTTCATCCCTCAGGCTGCACATGATAAATTCTTCTTATTGCAAGGATCAGTACATCATTTCCCTCTGAGCAATAAGCTCAACATATAGCAAATTACAAAATTATGGCACAGAATCAAAAGCTCCCTGCAGATTTTGAGCTAAAAAAAAATCTCTAACAGTGCTGAACATTGAAAGGAAAGATGTGACTCTCCAACCCTTCCCCCTCTGAAATACAATAGGACTGCTTAAGGAATGTCTGTTGCAGATGAACAGTACAGAAGACAAATTTCAATACCTTTTGCTCTCGAGGAATCTTACATAAGCACATCACTTTAGAATGCCAGGAATATCTGTTTGTAATTATATGCAATTGCTTTTGCTGTTAGTCACAAGCATCTGTGCAGTAGATTAATGGCCTCAGTTTAGATGCGTAAGGGAGCCAGCATGAAAATTTGTCAGCCACAATTGTCATATGCCTCTTTGTCATTGTCTCCACAGCCAGGAAGCTAAATTTCAAAGGTCGATTTTAGTCAGTTTTTATTTGGAGTAATCTCCAGCACTCTTGCAAGTGTAAAGTATTTGCAATAATTTTCTGCCTCAAAAGCAACGACAAAATATAAATCAGGTCTCACGCAGCATTTGACTCAAAAGTAGCTGATACTGCATTGTCCATGTACACCTGGATCTCCTGAAAATGTTTGTTGCCAAATGTGCTGTGCAGATGTGTGCTGAAATAAAGAAAATGAGAAATGGCAACAAAGGCATATTCATCTTGTCCACCCCGTGTGTCCTCTCCTTGCCCTCATTCTTCCCCACATCCCAAATCCCTCCAAGTCTTCCTCTATTTTCTCTATCAACACTGCTTTTGGTTTTTTTTGGTTTGGTTTGGTTATTTTTTTTTTGCTTCTTCTTCTTCTTCTTCTTCTTCTTCTTCTTCCTCCTCCTTCTTCTTCTTCTTCTTCTTCCTCATTCTTCTTCTTCTTCTTCTTCTTCTTCTTCTTCTTCTTCTCTCTCTCTCTCTCTCTCTCTCTCTCTCTCTCTCTCTCTCTCTCTCTCTCTCTCTCTCTCTCTCTCTCTCTCTCTCTCTCTCTCTCTCTCTCTCTCTAACCTCTGCCACTGAAGGTGGAAGCAGGTTATGTTTTCACCCCTGTCTGCTGTGTGTCTGTTTGTCTGTTTGTTACTTGCAAAATCGAAGATTTTTCAAGTGCATTGGTGAGTCGATTTTGTTATTCTGTCCGTGTGTTTATCTGTTTCTCAATCGCCGACAGGTCACAATTTGAAACCGATCTTCACGAAACTTCACCAAGTTGTCGAGGTAGTCTCATCTGAGAAGCCTGTTGATCTTGAGGTCAAAGGTCAAAGGTCATCTTGAGGTCGAATTTCTAAAATCGTCATTTTTCATTCGATTGACTTGAAATTTGAAAACGATTTGCATATTGCGTCACTGAATTGGGAAACCAACGATTTGAGGTCAAAAGGGCAAAGGTCAACTCGAGGTCAAACTTCTAAAACCATCAATTTCAATCTGAAAAATAGTCAATTTTCATCTAAGATTAAGATTGTCAATTTAAATCTTAATGAAATGGATATTTTTGGTGTATCTATGGCAACCTTTGGAGAAGGGGTGGATTTTGAAAGTATCGTGCTCTGCATGACATCTTTTTCTTGCTTGTTTGTCTGTTTGTTTGTGTGCAGGATATCTCAAAAAGTTGTAGACGGATCCAAATAAAAATTTTGTGCACAAGCTGGGTGTGTGACAAGGACGAACTGATTCGATTTTGGTGTGGATCCGAATCCGGATCTAGATCTGATAATTTTTAAGTGATTCTTCACTATTGAGAGTTCAGGCCAAAATTATATGCAACACGATATCTCAAAAAGTTGTGCATGGATTCGGATGAAACTTGGTGGACAGGTTGGGTGTGTAACAAGTACGGTTTCATTCGATTTCTGATGAAGATCCGAATCTGGACATGGATACGAGAATTATTTAATTTTAAAAGTGATTCTTTCCAATTGATGGGGCCAAAAACGATATCGGACTGTACAGTATAATATTTCAAAAATGTAATGGGTATGTATATATATATATATATATATATATATATATATATATATATATATATATATATATATATATATATTAAAAGCTTCTTTGTCCAACTGACTCCAACTTCTCTCACTGCAATAATTTCTGTACATACCTCATCAATGCCTGGTGCTCTTCCCAACTTCATCCTCTTCAATGCCATCTGCACCTTTCGTAGTTGTCAACGGCTTAGGAGTTGTTTCACATCATAGCCATCATTTTAAATAATGCCTAAAGTATTGGAGGTTATTTCAAGATTTACCTCGTGTTTAACCCGAGCATTGAGCATTTCTTCGAATAAGATGAACAATGGCTCTTTATTCAAAGATGACATAGATTCTGTTATTTATTTATATTTTTTTTTTACATGATTCACTGCTACCTCAATAAATTCTTTTCAAAACTTGCACAGTGTGCACTCCTGAGTATCAATGATAAAAATGAACAATTGAAATATTTTCGTTAAAACGTTTGATAAAATGTAAGTCAATTTTTAGGCATGCGTAAAGTTTTAAAATTGAACTTTCAGAAAGAAAATTCATAATAATAATAATAAGCATTCGCATTAAAAAGCAAGTTCCAAAACTGAAGTTACATCATGAGGTCAATTTTGACACAATGGGATACTAAAAGAAAACTACAATTGTGGTGTATGTGAGAATGTATAATGATGCTTTGTGTGCAAAATAGCGCTGCATCACCAATAAAAAGTAATTTGTAGCTGCCTATTGTAGGAAAGTCATGTTTATAGACCAAAGTGGGTTTCGTCGCACCCTTTATGAGCAAGTACACTGAAAAGCACAGTACATACGAGCATAAAACTTTCTTTCCAATTCGAAAACAAATGCATGCTGTGTCGACACACGTCTGCTTGCAGGGACGTGCACTCTCTAATTCCCAAATGTGTTGGTAGTTTTGTTTGAATGGAGAACAAAGAAATTGAGAATGCAGATACCAGAGTGTAAAAAAAAATTATGATCAGTGTTGAAATCTCAACAGAGCAATATAAAATGTGACTCGAGGCAAATAAAAAATTTATCCTGGGATCAAACAAATCTGGAGTCTTGCCTTCTGAGGCTTGGCTTATCAGTGATAGATACAGTCTATAAATTAACTGGTGTTATGGTTCACTGGAGTTGCAATAATGACTGTTTGTTGAGAGAGTAAAATTATGACTTTTACAGAGTCACTCAGCTTGAATGTAATCTCTCATGGGAGCTGACTCTACAAAATGTGTGTGTGTGTGTGACATGAAACCTCTGCGAGCATTAACGCTTCCTCAACGGAGTCACTGCTGAATTAAACATCTCCCATCTTGGGATATTGTTGATTTCTCAGATTTCCTCTCTTCAGTGGAAAGAAGAGGCCAAATTGGAATCAAATGTGTCCACTCTGGAAAAACTCCGAGGAACTCAACACCACAACAACATATATCTATTTACAATTGAGTTGACTGACATTGAGTTCATCATCATGTACGATGTTAGAGTCTCTTTGAAGAAATTATCCATCTGTAACATAAAAGAAACAGCAACTGCATCGATTAGTTCTCAGTGTCAGATGTTCAGTTCTCCAGGAACCGAAATGCGTGTCAAGAGGCAAAGAGAAACGCGGGTTACCAGAACGCCACCAGTGTCCATCAAGCTATTAATCCAACCATCGCACACCAGGCCTGTTCACGTATGCACAGACGCAACATAGCAACACATCACATCAGTCTGTTCCTTGACCATAACAATTGTTTTGGTGACACAAAGCCAGTAGCCATCTTGATGCTTCAATGGGCATTGCAATCCAGAGGTGCTCATGTTCTCGTTGCTTGTATTTAAGACAGGAACTTTGATTATTTAAACTTGGATCAGGTTCGGTCAGGTATGGGAGCATGCAATGGAGCAGTGCGTCGCTGCGTCCATTTTCCGCCGCTACACCAGAGGCCTCTGTTTGGCCATCCCCCAAGCAGATGCCTGGCCCATCCGCATCTCCTTGAGATGCTGATCAACCTGCTGCAACCATAAGGCACGTGGTCAGCCCATTGGTCTACTCCACTCACGGGGCTTCCTTACTGAGAGAATCTGATGAGCAGGATCAGCATAAGGAAAATGAGCCACATTGTCCATACAGCCACAGCTGATACTGATGGACTATGCAGGTAACAAATCTCATTTGCGTCTCTCTCAGCAAACACTTGTTGGACACAAAGTCTGACCAACGATAGCCAAGGATTCTCTGAAGAGACCTGGTACCAAAGGAATTAAGTCTCCATCTCAGATCCCTGGTCAGAGTCCAAGTATCACATCTGTAGGGCAAGACTGGAAGCACCAAGGACCTGAAGACTCGGAATTTTGTCCTCCTGCAGTACCGCACCAAATGATCCAGTGAATCCATGACTCCCCAGGCCCGACCCAGATGTCTATTGACATCTGGCCCACAGCCAGCAGAGACATGAATATCACTGCCAAGGTAAGTGAATCACTCCGTGACCTCAACATCCTCGTCACAAACAGGTACAGACAAGATAGCAGCATCCAAGATGTCATTGAAAGCCTGGATCTTAGTTTTGATCCAGGAAACCAGTAATCCCAGCGGCTCCGACTCCTCATTCAGCACCTTGAGGGCCCCCAAAAGGATATCCGCAGTCTCTGCAAAGATGACTTTATCATCTGCGAAAATCAAGGTCAGAGATCTTGACATTCCCAAACGATGCACCGCAGCTTGAACTCTGATGTACTCCCCAGAATCCATTCTGTGCAAGCACTGAAAGGTGATGGGGGCAGTACATACCCCTGAGGAACACCAGCATCAACTGGAAATAAGTCGGAGATGGTATCACCACATCTCACAGCACTCTCAGTACCAGAGTATAGTTCAGACATCTTTCAGTCATTGAATTCAACCACCAATAAGGTTTTTTTTTTAAGTTCATATTCGTTTCATGGATTTTGCAAGTATCGTGCTAAGCATGACGTTTTTCTTGTTTGGTTGTTACTTACAAAATCTAAAGAATTCGTTAGTATATTGATCACTTCCGTCCTCTGTTTGTGTGTTTGTTTGTTTGTAGGCACGATAACTCGAGAAAGGAAGAAGCTACCAATGTCAAATTACACCATGTGATTCAGAAGGGTGATGGCGTGCGCTGATTAGAATTTTGGTCAACATCGGTCAAAGGTCAAGGTCACGGCTCGTCACGTGGTGCAGCGCGCTCGAGAAGACGCGTCGTTGAGTCACGTAAAGGTTTTGCGTGTGCGCGCTGACCTCATCGCGCTCGCCCCGGCGTCCTTTCGAGTTAGGGGGGCCGTCGAGTGTGACCTTTATGTTATGTTAATCCGCTGTAACTCGAGAACGGAAGAAGCTACCAATGAATTACACCACGTGATTCAGGAGGGTGATGGCTAGCGCTGATTAGATTTTGGTCAAAATCGGTCAAAGGTCAAGGTCACAGTGAGGTCAAATATTCGATTTTTGATGGTTTAGTACAGAATTATCGTAGAAACTTCTGGTTTACGTCGCTACCTTCTCTAGAGACAGCTTTTATTAGACAAGGTCAGAGGTCAAGTTGACGATTTCGTAAGTACCAGTCTATGACTGCTTGTTTGTTTGTTTGTCTGTGAGCAGCACATCTCAAAGTGATATGGACAGATTTAGCCGAAATTTAGTGGACAGGTTGGAAACATGATAAGGACAAATTGATTCGATTTTGGTGCATATCCGAATGCAGATATGGACACGAGATTTTATTAATTTTTAAGGTGATGCTTCACCATTGAGAGGTGGGGCCAAAAACGATATATAGCATGACATTTCAAAAAGTATGAACGAGTTATGACAAAACTAGATGGAGAAGTTAAGGTAAAACTAAATGGATGAGTTGGGTAAGTGACAAGAATAAGTTGATTAGATTTTGGTTCAGGTCCGGATTCAGATCCGGCCTATCAATGTTTTCCTTTCCAGTATCCCCACTTACTCATCTTCTCAGCTTATTTCCATCTTTGTTTCAATCTTTCCCAACCTTGTAACAACCCTCAAGCAGTGGTGTTACCTGTCAGTGCAAACAAATTTCAAAAATCAATTCTGCTAATTGTGATGTATCAGTAGTTTATACTAATGCATGCATACATGGGTGCAACGGGGTTTGTTTAAGGAGAGTCACGTGACCCGCCCAGGTTCGGATGATGTGCTGTGCGGTGTGCTGTGCCCGTGTCCGGATTAAACCTATTGTTCCCACTTCAGAGTCTGCGTCCCTATTCAATGAATACATTACAGTGGCGACGAGGATGTCTTCGTGCATCGGCGTATTGCTTCAATATGCAGTGGGGGTGATTGGGAAGACAACTGTGGTAAGCGAGGACACTTAAAATGTCGTTCTTGATCCAAGTCGAAGAACTTGTCTCCTGCTTATCACATTGGAGTGAACCCAGATGCAGCGGATGATAGGTCACAGAGCACAGCCCACAGCCGTGAGTCAAGTGATGAACTTTATGAGGTTTCCTCTGTTGGAACAAATATCTCCGATTCTCCAATTATAGTTGATGTAACAATCGATAAGGTCCCGGTGAGGATGGGAGTTGATACCGGCACTTCCAGATCAATTATGAGTGAGAGCAAGTTCACCTCCATCTACCCTTCGAGAAAGGCTCCAGCACTCCGGCCTGTATCTACTGACTTGAGAACATACACCAAGGTGGTGGTTCCTGTGGTTGGCTCAGCTCACATAACTGTTGGACATAGAAACAGCACTCATGTCCTACCATGACTGATAGTGCGTGGAGAAGGACCAACCCTCTTCGGCCGAGATTGGTTACGAATAATCACACTTAATTGGAGTGACATAAAGTCTCCAACTCTGATGCTGGATACGATACCATGCTCAACAAGTAGCCTGGCCTGTTCAGCGATGGTGTTGGCACCTTTGCAGGGCCCAAAGTGAACATTCATGTTTCTGCAGATGCTCAGACATTGTTCCGTAAAGCTAGACCTGTGCCCTACATGATGCGATCAATGATCGAATGTGAGCTTGACCACATGCAGATCGAGGGCATCATCTCTAGTCGAGTAATCCGACTGGGCAGCACCTATTGCTCCAATACTCAAAGCAGATGGAACAGTGCACATTTGTGGGGACTACAAAATGACGATCAACCACTATTCAAAGCTGGATGGCTACCCTTTGCACAAAGCAGAGGATAAGCTCACCACTATCATGGGTGGCCAGACATTCACCAAGCTTGACTTGACCAGTACCTATGCTCAAATGGAACTTGATGATGATTCCAAGCTCTAAACATGCATCAACACTCATTGAGACTCTACATGTACAACAGATGCCCATTTGGCACACGCTCTGCTGCACCAATCTTCCAACACAAGATGGAGACATTCGTATTTCAGGATGACATACCAGTGATTGGCAGGTCACAACATGAATACCTCGAGAACCCAAACAAAGTCCTCAATCAGCTGTTACAAGCTGGGTTACACCGAAGGCATGAGAAGTGTACCTTTATGGCACGTAAAGTTGAATATCTGGGTCATCAAATCTCCTGTCAAGGCATTTTGCCCTCTCTGAGCAAAGTTGAAGCAATTGCGAATGCACCAATGCCACAAAACATTTCAGAATTTCGTACATTCCTGGGTATGTTGACCTACTTTGGTAATTTCCTGCCTTAACAAATCACAACTTTCGAGCCTCGGCATCTTCTCCTCAGGAAAGGGGTTGTCTGGAAATGGGAATCTGCCCAAACAAGAGTGTTCAAGGCCCCAAAAACCATTCTGTCCTCCTCGCAATTACTTGTACATTACGACCCATCCAAGGAACTTATTCTCAGTTGTGATTGCTCTTCATATGGCATCAGGTGTGCGTTGTTGCAAATAAATGAAACCGGTAATCTCCAGCCTGTTGCGTATGCATCATGAACCCTATCTGACACTGAACGTCGCTATGCTCAAGGAGAATGCGAGGCATTAGCATTAGCGTGTCAAGTAGCTCTCCTCCCCACCATATTTGTGCTGGTATACTGACCCTTGTGGAGAGGTTATAGTTAAGTAGCTTCCTTTTTCAAAATGGAAGTAGAATCTGACTTAAGGAAACTTCAAGTCAATCTGAAACGCATGCCACAAGTATCTGTCCATCTTTAGGCAAGACAAAAACAGAATCTTTAAAATCTCACGGCTGAAATTTCCAACCAGTCTCCTTCCTTGGAGTCATGCTCCTGTCATTCGGCCTCACCACAGACTCCGATCGTACTTAGGCAGAATGTCTCAATTCCACGTTTGCCCCCAAATTTCGTGTTGCCAACCCATCCCATTCTGCAGCCAGATATTCAAGCTCACTGATATTAACCCAATCAGTGGCAGAAATCCACACTCACAACTTCAGTTTTGCGAATGTTATGCAAATTGCTGCGATGCTATCGCACTAATTTTTATCACGCCGTGGACATGGACATGACACCACGCCGGTCTGATTTTCAGCATTGTTCACCCTGTTGGCAACTGTGACATGCAATGTCAATTCTAAATACATTTCATCATTTAGTCGGTGACCAAAATTAGATTAAAAAAAAGACTTTTCTTTTCTTTCTTCACACCATGTATACGTGGAAAACGTAAAATGAATCAGAAGCTTCAATTTGAATGCGAAATGAACGACTTCTTGAAACAGAGGAGCAAAAAGAAGCACAAGTCAGAAGAATTGGAGAGAATAAGGGAAGAAGATGAAGAGTAAGTTTGTCTTTGACTGATTTAAATACATTTAGAGGACAAAACAGAGAAATTCACCAGATATTTGTGAGTCAACAATTGGTGATTCACCAAACATCTGCCTTCCCTTCCTCTCACCTCACGCTGCATTCCCCCACCCTTCCTCATCCTTCCTCCCTCCTCTCTTTCCCCCTGCACTAAGAAGTGTGGTTTCAGAAAAGAAAGCAAATACATATATTGGGGGGCAACCACCCCTCACCCCCACACACACCGTAGAACCCATTAAACCCCAATTTATTCTGCTGTTGTGAACATACTTTAGTCCATCATGGGTGATGAAGGTGGTGGTCAAGTTTCATCATAATTGTGTGTGTAGTTTCTGAGAAGAAAGCAAATGCATATTTCGGGGGTCAGGTCCGCTTAACTCGAGGCCACGTGGCCTCCTGACCGGGGAATGCGCCCTCGGCGATGCACTAATCTTATCTTGATTAGATCTTAAGTAATGTGGCCGAGCATTTACTAACGATGCACGCCGACTATAACAGGTTAATTAGTTTGGGAATTATAATTTCCCAGTCTATCTAGGTTCGGACAATGCTTGATCAATGGAAGGAAATGACACTCATTGACAGGTTGAAACGTCAACAAGGAATTTATTATGAACAAGAAAAATAAATTAACTGAAGGATTTTATATTTCCTTGTTGATTAAATGGATGAATGCAAATCAAATGTTCAATCAACAAAATAATCTCAATCAAATAAAGATTTCAACAGGCATTGATCGAAAATGGACGAAGAGCAGATGCTTATCACGATGCCTTACTCAACAATTAAAAACGAAACATGGGTGCCCATCAGCCCATTCAGGGGGAAAAGAAAACCGATCTCACCTTACCAGGGCAGAAGTCGTCGTGCATCAAATAAATTAACCGAAAATGTGCAAGTGTGGCTTGGTCTGCCTCTGAATGAGCTTTCCACAGCTTGGCTCATTTCTGTTGTGAGCACTTTGCCTCACCATGAACCCACCCGCAAACAGGCTCAAATACCAATCAATGTCACGTCGTCATTCCCAGGAACCAGGACCACCAGGAATGCCAAGAACCAGTCCGACCAAGCAGAACCAGCAGGAACAGTCCAACTGCCACCAACCGCCATTGCCGCCACCACCAACCATCAGGAGCTGCCAGGAGCTGTCAGCAACCGCCGTTGTAACTGCTATCAGGATCTCTCAAGATAGATAGATAGATAGATATATGATTGACCCCTCCCACACTCGTCAAGACAAAGTAGCTGCATAAAGCAACCCAAAAAGACTGACACAAGGTAAGTGCTAACGCTGTTTCGAACCCTTCCCAAACCCTAGTTTCGAACCCTAGTTCCTTAACAACTATAAAAACGTTCACACATCGTACACACATGAGAATCCCAATGCCATGCACCCCCTTAGCTACCGGACCAGTTTCATTGCTCATTAGCAAATCATCAGCGATAGTGTAGACAGCAATGCATACCGATGAGGCTCCCAAGCATGTACCACGGCAAACATCAAGAGCAATCAATATATAAATGAAGAAAGACCCACCTACATCTCTCACCTGTGAATGGAGGGAATAGCCAATCAGCTCTCACCGAATCGACTACACCCAGGTAGCTAGAATTATATAAATGATTGACCCCTCCCACACTCCTTTAGCCAAAGTAGTTGTTATATCTATATCGATATCTATTGTTGCATTGCATATTGTTGTTGCGTCGATATCTATCTATATCTATATATTGTTGTGGACCCGGGGGTCGGGGATGAGAATACCACGATGGGTAAACTACCTCAGGTTACCACCAGAGTCCCGGGATTCGCACGCCATTGGACACAAATAACTTCGTGACGCGGCGGGTCAATAATCTTCAGTGAACGCCAATAACTCGACCACGTGACTTTGGGTCCTTCATCTAATAAATACCATTTATCTAATGGTCATGTCATCTAATTACCAGGGGACACGGCCTCCGTATGCCTTGTTCAAACCGGATCACCTTACCGGATTAGATGCAGCCAAGCATAACTGCCAATGACTTACCAGCTAGAAAAACAGATCGTTGGGGGATAACGTCCCAGCTAAGCTAGAATACAAACCATGCTGGACTTATGAAGGAAAAGACGAAAACGAGCTAGGAACATTTCTATATAAAGCATTTATTTACAATCAAGTGAGGAAAGGTATGTGGCACAGTAAATTGGGTTTATTGGTATGTGCAGCAGAGGATAGCAAGGGATTTGTGGGGTGCGAAAAAAGGCAAGCAATTTACAAAAGCAGACACAGAGCAGACTTATTCCTTTATCACTTCTACAATCTTAACTTAAGCTACGGCAGGCGCCATCTCACACACACACACACACACACACACACACACACACACACACACACACACACACACACACACACACCCGAGGAAGATCAGATAGCCAGAATGAAAGAGAGCAGATATGAGGATATATGGCCTTGCAATACTTGGCACTTCAGGCCGACCAACGAAATAACTGCCTGGCGATCACTGAATGATGGGTGCCATAGCCTTAGAGGTATGCGGTTTCGCTGAACTGCAACAATATATATATATATATATATATATATATATATATATATATATATATATATATATATATATATATATATATATATATATATATAAAGTTGAAAGTGTGTCTGTCTGTGTGTCAGTGTGTGTGTTTGTCTGTGACCTATGCACGTGAAAAGTACTGGACTGATCCACACCAAACTTCAAATGCTGACAGAACATGTACCCAGGAGTGTCCCGATGTAAAAGAATTGTACTTCCGACTTGCGGTTTCCGAATTGTGACGTCATCACCTGATTTTGTAACGTTAATTTTTCAAGTTCAGCCGGTTGACATGGGGCCAACGCCATTTGCAATAGAATGAAAAAAATAATGCTACAGTCAATTGAAGACAATGACTTCCGACTTCCCGGTTTACGAATTATGACGTCATCACCTGATTGTATAACGTTAATTTTTCAAGTTCAGCCGATTGACATGGGACCAACGGAATTTGCTAGAGAATGAAAATTAATAAAGTCGCAAATGATGACATGAAACCAGCCTCACATTGTTGAGGCATTATGGTTTTTTATCTGATGCGGCAATAAATCTTCACATTTTTAAACTCGAGTCTTCTGCATATAAAACATGGCAAGGAAAATATAATATTATAGTGGTGATGAAACTGCCTGGGGAGAAAAAGAGAGGGAGTCACTAAGAGAGTGACATTTGGCTCAATGGAACGACACTCAGAAGAGCACACACATCCGCCAGGCTGAACACTCCACATTTTGTATCCCAATGGCAGGTCGGATCTGAATACGGACCTTAACTGAGGATAACTACGTGAGTTGCCATGTTGTAATGATTTACACCAAGCAGAATTCAAACATTTATTTTGCAATATATATATATATATATATATATATATATATATATATATATATATATATATATATATATATATATATATATATATATATATATATATATATATATATATATACCAGTGATTTTAAAAATTATGTTTTTGTCTTGTGTAAGGATGGACAGATACTTTTGGCATGCGTCTCAGATTGACTTGAAGTTTCCTTGTCAGATTCTACTTCCATGTTGAAAAAGGAAGCTACTTTACTGTGACCTCTCCACAAGGTTCAGTGTACCAGCACAAATATGGTGGGGAGGATAGCTGCAGATATAATGGGATAAAATCAGTGCATGAAAAATTGAGAGCAGAGAGAGGGAGAGAGAGAGAAAAAGAGAGAAAAGAGGGGGAGAGAGAAAAAGAGAGGGAGAGAGAGAAAATTAGAGGGAGAGAGAGAAAAGGAGAGGGAGAGAGAGAAAAGGAGAGGGAGAGAGAGAAAAAGAGAGGGAGGGAGAGAAAAAGAGAGGGAGGGAGAGAAAAAGAGAGGGAGAGAGAGAAAAAGAGAGGGAGAGAGAGAAAAAGAGAGGAAGAGAGAGAAAAAGAGAGGGAGAGAGAGAAAAAGAGAGGAAGAGAGAGAAAAAGAGAGGGAGGGAGAGAAAAAGAGAGGGAGAGAGAGAAAAAGAGAGGGAGGTAGAGAAAAAGAGAGGGAGAGAGAGAAAAAGAGAGGGAGAGAGAGAAAAAGAGAGGGAGAGAGAGAAAAAGAGAGAAAAAGAGAGAGAAAGAGAGAAAAAGAGAGAGAAAGAGAAAAAGAGAGGGAGAGAGAGAAAAAGAGAGGGAGAGAGAGAGAGAAAAGAGAGGAAGAGAAAAAGAGAGGGAGAGAGAGAGAAAAAGAGAGGGAGTGAGAGAAAAAAGAGGGAGGGAGAGAAAAAGAGAGGGAGAAAGAGAGAAAGAGAGAGAAAGAGAAAAGAGAGGGAGAGAGAGAGAAAGAGAGGGCGAGAGAGAAAAAGAGAGGGAGAGAGAGAGGAAAAGAGAGAGAAAGAGAAAAAGAGAGGGAGAGAGAGAGAGAGAAAAAGAGAGGGAAAGAGAGAAAAAGAGAGAGAAAAAGAGAGAAAGAAAACAAGAAGCGAATACTTCGATATCGCGCGGCTGGGGGCAGTAAAAGTCGAGGTTAAGAATGATGAACAATTTTGCAGTTATAAAATTTAAATGTAGACACGGTGAATTAGCATGCATGATGGGAAGAGTTATGACGTTGGACAAATTTCTATTTATAACCCTCAGATCAGAGGGACGTACACGGCCATAAGTGTGACAGAAGACACAGGACAGAATAGCCAATTATATAACAGCGTGATGTCGCCGCGCTATAAAAAGAGAGAGAAAGATAAAAAGAGAGAAAGAGAGAAAGAGGAGAAAGTTTTTTGTGAAAGTATTACCAGGTAGAATTGATATCAGATGCTCTAGCGATGGCAGCCCAATCCTGTGGGACGGCTGATTTCAGTTCCTGACATTCAGCCTGTGTGAACAGACATGTTCTGCAACATTGAAGTTTCTCTCTCACAATAGCCAAAGAGGGAGGAACTTTGTCAATTATCACAAAAGTATTGGGATCACAAAGTCATTGGAAACTGGTAAGGGTTGCATTAAAAAAAATAAAATAAAAAGCACAGGACATTGGGTAGCTCCAATTTCGGGGGTGGGGTGGGGGGGTCCTTTGATTTTATCTTTCAAATCTCCATTTAAAAACGTTATTCTGGGAAACCTGACAATAGCAAAAAATTTATGCACCGAGAAGAATATTTGACAACAGTTTGTGATGAATGATGATTTTCTCGGAATAAAAGTTGGCTGCAGGGCCAGCCAGACAATTGTTGTCATGGTTGTAGATTTTTGAAGGAGATTAGCAGAATTGATTTTTGAAATTTGTTTGCACTGACAGCTAACACCACTGCTTGAGGGTTGTTACAAGGTTGAGAAAGAAATAAATAAAGATGGAAGTAAGCTGAGAAGATGAGAAAGTGGGGGTACTGGAAAGGAAAACATTGATAGGCTGGATCTGAATCTGGACCTGAACCAAAATCTAATCAGCTTATTCTTGTCACTTACCCAACTCATCCATTTCGTTTTACATTAACTTGTCCATCTAGTTTTGTCATAACTCGTTCATACTTTTTGAAATATCATGCTGCATATCGTTTTTGGCCCCACCTCTCAAAGGTGAAGCATCACATTAAAAATTAATAAAACATCGTGTCCATGTCTGTATTCGGATATTCACCAAAATCGAGTCAATATGTCCTTGTCGTCCTGGTCACGGTCGAGGCACGTCACGACAGTGATTGTGAATCACCATTTAGCATCAGCCAGACCTTTTTTTTTTTTTTTTTTCCAAGGATCAGCTTCTACTTCTTCCTCCCATAAATCGAAGAGATGACACCACATAGACTTTTTATGTCCTGACAAGCATGGCTCACTGTGAGAAGGAGCTTTGTGTGACCTCGAGGTGATTGACATACAAACAAACAGACAAATGAAAAATCACTCAGAGAGTGACATTTGGCGAAATGGAACGACACTCAGAAGAGCACACACATCCGCCAGGCTGAACAGTCTACATTTTGTATCCCAATGGCAGGTCGGATCTGAATAGGGACCTTAACTGAGGATAACTGCGTGAGTTGCCATGTTGTCATGATTTACACCAAGCAGAATTCAAACATTTATTTTGCAAATTGTATTGTAATATTAGTGATAATTACATTTTTGTAAACAATTGAAGTTGAAGATTTAAGTTAAATTAAAAAAAACTTTTTCAAACCCCCCCCCCCCCAAAAAAAAAAACATACCCTTAAAAGACATGCACACGGGAGAGGTCAGTGCAGCGAAGTTTGGGATGGTTTCACAAAAGGTTGAGAGAGCAGGTCAGTGACAATACAGGACAGGACAGACACTGCACAGATATATGTACACGAGCATGGATAGGCTCGCCACTCTTGCCTCACCACATATCGCTACTGTGGGACAGACACCACCACGTAATTAAAAACACCTCACCACCACGTAATTAAAAACACCTCACCACCACGTAATTAAAAACACCTCACCACCACGTTATTAAAAACACCTCACCACCACATTATTAAAAACACCTCACCACCACGTTATTAAAAACACCTCACCACCACGTTATTAAAAACACCTCACCACCACGTTATTAAAAACACCTCACCACCACGTTATTAAAAACACCTCACCACCACGTTATTAAAAACACCTCACCACCACGTTATTAAAAACACCTCACCACCACGTAATTAAAAACACCTCACCACCACCTTATTAAAAACACCTCACCACCACGTTATTAAAAACACCTCACCACCCCGATATTAAGAACACCTCACCACCACGATATTAAAAACACCTCACCACCACGTTATTAAAAACACCTCACCACCACGTTATTAAAAACACCTCACCACCACGTTATTAAAAACACCTCACCACCACGATATTAAAAACACCTCACCACCACGTAATTAAAAACACCTCACCACCACGTAATTAAAAACACCTCACCACCACGTTATTAAAAACATCTCACCACCACATTATTAAAAACACCTCACCACCACATTATTAAAAACACCTCACCACCACGTTATTAAAAACACCTCACCACCACGTAATTAAAAACACCTCACCACCATGTAATTAAAAACACCTCACCACCACGTTATTAAAAACACCTCACCACCACGTTATTAAAAACACCTCACCACCACGTTATTAAAAACACCTCACCACCACGATATTAAAAACACCTCACCACCACGTTATTAAAAACACCTCACCACCACGTAATTAAAAACACCTCACCACCACAGGTGGTGTCAGGTCAGGTTCGATCTGTGACCTGCTACAGGTACCATTTAAACCTGTACTAACCTGTTCCATGGTCGGGTTGTCGGCGACTAAACCGTCTCCCCCACCAGGTTTTCTGGTGAGGAGGGTGTTTGGATATGGACACCCAGCAGGATTAAAAACAAAACCTGTCAAAGGGCGGAGGAGCTCCTTGTGAGCCAACGGCCATCCATATCTAGTGCCCAACTGTGTCTGCGGACGTCCTCCTGCAGTTGGGTTACTTCTTATTTGGAGGTTGGTGGCAGGATTTGCACTCCAGCCACCGTAAAACGCTTCATTCCGCAAAACGCAAAAACGCAAAAAAATCTGAAAACCCACTCCGTGGGAGTACCTCCTGTGCAGCTTCCCTTCGCAGGGCAGCTCACCGGATGATGGGATTGGGGCAAAGCCTTCGGGACCCCCAATCTTTGATAGGAGGGAAACCACGGGGTAACATCCCTGGGTCAGATTGCGGGAGAGTGTGTCGGAGTGGTGCTGAGGTGTCGTCCACCAGACGGCGGTCTCCTTGGGTTAACCTGAGGCGGTCCCTTCGGGTGGGTGCCTGGAATGTCCTATCCCTAAGAGAGGATGATCACCTGTCTCTGTTATCATCTGAGCTCAAGCGTTTGGACATCGGGATTGCAGCTCTCTCTGAGGTTCGGAGACCGGATTGCGGCGAGATAATGGTGGGTGGTTACACCTACTATTGGTCTGGTCGCTCTGATGGTTACCATACCCAAGGAGTTGCTGTAGCTGTGTCCAATAAGCTGACCCCAATGATAATTGAGGTAACACCGGTCAACGAGCGTATTATGAGATTAAGGATTCGTCACTCCTTAGGTGTCATTTCCCTGGTCTCTATTTATGCTCCGACTGAGGCGAGTGATCTTACCGTGAAGGATGCATTCTACGCCACACTCGAGTCTGTGGTTGATCAGTGCCCCAGACGAGATACACTTCTAGTCTTGGGGGATTTCAATGCATCGACTGGAACTGATAGGGATGGTTATGAGGTGTGTGTTGGTCCCCATGGGTCAGGAACTATGAACCAGAATAGCACTAAGTTCCTTGACTTTGCAAGAAGTCATGGACTTAGGGTGGCTGGTTCATGGTTTCAGCGCCCGCAAGCTCATCGCTGGACTTGGTATTCCAACGCTGGCGGTGTGGCAAAGGAGATTGACCATGTCCTCATTGACGGTCGTTGGAGGATGATCCAGAACTGCAGGGTCTACCGGAGTGCTCAGTTCCTCAATACTGACCACAGGCTTGTTGTAGCAACTCTAAAGCTGCACCTTAAATCCTGGAGAATGGTACCATCCCAGCCTAGGCTGGATGTTGCCAAGCTCAGGGATGAGAGAGTAGCTGAGGAGTTTGCGAACAGGCTGAGTGGACACTTGGGGGGTCTGGGTGCTTTGGGGGTCCTGAAGAGTTGTGGAGCACCTTCAAGACCACCGTCCTTGATGTTGCCGGTGGATGCCTTGGAGTTCACCGCAGGGCAAAGAAGAATTTTGTCTCTCAAGGGACACTGGATACCATTGACCAGAGTCGCAGGGCCAGGCTGAATGGCAGAGCTGAGCTGTTCAGGGAGCTGAGGCGTAAAACTGTACGTGCACTGAGGGTGGACAAGGAGGCCTATGTGCGAGGAATCTGTGAGGAGGTAGAGCATCACCTGTGGACAGGTGATTCTCGTCCCGCTTACAGGGTAATTCGCACATTACGTTCATCCAAGCCCATCCCTCGGAGCACTGCAGTTCGAGCAGAGAGTGGTAGGCTCTTGACAGAGGAGTCTGAAGTGAAGGCCCGCTGGGCCGGTTACTTTGAGCGGTTGTACCAGGCTGATCCCCCAGCTGTCGAGTTGGACGTCAAGGGTGTTACAATCCCTGTTGCTGACCCTCGAATCAACTGTGGTCCACCATCGCTTGTGGAAACACGGGCTGCGGTGAACCAGTTGAAACGGGGCAAAGCTCCAGGGATCTGTGGCATCCATGCTGAACTTCTCAAGGCTGGTGGAAATGCTGCACTCGCGTCGTTGCATGCAGTTTTGTGCTCTGCCTGGAACACAGGCATCATCCCAACTGACTGGAAGAGGGGCCTTGTTGTCCCTCTCTGGAAAGGGAAGGGTGATCGCCAAGACTGCAACAACTACCGAGGGGTGACGCTGCTCTCAGTGCCGGGCAAGGTCTTTGCTCGGATAATTCTTGATAGGGTTCGCCACCATCTGCTTGAGCACCAGCGTCCAGAGCAGTCAGGCTTTACACCAAAGAGGTCAACGATTGACCGTATCCTTGCTCTTCGTGTCCTCACTGAACGCAGACGAGAGTTTCGGCAGGGGCTGCTTGCAGCCTATGTTGATCTCTGTAAAGCGTTCGATTCAGTGAATAGGGATGTCCTCTGGAGGATTCTTGGTCTTCGTGGGGTGCCACCGAAACTGATCGATCTGATGTCTGAACTCTACTCTGGTACTGAGAGTGCTGTGAAGTGTGGTGGTACCGCCTCTGACTTATTTCCAGTTGTTACTGGAGTTCGTCAGGGATGTGTACTTGCCCCCACACTTTTCAGCACTTGTATGGACTGGATTTTTGGGAGGATGTCGGAGAGATCAAGTTGCGGTGCGTCGTTTGGCAATGTCAAGATCTCGGACCTTGATTTTGCAGATGATGCAGTCATCTTTGCGGAGACTTTAGACATCCTCTTGGGGGCCCTCGAGGTGCTGAATGAGGAGTCGGAGCCATTGGGATTACGGATTTCTTGGGTCAAAACAAAGATCCAGGCTTTCGGTGACATCTTGGATGCTGCTGTCCTGTCTGTGTCTATTTGTGGTGAGGATGTTGAGGTCGTGGATAGATTCACTTACCTTGGCAGTGATATTCATGTCTCCGCAGGTTGTGAGCCGGAGGTCAATAGACGTCTGGGTCGGGCCTGGGGAGTCATGGATTCACTGGATCATGGGGTGTGGCGCTGCCGGTACCTGTGCGGGAGGACGAAAGTCCGAGTCTTCAGGTCCTTGGTACTTCCAGTCTTGCTCTATGGGTGCGAGACTTGGACTTTGACCAAGGATCTGAGACGGAGACTTAATTCCTTTGGTACCAGGTCTCTTCGGAGAATCCTTGGCTATCGCTGGTCGGATTTTGTGTCCAACGAGCGGTTGCTGAGAGAGACTCGGATGAGATTTGTTACCTGCATAGTCCGTGAGCGTCAGCTGCGGCTGTATGGACATGTGGCTCGTTTTCCTGACGCTGATCCTGCTCACCAGATTCTCTCAGCGAGGGAGTCTCATGAGTGGAGGAGGCCAGTGGGCCGACCACGTGCCTCATGGTTGCAGCAGGTTGACCATCATCTCAAGGAGATGGGGATGGGCCTGGCATCTGCCTGGGGGATGGCCAGACGGAGGCCCCTGGAGTACCGGCGGAAAGTGGACGCAGCGACGCGCTGTTCTGGCACATGCTCCCATACCTGACCTGACCACGTAATTAAAAACACCTCACCACCACGTAATTAAAAACACCTCACCACCACGTTATTAAAAACACCTCACCACCACGTTATTAAAAACACCTCACCACCACGTTATTAAAAACACCTCACCACCACGATATTAAAAACACCTCACCACCACGTTATTAAAAACACCTCACCACCACGTAATTAAAAACACCTCACCACCACGTAATTAAAAACACCTCACCACCACGTTATTAAAAACATCTCACCACCACATTATTAAAAACACCTCACCACCACATTATTAAAAACACCTCACCACCACGTTATTAAAAACACCTCACCACCACGTTATTAAAAACACCTCACCACCACGTTATTAAAAACACCTTACCACCACATTATTAAAAACACCTCACCGCCACATTATTAAAAACACCTCACCACAACGTAATTAAAAACACCTCACCGCCATGTTATTAAAAACACCTCACTTCCACATTATTAAAAGCACCTCACCACAACGTTATTAAAAAACACCTCACCGCCGCGTTATTAAAAACACCTCACCACATCATTATTAAAAACACCTCACCACAACATGATTAAAAACACCTTACCACCACATTATTAAAAACACCTCACCACCATGTTATTAAAAACACCTCACCCCACGTTATTAAAAACACCTCACCACCACATTATTAAAAACACCTCACCACCATGTTATTAAAAACACCTCACCACCACGATATTAAAAACACCTTACCACCACGTTATTAAAAACACCTCACCACTACGTTATTAAAAACACCTCACCACCATGTTATTAAAAACACCTCACCACCACGTTATTAAAAACACCTTACCACCACGATATTAAAAACACCTTACCACCACGTTATTAAAAACACCTCACCACGTTATCAAAAATACCTCACCACCACGTTATTAAAAACACCTCACCATCACGTTATTAATAACACCTCACCACCACTTTAAGAAAAACACCTTACCACCACATTATTAAAAACACCTCACCACATTATTAAAAACACCTCACCACCACGTTATTAAAAACACCTCACCGCCATGTTATTAAAAACACCTCACGGCCATGTTATTAAAAACACCTCACCACCACGTTATTAAAAACACCTTACCACCACGTTATTAAAAACACCTCACCACGTTATCAAAAATACCTCACCATCACGTTATTAAAAACACCTTACCATCACGTTATTAAAAACACCTCACCATCACGTTATTAATAACACCTCACCACCACTTTAAGAAAAACACCTTACCACCACATTATTAAAAACACCTCACCACGTTATTAAAAACACCTCACCACCACATCATGAAAAACACCTCACCACCACGTTATTAAAAACACCTCACCGCCATGTTATTAAAAACACCTCACGGCCATGTTATTAAAAACACCTCACCACCACATTATTAAAAACACCTTACCACCACGTTATTAAAAACACCTCACCACGTTATCAAAAATACCTCACCACCACGTTATTAAAAACACCTCACCATCACGTTATTAAAAACACCTTACCATCATGTTATTAAAAACACCTCACCACCATGTTATTAAAAACACCTTACCACCGCGTTATTAAAAACACCTCACCACGTTATTAAAAACACCTCACCACCATGTTATTAAAAACACCTCACCCCCACGTTATTAAAAACACCTCACCATCACGTTATTAAAAACACCTCACCATCACGTTATTAAAAACACCTCACCACCACGTTATTAAAACATCTCACCATCACGTTATTAAAAACAACTCACCATCACATTATTAAAAACCCCTCACCATCACGTTATTAAAAACACCTTCCTACCACGTTATTAAAAACACCTCACCACCATGTTATTAAAAACACCTCACCACCACATTATTAAAAACACCTACACACTCGTGAATTTTTGATGGCAGTGGAAAATGGCTGCCACAGCCATCAGCGGCTGAATTTGAGATGGTCCAATATCCAAATCTGTTCATAATACGATAGGCTACTAGTGTGACAAATTTGGTGCTTTCCTCACAAAATGCACAATTATTGTTATGCCTGAGTATGCGTGCGTGAGTTATGCGTGTTATTTAGCTAAGTTTCCCCACGAAAGTGCCAGAATAAAAGGGGTTTTTCCTTTATTTTATCTTTACCCTTGTCTGTTTCTGTAACAGTGTGCAGATATCTCAAATTTAGGCTTTAGTTTACCTCGCGTTTCATTACCTCATGCTTTGATATATTTTTATTATCATGCTTTGACTGATTTCCATAATTAATCATTGATTTGTTTTCCTGAAACCTTCATTTGTAAGATCTATTGTGTTTGTCTGTTCATTGTGGGTTCAAGTATAAACCCTTGTGCTTCCGTCCTGGGAAATGCCCGTGGTACATGCTTCGCTGCCTCCCATCCAGCGCGCGCCATAATCTCCAAGGATCTCAGCTAATTGCCTCCAAGGGAAACTGTTAGGTTAACCATCCAGGTCAGTGTTAACCGCCCGTCCACGACATTTGGGTCGGGAATGGGAAATTAAACTTAACCCACTGGACACGACATATATGTGTGTGTGTGTGTGTATATATATATATATATATATATATATATATATATATATATATATATATATATATATATATATATATATATATATATATATATATATATATCGTGTCCAGGGGGTCAAGTTAATGTCCCACCCTTGTGATGGGTATTATTCAACATAATGTAATATAGTGTAGGTTAATTAAAACTTGCAAGGAAGCCAAGACCAGACCCATCCTTATCTTAATTAGACGGAGTAATTGCGCGGTGGGGGGTAAGCCCTGATTCCTATGTCATGCTCAGGTCTATTTGCACTACAACTCATGAACTGGTCAAGAGATAATGTATCTGAGGTTCACATTTGTCCTTGATGTCTTGCCTCGACCACATTTTCTTAAAGGAGATGTTTTGATGTCATATGTCATGATGTCGTGGACAAGCCATGTGGTGCTGCCATCTTGCTGGGATTTTGTCACTATTCTCGTGAGACCTCATGAAGGAACGATTATTCATGTGCAGAATATGGCGTCTTGTTGCTCTGTAATCGCCACAGTCTGCCCAATTTGATGATACATATCTTGCATGCAAAGTGAGTCCAAAAACAGCCACGTAATTGTGAGAATTCTCCCAAACAACCTACTGCTCTTACTCAAACAGAGCTGAAATGCTTTGAACAGCTAATTCTGGAGAAAATGCCAGATTATACTATTCATGAAATTACCAATGAATTTGATTTCCATGTTGGAAGTGCACAGGCAATCATTCATTTTCACTTGAAATTCAATAAGGTAAGTGCAATGTGGATACCAAAGGATCTCATATTTTATCAAAAGGCATTTTCTGTGACTATTGCAAACCAAGCTCCTGGGGCACTGAGTGTGAGGTATATGATTTCTTGTTACAGAGATTGTAACATGTGAGCAGAGCTGAGTTCATCATTTCAATGTCAGAGACTAAGCAAGCCCAACTTGGAGCGGAGATATTCTTGGTCCCCACTACAAAAGATTTCAAAGTTAAGGCATCCTTTCTATAATTGATGATCGGTGTTTGTGTATTTTTTGTGTGTTTGCTTTTTATGCTGTTCCTCCTACAGTTCTAGGCTGATTACATCCAGACTTGCTACATAGGATCATCATGACCCCAATTCATGTGTAGGGGTGTTTTTATCTTTGCAAGTGGTCTTAGGGTTGTTGGTATGTTTTACTTCATGCATGTAACCTGGGTTATATTTTTGTTGTTGTTGCCTCTACACCGCCCAAATAAAGGAATGTGTCAGAAGAACTGTTGCATGCTTGGAACAAGATCGCTTGTCGGGGTGGCTACTCTCCTACTAGTCACTTTCTGATGCAAAACCCTGCACGTGAAGCAACAATTCAAATAGTTTATAGTCCGGCTGAGAATCAAACCCTGGCTGGACAACTCAAAAGTGAGTGCACTACCTCGGCACCATCCTGTCGGGCATTCATTATACAGTGGAGAAATAAATCTTTCGTGTTCCACACATACTAATTATGTGTCCAAGTGACATACATGGTGATCTATTCCATGTGAATAAACTTTTACAGTGGGATTTTCAAGAGTATTCCAAAGAAATCACTGGAAACCACGAATAATAACACTGCATGACGATTTGAATCAATGGTTTCTGTTTTTTTTTAATTGATGCCTTTGCATTAGATCAAACTATTTTATGCATTTTTATAATTTAATTAGCTGGTTACACAAGGTGAAGAACATAAATATAACTAGAAATAAATTGGCAAACAAAAACCTTTCAAAATTTTGCATTAATTATTTTTTTTCCTTGGATACTGATGGAAAATGTTCTCAAAGTAAATGCAGGTCTGGAATAGTCCAATGAAGTATGGTTGTTAAAAGTAGAGGCAATCTTTCTACGACCTCGGCCAAAGTATCATCACCCATTACCTATTCCAAAGAAGGTTAATGTCAGTTATATCCACAAGTAAATTAAATCAAATGCGACAGTCATTTTAACACATTCTCTCATGAAATTTGAAAGACGTCAGTTGTAAATTCTGGAGTATACTTTCATATCTTTCGCCAAACATACAAAACATAGGATAAATCGATACCGCCTTAAAAACAGGCTTCACTCCTGAAAATTGAATTCTCTCAGAATTTCCTGGAAACTCGGTTTATCGAAGTTTCTGCTGCTTTTATCTTTACCTTTCCAAGTAGACAAGCATTTTGGCCATTTTCTGCTGGTTAAGGTGGAAGGTAATCTGTAATCCTGTTTGTGAAAAAAAACAGGAACGGATTTACTCTTCGCAATGTTAACTCGTCAGCAAGGCCTTTCATTATGAAAATAATTTGATTGATGATGCACATATCATAGATGAATACAAGTGAAATATTTGAACCAGCCAGAATCATCAACAGTGTGTCCCGATTACTCTAATAGTCTGATGCGATGCAAATGCAACTTGAAAGGATAACCTATATTTGCTATGAAATGTGTGAGCTGTTAGTGTTTAGTTGAGATGGTAGCTTGTCATCTTTGAGTTTGATTCACAAACTAATAAGAGGCTGGCAGGATAGCCTCGATATATCACACACACACACACACACACACACACACACACACACACACACACACACACACACACACACACACACACACACACACACACACACACACACACACACACACACACACACACACACACACACCAATCACGATGTGACTCCAAACTGTGAGTGGTGTGAGCGCCGGAATCATGTCCCATACAGCCCTTGCTGCACGTCTGGGAGCGATAGGCCCTGCCTGCCACGCAGGAACATTATCTCTCACTGAACCACCCACAAATGCAGCCATTAATTAAATGAGGTGGGGAGTAGTGATGTAGTAAAACCTGTTCTCCAACCTAAGCCGAACGCCTTGACATCACCGTCGCGATGCAGAGCTATGTCTGCTGCTCCAGGAAGAGAGCATCTCATAGAACAAATTACTATAATCTAAAATGCAATTATTTGTCAGAAGCTGCACAAGTGAATGAAAATGTAGTCACTGACTGGTTTCGCCCTCATTAGGACATCATCAGAGGAACATAGCAAGCTTCCATCCACTTGTAACTCTCAAATCTTAAGGCTATTGTATACTAGCAAATACAACCCGTAGCTTTGCTGATTGGGATATTAAGGGTGGGGGAAGAAAGAGGGAGGGAGAGAGGAGGGAAGGGAGGGAGAGAGGGGAGAGAGGGGAGGGAGAGAGAGAGAGTAGAGAGGGAAGGGAGGGAGAGAGAGAGGGAGGAGGGAGGGAAGGGAGAGAAAGGGAAGGAAGATAGAGAGGAGGGAGGGAAGGGAGAGAGAGGGGAAGGAGGGAAGAGAGAGAGAGGGGGGAGGAGGGAGGGGAGGAAGAGAGAGAGGAGGGAGGGAAGGAAAGAGAGAGAGAGAGGAGAGAGGGAAGGGGGAGAGAGAGGAGGGAAGGGAGAGGGAGGAGGGAGGGAAGGAAGAGAGAGAGGAAGGGGGGAGAGAGAGAGAGGAAGGGGGAGAGACAGAGGAAGGGGGAGGGAGAGAGGAGGGAAGGGAGGGAGAGAGGGGAGAGAAAGGAGGATGGGAGAGAGAGAGATACAGAGAGAGATACAGAGAGAGGCAAATGGAAGAGGGAGAGAGAGAGGATAGAGGGAAGGGGGAGAGAGAGAAAGGAGGGAAGGGGGAGAGAGGAGGGAGGGAAGGAGGAGAGAGAGAGGAGGGAGGGAAGGGAGAGAGAGAAGGGAGGGAAGGGAGAGAGAGGAGGGAGGGAAGGGAGAGAGAGAACGGAGAGAGAGATTGAGAGTGAGAGGAAGGAGGGATGGGAGACACAGAGAGAGAGAGAGAGAGAGAGAGAGAGAGAGAGAGAGAGAGAGAGAGAGAGAGAGAGAGAGAGAGAGAGGGAGAGAGAGGGGAGGGAGGGAAGGGGGAGAGAGAGAGGAGGGAGGGAAGGAAGAGAGAGATAGGAGGGAGGGAAGGGAGAGAGAGAGAGAGGAGAGAGATAGAGATAGAGATAGAGATAGAGATAGAGATAGAGATAGAGATAGAGAGAGAGAGAGAGAGAGAGAGAGAGAGAGAGAGAGAGAGAGAGAGAGAGAGAGAGAGAGAGAGAGAGAGAGAGAGAGAGAGAGAGAGAGAGAGAGAGAGAGAGAGAGAGAGAGAGAGAGAGAGAGAGAGAGAGAGAGAGAGAGAGAGAGAGAGAGAGAGAGAGAGAGAGAGAGAGAGGGAAGGGGGAGAGAGAGAGGAGGGAGGGAAGGAAGAGAGAGAGATAGGAGGGAGGGAAGGGAGAGAGAGAGAGAGAGAGAGAGAGAGAGAGAGAGAGAGAGAGAGAGAGAGAGGAGGGAGGGAAGGGAAAGAGAGGGGAAGGAGGGATGGGAGACAGATATATAGAGAGGAGGGAGGGAAGGGGGGAGAGAGAGAGAGAGAGAGAGAGAGAGAGGATGGAGGGAGGCAGTGTAGGAGAGAGGGGAGAGCGGAAGCTCGGAGGGGAGGAGGGGGTGAAGAAGGGTGGGGGCGAGGAAGAGGGACGACGGGGGGGGGGGAGAGCGTTGCATCACCAAACATTGCTCTGCACTGCGGCAGGGATGGTTATGAGGAAGGGTGTGTGTGTGTGTGTGTGTGTGTGTGTGTGTGTGTGTGTGTGTGTGTGTGTGTGTGTGTGTGAGTGAGTGAGAGAGAGAGAGAGAGAGAGAGAGAGAGAGAGAGGGAGGGAGAGAGAGAGCGAGAGAGAGAGTGAGAGAGAGAGAGAGAGAGAGAGAGAGAGAGAGAGAGAGAGAGAGAGAGAGAGGTCAGGGGAGGAGGGTGGGGTTAACATAGAGAATGATATGTTGTGCTTAATGAACGAACACACACACACACACACACACACACACACAGAGGTTTCAGTACCCAGCGATTTTGTCCTAAACAGAGCAGACATCAATCGAATGATGAAATACCAAGATCTCAAAAATGAAGTTAAAAGATCCTGGAAGTTGAAGAGATACTAAATAGTACCAGTGATCATTGAAGCAATGGGAATGATGAAGAAGAACGTGACAGAGATCTTAAAAAACCATCCCTGGGAATATTACTACAAACGAACTACAGTTGGAAGCTGTCAAGAGCTCAGTGGCAATCCTCAAAAGAGCCCTTGGAACAAACCTTCACACCTTGGTCCATGATTTGTGACCACCCTTACCAACAAGGAGGTGGATACTTCAAGACCTGGGAGGACTCCGTTCCACCTCCTGAAACCCGCATCTGGGGATAACAACAAATAATACAAACACACACACACACACACACACACACACACAAATGTGGATACTTTAGAGACCTTGGGTAGGAGCTTTTAATACCTCATACATGCAGTATGCACCTCTCCAGTCGGCTCACTCTAGTTGGCTCACTCCGAATCTGAATCATACATGCTACAGTTCCCTCAAAAGAGGAGGGAGGTGGGGGATGGAGGGAGGGGTGGAGTGGGAGAGCATGGGGAGGGGTGCGGTAGGAGAGAGAGAGGGAGGAGTGGAGAGAGAGGGAGGGGTGGGAGAGAGGAGGGTAGACTTGTGAGGGGGAGAGAGGGATGGGATGGGGGAGAGAGGCAGAGGAGTGAGAGAGGAAAGAGGTGGGAGAGAGAGAAGAGAGAAGAGAGAAGAGAGAAGAGAGAAGAGAGAAGAGAGAAGAGAGAAGAGAGAAGAGAGAAGAGAGAAGAGAGAAGAGAGAAGAGATTCCGGAATATGAGAAACCCAGTTTCACGTCCATCCAAGAGACGGCACACACACTGATGAATTATCCTGCACGTGAAACACGGGGATGACAGTTTATATCTGGTTCAGGATTTGAACCCAGGCTAAACAGAGCAAGCATGCATACCTCGTGGCTTTCCTGCCATGATGTGATGATTCCTAACTTCATAACAACTGAAAATATTTTTTAGTCCTTGTGATCATATAATTTATTTTGCCTTCCTACGTCCAGTATCGAACCGTGGTATCACCATTGATTGAAGCTTGATGAACGTGCACCAAATGGCTTAACCAAGCAATCCACTAAATGGTTGAGGAAACTTTTTGAAATTAAACATTTAATTTTTATTTGTATTTATCTATGCTGAAATGACAGGTCATACCATGGAAGAATGCACAGAATGGGAAATGCCGAGTAAAATAAAATTTCACTTTTTCAGTGAGCCAACCACCACCTGTTGCACTGCATAACAAAATGTGTCCAATGCACACGAGTGGCCCCTGAACTTTGTTCAAGTGGATTTATATACAGTATTCAGTGACGGTGTAAATATTGTATAGCGCTCGTGAAGTGGCTTAGGCACTCTAATGAAATGGTTGACAATAAACGACTCTCTTGGCACGCGATTAGCAAATTACCAAACCATCATATGAAACCTACACCTCCCAGAAATCCCCGAAATGTCAAATATGTCTGAATTGGACAAACGAACACTTTGTTTTCACAGTCGGAACTGCTGCTAAGTTCAATTCTCGATCTTAAATTTTTAAATTTGGCTTAGTTTAAGAGATTATCGAGGTTATGGCATGTGTGAAAGCCACGAACGCTGGCATCTCCAGGCGTTCATAAGCATTGCAATGTACCCCTTGATTCATAGCTTTGATGAAGTCATTCGAATCATGAGTCATGAGTGAGGAAAGTGAAAAAACGAACTTTATGGTCAAGAAATTGTTGCGCTTGTTCCAAGTCAAGGCATAATTGAGCACGCCAAAAACATGGCAGCTTCAGACCCCCGCGAGGTAACCCAGGATACGCCTTTGGACCCCATAGGGAGAGAAAGAGAGGGGGGAGCCGAGAATGTGCCTGATAAAGGATATAATTAAATAAGGATGTTAATTATCTTCAAAATGGGTGTTTTAATTAACCCATCAAACACCTACTTTTCACTCATGCACTTCCTTGGAGTTCCGTTTGGCTACATGCAAAGTTTCTGGCTTCCAGCTTTCATGGTTTAGAGTTGACACATACACACATACACACACACACACACACACACACACACACACACACACACACACACACACACACACACACACACACACACACACACAGCCATTTATGAGTGTAGATATATATTTTATCACATTTTGTTGTGATGCAGCCAGAATTTAAAATGGATTGAATTTAATTTTTTTTGACACTGATTTACACAAAATAACCTATTAATGACAAAGTGAAAACTTGTTTTTAGAAATTTTTACAAATTTATTAAAAATGAAAAGCTGAAATGTCTTGCGTCAATAAGTATTCAGACCCCTGAGTCAATACTTTGTAGAAGAACCTTTGGCACCGATTACAGCTTCGAGTATTCTTGGGAATGTTTGTATCAGCTTTGTACATCTGGATTGGGGGATTTTCTCCCATTCTTCTTTGCAGATTGGCTCAAGCTCTGTCAAGATGGATGGGGAGGGTCGGTGAACAGCAATCTTCAAGTCTTTCCACAGATTTTCAATGGGATTCAAGTCTGAGCTTTGGCTGGGCCGTTCAAGGACTTTCATGTTTTTCTGAAGCCATTTCAGTGTCGCTTTGGCTGTATGCTTGAGGTCATTGTCCTGTTGGAACATAAATCTTTGCCCCAGTCAAAGACCTTTTGCACTCTGAAGCAGGTTCTCCTCAAGGATTTGCCTGTATTTGGCTCCATGAATTGTGCCCTCTATCCTTTCTAGTCTCATAGTCACTGCCGCTGAAAAGCATCCTGAAAGCATGATGCTGCCACCACCATGCTTCACGGCAGGGATGAGCTCTGCTCAGTTTCCACCAAACGTAGTGCTTTGCATTCAGGCCAAAGAGTTCAATTTTTGTCTCAACAGAGCAGAGAATCCTTTTCCTCGTGCTCAGTCTTTCACATGCCATTTTGCACACTCCAGGCATGCTGTCATGTGCCTTTTTTACGGAGTGGCTTCCATCTGGCCACTCTGACATCAAGCCTGGATTTGTGAAGTGCTGCCAAGACTGTTGGCCTTCCGGCAGGTGCTTCCATCTCAGCCAAGGAACTCTTTAATTCTGTCAGAGTGGTCAATGGGTTCTTGGTAACCTCACTGACCAAGGTGCTTCTTGCCCAGTTGCTTAGTTTTGCCGGACAGCCAGCTCTAGGAAAAGGCTGAGTAGTTCCATATTCTTTCCATTTCCTAATGATTGAGCTCACTGTGTTTTTGGGAACTTCCAACACTCTAGAAATTGTTTTAGACCATTCCCCAGATCTATGCCTCCTCCCAATTCTATCTCAGAGTTCTCTGGACAGTTTCTTGGACTACATGGTGGAGTTCTGCTCTGTCAATTGTGGGACCTTATTTAGAAAGTTGTGTTTCTTTCTAAATAATGTCCAATCAATTGAATTGGCCACAGGTGGCCTCAAATCAAGTTGAGGAGACATCTCAAGGATGACCAAAGGAAATTGGAAGCATCTGAGCTTGATGCAAGACATTTCAACTTTTCATTTTCAATTGATTTGTAAAAATTTCTGAAAAGTTGTTTTTCCCTTTTTTCGTTATGGGGTATTTTGCATAGTTCGGTGACAAAAAAATTGTATATTAATGATGCATCCCGAACTGTGATTGGTGAGGACAGCACATGGAGTCCCATTTCTTTCTTTCTTTTGTATTCATAGTCAAGGCTTGTGGAAGAGCGAGGATGACGGTAGTACGCTGAATGGATCAGGAAACAACAGGACAAAAGGAACATTATAGAGAGCGAAGCAAACACCAACAGCAGAGTTGAAGGCTGAGATGGAGGGAGATTTGGACAAACAATGGGTGTGGGGAGGAATGGGGACAGAAGAGGATGCAAGGGGTGGACAAAACGGATACAGGAGGAAATACTCAGAAAGGAAAACTGGAAGGAAGTGGGATTGGGGTCGGATGGGAGTGAGGTTCACGAGGGTAGATAAGATCATTGTTTTAGGTTGAGGACAATCTGAGATGCTGGTGATCAGCTGTCTTGAAGACCTGGAGAGAAAATGAGATAGAAGAGAATGTGGAAGTTGATTCTGAGAATGTGGAAGTTGAAAAAAGAGGAACAAATGAGTGGAGGTGAGCAATTATCCTGGATTTAGGTAGTTTAACTAGAAGGGAGTTGATGGTGGACTGTGTGTGCCCTCCAGAAAGCTGGGAAGGACAAAGCAGGGAAAGAGCAGAGGGTGCAAGACCAGAAAGGAGGTGGTAGAAGACAGAGAGACCACTGACCTGTCTGCAATGGTGAAGTGATAGGGCCACAGACTCAGCTTCATCATGGGAGATTCAAATAATCTTGAAGGCTTTAGTTTTCATGGCGTCAAGCTGAGCAAGATGTGAGACAGGGGTGCCAGCCCAGACAGGAGTAGTACTGTACGGTACTCCATCAAACTGCGGATGTGGGCTTTGTAGGTGGATAGTGGTTCAGGTGCGCCAAGGAAGGACTTTGGAGAATGGAGGATGCCCAGTCTCAGCTGGCTTTGGAGACCAACTTTGAAATGGGGTTTGCCCAAAAAAGATCATGGCTGAAAGTGAGACCCAGGAGTTTGAATGACTGAACTTCAAGAGGATTGTTAAGAAAGTAGATGGTGGGGGGGATGTGGTGGGGGAGGGGGTTGCCTTGCAGAAATAGATTGTGAGAGTGTGAGATTTGTCAGGATTGAAAGACATATTCCAAGTGTTGGACAAGCTTGTGATTTTGGCAAGATCTGAAGAGAGAGAGAGAGAGAGAGAGAGAGAGAGAGAGAGAGAGAGAGAGAGAGAGAGAGAGAGAGAGAGAGAGAGAGAGAGAGAGAGAAGAGGCTGCAACCTGCCTGTCTGAAGGATGAGGGATGGAATAGCAGAGGGTGGAGTCATCAGCAAATTGATAAAGGGGGTTTTCCAGAGTCAGAGCTATTATTGTGTGATCTGAGATTATTCCAGCTATTTCTGCACGACTTGGAACAAACAAGTGCCATCTCAAACAACATAATTAATCATCTTCATATATGCATATATTACATACACGCACACACATACACACCAAACTCAACAACAGAAGTGCGTTTAAGTACGTTGTGCACAATCAAGTCCCAAACAATTGCCTCCATTATTACACAATGGACTTAAACTTTAAAATTAAAATACTTCAAGGAAACTCTTTATTGCAGACACCACCCTCAATTATCAGCATGCTCGCTTCTCTCATGAAGAGCTTGCCATTTGAAACATAATGGGGCTATTCGGATGTCAAGCAGTGAGTTTTTGTTCAACCGACCTCAATTTGCATACAAATTAACCTCTCCTTTGATTATGACTATTGTGCACTGTATGTGTAACCCACAGCTCATATTCATTGCCAAATTTTTCAAGTTTTTTTTTTAATTTTTTGCCATACTTATCTGCCATTGGAAATGGAATATGAGGGCCCAGGATTAGGGGTAGATTGTGCATTGTTCAGAGATAGAGCTACAAGCTGGGAGCCTGTGGTTCTGTGGCCATGGTTCAACGTATAATGAATTATTGAAAAGGAATTTTAGTTGCCCTTGCGAGTTTTTCAGTTTATCACCAAATTTTGTGGGTTTCTATTCTTTTAACCATGAATAATAATCAGTACCTACTTCAGGGGGACAAATGCAAGTGCATCATAAAACAAGGCAAAAAATAAACGTTGTTTTATAAGATATAAAATACAATGTAACAAACAACAACAAAAAAGTTATGAAACTATAGAAAAATCGAGTTATCGACTTGTACTCACCGTGAAGGGTTGATGACTTCATCCAGTCTCAGTGGTTTCCCATAAGCTGTTAAAGCTTGAGTGCAGTCACAAGTTCAATAAGAAGCAAGAAATGGCGTATCACCAGTGGACCAATTCGGCGTCGTGTCCATGAAATCATATGATCCACTGGGTAACTCGGGTGTCATAAATGGCCAATGCCCATGAAAATAAGGTGCTCACTAAAAGGGTTCTGATGAAAGCAGTCCCACGGTTGAAAGGAGCGAAAACCCACTGAAGATCGAGCCATGATGCGGCATGTGGTATGAAGCTGAATGTGCAGAGAGCAAAGTGCTGCGGGATGATAGGGCCACAAACGCGGTTTTAACTCCAGCAAACTTTAGTTTAACTCCAGTGAAACTCAAGTCCGCGAGTCATTTCCACGACAGTGTGAATATAGCGAGCTGCCAGGCAGGGAAGCGTCGTCACACTAGGTTAAAGCCTTCCTCTCTGCTTGTCCCTCAAGGGGGAGGTCCAAGAGCCCGACAGTAGTGTGGGGCAAAATGATTGGTTTGAAAACAGATTAAAATAACCACACCTACACTACTGTCTACTGCCATTGCTTGGACAAGTAAATGGAACGAAGTTCATGGTGCAAAAGTACTAACAAGTTGACACCGATGAAAAATACACTGCAAAACAAACAAGCACACTTTTATGTTTGTCTGCTTCATCTTCTCAAGCAAGCATATCATGGTCACCTTATTTCATCACTTTCCCCCTACCCTGTTATCTCTCCCTCCACCCTGTATCGTTATTACCACTGATTGACTTCCACTGGGATAAACACCTGAGTTATTGGAATTTTCAGAATTCTGCTTGAGCATTGTGAGCATCGTCGTGAGCTTTTCAGGATCCTCTGTCATAGGGATGGATGTACAGGTTGTATAAAAAAACAACAACAGTGCAGTAGAAACTTAATACCTCTTGCGCAAAAAGATGTCTTTTAGAGAAAAGTATTTCTTTTCAAATACAACAAAGACATGGTGGATATTCCACTTGAGCGAGTAAATGATATGTGCAAGTAAACAAGCATACATTTTCACTTTAGGATTAACAGACACGTGAAACATAAGTATTCCGTTCAGTGAACTGGTGGTTTTGAAAAACCCTGTATCAGCACAGCATTGATGGGTTGAAAGGCCTTGTTCTCTGGTTGAGTTTGCAATTATGTACATATAATATCCAAAGTTGCTTCAAATTTGACCTGAATTCAGAATTAATCATGTGTGTGTGTGCGTGTGCGTGTGCGTGTTGTCACATACAAAAATGGTAATTCATATTATAGGGGTGATTAAACTAATTTATAAATGCTTTAAAAAAAACTACCATGAAAAGGTAATGTTTATTCTGGGATTAAACTTAAGCAACAGTTTCTTTACATTTGGCAACAAGATACTCCAGCAGACAATGGGGTTAGCCATGGGTTCAGATGTGGCCCCTTTCAATGCAAATTTGTTCCTGAACATGCACGAGTCTGATTTGGTTAAAAAAAAGAAACATGTGCAGGAATGAAATAACATCTATAATAAGGTGTAGAAACATCTTTAGATTCATTCATGAGTTATTGGAAAATACAGGACTTGCAAACCAGGCCTTTTATTTCACGCATGCACCATGTGCATTTTCAATGATGCACTTCCACTACCTAGGGTACTTTTAACCTGCCGTCGCAAGCAAAAAAATCTGTAATTCCAATAGTTTGTTTTCTTAACATAATTTTCAGCATTTACAAAATAGTGACAATTTCAAAATGATAATGGTAAAAATATGCTAATGTGAAACAAAAAGTGGACAATGAGGTTAACTTGACATTCTCGGCTCTTCTACTCATTCTATCACAACTGCATTAACAACCCCAATTATTCAACCTTGTTGTGGGGTTGACCAGGGAATGTTTAGGCCGAGGTCTTTCATCAACTGGCTGGCCAGGCCTGATGTTCGATCGAAAGTGGCAGGAATTTGGAATTTGTTCACGGTGCTGTTGATAACTCACCTGTTTTTTGCAAAGGACAATGCTGGATCGTTAATGTCCACCAACTAGTGTTGGTAGACTGATCCTTCAGCTTAATGTTCATCTGAGGAATAGGTGCACATTTGTGGCTCACCCTGCATGTGAAACTCCAAGATGACAGTTGATAACTCGATTGAGATTCGAACTCAGGCTAGACAACTCAAAGGTGAGTGCACATGCATCTGCACATGCATCGAGGATGTTCAGCCAGCCCATTAGTGTGACTGTAAATCAACATCATATCACCATCTGTAATGAAGGCACATTTCAAGACATAGCAAGTAAGACTCATCAATGGCTTCAGCCCCATCTGTTTGCTCTGCACAGTGTAAAATGAACTTCTCCTTTTAGCAATAGATGTACCCTCCCCACCATGATTCATGGTAATATCATCATTTTGAAAGTTGATTTTAAACTTACCCTGTGCATTCACAAGCCCTAGATCCTGTATGTCCTTCCCATCGGTATTCAAAATCACCCAAAGCAGATACTGTGTCTCCCGCCAACAGGAGCATATCTACGGAAAATAGCGTCCATGGCAAGCACTGAAATTGCGCACATCCAAACATCTGACACCCATCTTTTACATAACTTTACCATAATATCAGCTCAAAAATACAAGCCATGCTCTGTTAATCTTTTAATTAACAAATTATGGCACTACATAAAAACTACAACTGCACCTTCCTTGCTTTCACTTAAACATATTAGTAGAGTTCCCACAATAGGGTCCCTTGACCGTTTTTCCGGGACCAAGGTTTGAAGGTTGATTTAGGTCAATTTGAGGGTGCTGATTAAAATGAGCTGGGGTGAACCTCGTGAAAATGTGGGCGAACTGGGCCAGATGCGAAAATTCAAAATGGCCGCCATGCTACTTCCAGTATCTCAAAAATTGCATATCTTTGGTTCTACATGTCCGATTTTTATGATTTTGGGGTCAAAATATATGTTTTGAAGGTCAAGGATGTCATATATTACCATTCCAGATTGTTATATTTAAGGGTTAAGTCACAAAATATGAAATATAACTTTTCAGGGGCCAAATCCAAGATTGTTGTCGAGTAACATCTGGAAAATAGTAAAAAAAAATCAATTTTCTTCTCATAATATTATTGGCAGTGAATCTTTTCATGCAAGTAAATGTTGGTTTATATGTGGGAGTGCACAACAAATTGAGACAAGAAGAGAAGGACGCAATCATTGTCTTTATTTTCAGAACATGATGTACATAATATAAATTTCTCAACTTTTACACTGTTCAGCTAGGTTATACCATTCTTTTGTATGTCCCTCCTGTACTTTATCGAGAATAGTAATATGATGAAAGAATATCAACATTCCTTTATTTTGTCTGAAGAGCAACAGTGTTTCAATGGAAAAATGAAATAAAACATGAATTATCTGAATTCCTGGCAATTGACGCTTTCCCGGTAAGTATTCTTGTAATTTGCATTGACCAAAATTTGATGTACTGTCCAAACTGTCTTTTATCTAAGACAGTCATAATAAAATAATATTAACATCTCTTATATTTTGACTGAGGCAATGTTTTTGCAGTTGTAAATTAAAGGAAATGAAATCTCCATTGAAACACATACATGTGAACTAAGTCAACAGAGTAAGGGCAGCTCTTCACACACTGTCACAGATGAAGACCTCTGCTCTGAAGCATATTGAGAATACCCCCAGTCATCTGAATATTGACGAACAGGTTGTCCAAGACCGAGACAGTTGCATCACTGAGTTTGACTGTGACCCATTTGACTTGGATAAACCACAACTGAGAGCTCTGGTATCCGGTGTTGTCACCTCAGGTGACCTGGTACGTGATTTTGAAAGTGCTCACAAATATAGTGAAACAAGAGTGACTCAATTCTTCAGAGAACGAATGTTTTCACAGAACACACCATTTGATGCTACTATACACAGATGTTCAAGATACACTTTCAGCAAACCTCCTGTAACTAGGGATTCAGTTTCAGGTAAAGTAACAAAGACAGATGCTATGGAAAACAGAGCAATGGCATCGTTAATTTGGCTGGCAGAATCTGGTGAAGAGAAGTTTACTCTCGCACAGGTGATGGAATTTCGCGTGACAGATGAGTGTTTACCCATATTTAACATCAACGGTACCATGAAGAAAGTGCAAAAATCAAAGTTAGTTGAGAAATTAAACATGCAGCCTGTCGAACCTTTTCCAGATCAGTACATTGCCCTAGTCGATATGGGTTTCCTGTGGAGATTCGCGACCCCAACTGCAGAAGATCGTGAGAAAGCTGATGGGTCTGCCCTCACGTGGGGAGATTATGCTGAAAAGTTTTTTTTTTCCGTTATTCGCAGAAGGCATCCAAATGCAAGCCAGATTGTTTTTGTAAATGATGCCAATGGTGTAGAAAATTCCATCAAAGACAGTGAGCATGAGCGTCGTAAATCCACGACAGTATATAGAGATGGGTCCAGAAATGTATACATGAAAACATCAGATAGGTTTCCTGCCACAAAGAACTTCCAGGTGCTGTTCAGCAATCAGGGAAACAAACAAAGGCTGCAAAAGTTTCTAAAGGATGAGTTCACCAAGCTTGTAAAGAATCATAGAGAAATTGGCTTTGTGTACTCCATCAGGAAAAATTGTTGGAACATCTCTTCCGGAGAAAGGATGGAAGAATTTGAATGTAGTCACATTGAGGCGGACACAATGCTGTTCTTCATCTATTCGCAAATCCGAAAAGCAGGAAAAATGGAGACAGTCGTGATTGATGCCGAGGACACAGATGTAGTGATTCTTTCTGCATATGTTGCACATCAACTGGAGGGCACCCTTGCTATCAAATGAAAAGACAAAATCATCAGCTGCAGAGATCTTTGCTCTGATGATGTAGCTGAAATATTAATCCCATGACACATCCATAGTGGATCTGATACAACATCTGCCTTTTATGGACATGGGAAAAACTCAGTTTATGAAAAAGGAACAGGAACTCAGGAGGCACGCAATCTTTTGAAAGATGTTGGCAAAACACTTCCAGTGACACAAGAGGTGCTTCAGCAAATGGCCATATTCACTATTAGACACATCTATAATGACACAATCAGTAAAAGGTTAGGTGAAGCCAGAGCACGGAAGTGGGGTCAGATGAAAAACAAGTCCACGTCCCGCATCCCACCTGATCCAGATTCTCACAATCTGCATGTGACGCGAGTTAACTACCAAGTTTACATTCAACTAAACGATGACAAGCCGGATGCTCAACCAAATCCCACCAACCATGGATGGACAATGAAAGATGGTAGATGTGTGTCAGTGAGGTATACCCATGATGCACTCCCAAGAAGTTTACATGACTTGGTTGAACAAGAACAGACATTGTTGCACGATGATGAGGCTGAAAGTAATGATGAAGTTTGTGACTCTGGAGCCAGCAGCTCAGATAGTGACTGAAGGATTACATGTATGTGTTTCAATGGAGATTTCATTTCATTTCATTTACAACTGTAAAAACATTGCCACAGTCAAAATATAAGAGATGTTAATATTATTTTATTATGACTGTCTTAGATAAAAGACAATTTGGACAGTACATCAAACTTTCGTCAATGCAAATTACTGAATACTTACCGGGAAAGTGTCAATTGCCGGGAATTCAGATAATTCATGTTTTATTTCATTTTTCCATTGAAACACTGTTGCTCTACAGACAAAATGAAGGAATGTTGATATTCTTTCATCATATTACTGTTCTAGATAAAGTACAGGAGGGACATACAAAAGAATGGTATAACCTACCTGAACAGTGTAATAGTTGAGAAATTCATATTATGTACACATCATGTTCTGAAAATAAAGACAATGATTGCGTCCTTCTCTTCTTGTCTCAATTTGTTGTGCACTCCCACATATAAACCAACATTTACTTGCATGAAAAGATTCACTGCCAATAATATTATGAGAAGAAAATTGATTTTTTTTACTATTTTCCAGATGTTACTCGACGACAATGTTGGATTTGGCCCCCGAAAAGTTATATTTCATATTTTGTGACTTAATCCTTAAATATAACAATCTGGAATGGTAATATATGACATCCTTGACCTTAAAAACATATATTTTGACCCAAAAATCATAAAAATCGGACATGTAGAACCAAAGATATGCAATTTTTGATATACTGGAAGGAGCATGGTGGCCATTTTGAATCAGCACCCTCAAATTGACTAAAATCAACCTTCAAACCTTGGTCCCGGAAAAATGGTCACTTGACCCTATTGTGGGAACTCTACTAAATTGGTCTATGATGTGCTCAAAGTCAGTTTTTTTTTTCAGTTTTTTTCAGTTTCTTCTCTTTCTACACTCAGTAGAGCAAGATCAGATCACAGAGTCTGCCTTGACCCATGGAGGCTCTCAAATACGAAAGTATTCGTTTTAACTTGCTGAATGATCTCTCACAGCTGGCGATGGAAACTGCGATCGTTAGCATTATCTGAACAGCAATGCGAAGATTGGGGAAGACGCTCTCATCTCCATACTGAACAATAAATTCGAGAAGATCTTTAGGTCTTGATATTTTCATGTGGGCCCGACTTGATAGCAACATTGAGCAATCCAAAATTTCTTCATATAGCCGCTGTCCATCAACATCAGAGCTGTACAATTTGCCGAAATTTTCACACTTATTCTTTATGTCGTTACTCTCGGCGCCGTAACACAGTCCTTCGACATCGTGAAGGAACCCAAACTTGGCGTCAGTGTCGTGAAAACGAGCGAACCTTTCGTCCATTTCTCTGTGAAGACGGTCGAGTGTTCCCTTCCTGACTTTCCATTGCCTCCTTGGCTGTTAACCCAGCATCTCTCGAGTTCTCATCAGGCATTAGTTTCTTTCGTCTCTGACGTCTTTCAACTTCAATATTCCATTCTTGACAGAGAGCGAGTCCTGCTCAGTGGTGCCCATCAAGTGTCGCCGAGGGCATGTGCCATACCTGCTATACCTTTGGTATGCCACTGACCTCAAATCATTTCATTGTGCAGAGGCACACCCCAGCTTTCTCTCAGGTACTTTTTCAAGTATTTTCAGCTTCTTTTAAAAACCTTGTGAGCCATTTTAGGTTACAACCCTAACTGTGCATGCATGATAGAAGTTCACATGTCCCAATAATCCCTATCTCTTGGGGGTTTCTGTGCTTGCGCACATCTATAATAAGCAATGGATTATGTTACTTTGAAAGTCCCTTATTAATGGTGGCATTTCATTTGATCGGGTTCATGAAAATAACTATCCAAAAGAAGTCAAATTAAAAAATGAAAACCAACCTCCCACTTCAGTTTCTTTTTTTTGGAATGACAAATCGATATCAATAATTATAAGTTTCACACCAAATTATTTGATAAACGAGATGCTTTTCTATTCCACATTGTACGAATGCCTTTCTTAGACAGCAACATTCCTAAGGAGTTATTCTATGGTTCGGTTACAGGTGAAATAATTAGAACCGTGAGAGCAACCACACACAGCACTGAACTTATCAATGGATGAAAACATCTAGTTAGACGTTTACTAGCACAGGAAGGGAGCTGCACTTGTCTGAATCTTGGCAGATTCAAACAAGTTTTCTTTAAAATCATAAAACGACACAAATGGAATTGCTTTTTTTAATTTAAAAAAAATAGAAAATAGAATTTGACGCAAATGCGTTGATGGATATGCCTCCGCCCACGGTAGATGTCAACCTACTGTTGTGTTTTTATCTCAATTAAAGGTCACATGAGAGAGAACGTGAGACAAAACATATAAGTCAAAGAGAGAGAAAATCACATGCCTCAAACTCGAGTTATGGTCTGCACAATGATTCTCAAAGGGCATTTGACATTTGACCCGTTGCACCCCAAATTGAATCTGCTCATATTCATCCTTGTATCACAGTCCATACTTGTGCGAAGAATGATTGAAATGCCTTCAGTGGATCTTTTAAACCAAAAATCGAATCAGTTCATCTTTGTATCATAGTGCAGTATATACTTTTACAAGGTTTGGTTGGAATCCTTTCAGTCGTTATGAAAATGAAAAATTGCTGAGCACGCACACACACATGTACGTACGCACAGGCGGATGGATGAACAGCCAGGCAGACATGCCAAAAACAGAATGCCTCCTGTGCCTTCAGCAGTGGGAGGATTGGGGGATGTGAAATTAACATCATCTACAGCAATCCTTTAAGTTAGATTTCAGGAATATCTGATACTGTGCAATTAATTGTGTGTGTGTGTGTGTGTGTGTGTGTGTGTGTGTGTGTGTGTGTGTGTGTGTGTGTGTGTGTGTGTGTGTGTGTGTGTGTGTGTGTGTGTGTGTGTGCATGTGTAAGTTGCTGTTGTTGGCTGCTATCTTCACATCTGGATGGGTTTCATGGCATGTGTGAGATTTATTTTTATGATACTTGCAGAACTTGAAGGTATTCTCCAGCTTTGGACACAGTTGCCCCATTTGAGTGGAAGCTGCCGTGGGCCCTTCGTGTAGAATCCGGAAAATCCATACGCAATGTCAGCTGGTAATTGCAATCCACACAGTTGATACAGCAGAGATCTGGTGAGAGCTATCGGTACCATCAAGCTGAGTGCAATTTCCAATGCTTTTTTGAATTGTAAGATTGTATCATTAAGTAAATCGATTAACTGCTCCCAATCTACCTCTAATTTAGAGCAGAGCAAGTCATGGGGTGTCAGCACATGTAACTAGGAGATTCGCTTGGAGATGTCAGAGTAGATTGCCAACTTCTGCTGCTTGACATAAGCAACACGGCTGTACATATGTGCAGCTTGCATGAGTTTTGGTTGGAGAGCAAAGAAACGGGACTGAAGCCATTGTTGACAAGTCCTACTTGCTTTAGCTGGAAATGTGCCTTTAATACAGATGATGGTGATATGATGTTGATTTACAATCACACTAACGGGCTCGTTGGACACCCTGGTTGCATGCGCACTCACTCACCTTTGAGTTGTCTACCCTGGATTTGAATCTCAACCGAGTTGCAAACTGTCATCTTGATGTTTCGTTTTCAGGGTGAGGCATTAATGTGTGGACTGCCCATCAGAAGGACATTAAGCTTGATGACTTGCCAGCATTGACCATTGGTGGATGTTAATGATCCCATGGTGACTATAATAAATGAATCTCAAATTATGCTACAATTTGATACAAGAATCCTTCCCATGTTGATACACATGTTTCTATAATTTGGACTGGTAGTTTTAGGGCTATAGAGACCAGGTTGTGTTTGCTTGAACATTGAATGAACAAAAGCAAGAGGAAATAACTTCACTTTGAACCATTGCAACTGGAAGGCAAAATGCTGCAGGAATATTTTGCAAATGAATGTGATCATTTCACAGTGTACCCTGATTTTGGGTGTGCTCTCTGGTATTTCCTGTATAGACCTCTCTCAGTGCACCACAGAGGTTGGAAACCTCATGCTCCTCTCAACTTCCTCAGATCTGCTCTGTCGATTACTGTCAGGAGGGGAGGGGGGGGGCACCCTTTCCCTCACTCATCCCCTTCCCAACCTTCCACTGCTTTCTAAATCAGTTTTGCCATCCCTCATACCTTTGGCCCTCCTGATCAGACATACTCATGAGTTAACCCATTCCTTGTTACCCATCCTCATTCTTACAACGTGATGCAACTCGACGGTTGTCTGAAAAACATAGGAAATCGAGGGAAATTGCAGTGGCTATGCCATCGTCGGTCATGCCATGGAAACTAAGAATGAGAGTAATGACTGGTCCCTCAGGCGTGCGTCAAAAGTACAGCAGCACACGCCAACAGTACATTAGCAATCGAAGAACGACATTGCACGGGTGAAATGTCGCCGGATGAAGCGTCTCACAATTTTGTCAGTTTTGCTTGTCAGGTGGAGTCAACGACATTGGAGTTGTAAAAGAAAGCCAGCTGTGGATCCGGCATTGGATTCTGTGGCATCGAGGCCTTAGGTTTAGTTTGTGTCATTGATTGTTATCACCATAATTTGGGTTTCAGAAGGTGAAACAGAGTGATTCCAGGACTCAAAGTATCCACCGTCGTTTTGGTGAAGGGTCGTGATTCATGGCCTAAGTTGTGAAGTTGTCTTGGTCTCAGAGTTTTTTTCTAAGTCCTCTTTTCAAGATCGTCACTGAGCCTTGGACAGCCTTCAACCGTAGTTCGTTTGTGGTAATGTTCCCAGGGATGGCTCTCTCAACTTCGGTTGCATGCAATGACATCTCCCCGGCTGCAGTGTGTGTGTGTGTGTGTGTGTGTGTGTGTGTGTGTGTGTGTGTGTGTGTGTGTGTGTGTGTGTGTGTGTGTGTGTGTGTGTGTGCCCGTGTGTGTGTGTGCCCAGTAGAGATAATATGGTTTGCATAAGCTTTGTATGTGATATTGTTGTGGGGCCGGGTATCGGTGGCGAGCACGACCGCTAGAGGGAGCAGTAGAGTCGGCTCCGGAGCAGTGGAGCAGTAGAACACACCGGGATTGAGGTCGTGACTCTCGGATAAGTCCGAAAGGCACGGGTCCCTTACTCGGCCATGAATCGCCAATAATTTGACCGCGTGGGGTTGGGTCAATTGCCAAACTTCAATATACCTAATTACCCACGCGGCAAAGCTACCCGGGAATTCACATTAGGGTGTTTCATATTGCAACTTTTTTGCGCTAGTCAAGTTGGCTACCCGTCGTAGCTTTCCAATATAGATAAAAATCCCACTCACCGATTTTAGAATTTTTCTCCCAAAAATGGCCGCCGGTGGCCATTGTTTCCAAAATGGCGGCCTTTTTTCGCGTTTTGACACAGAAATCGACTCCTACACCTGCTAAAATACGTTAATGTTACTTGATATGTGTATGTTTGTCGATGATTATGATTGCTATGTCTGCTCGCAGTCGGGGACAAGACATTAGGCATCCAATATGGTGGAAAAATCCAAAATGGCGTCCAAGATGGCAGATTTTTGGCCACTGGAAAGTTGTTCCCTCCGATGTGGGTTCTAATATGTCTAGTTATAGGTTTTTGGGTGTGCTGAATTCGTTTTTATGCTCTAAAATTGAGTATATCTGTCACGGAGACGTCTGCGGGGGTCATTGCTCTCGCGTTAAGAAGTAGTTCTTGCAAGTCCGAAGAAGAATTTTGAATATTCTCGCCCTCATTGATATCAGAAAATAACAATTAAATATTCGAAGGTCAAACATGTATTTATTTAACATGTACAGTATATACACGAATTACTAGTATACTAATGCCATAATGAATGTTCTAATATGAATTCATGTATGCGTGCCTATCAGCCTCGATAATCAATAATATTGGCCATGGCATGGCATACATGGCTGTAGCGAAATTTCAAATTAAAATTTCCATAGTTCAAAAACATCAATGTTCACACTTCGCTTCATATAGTGATCTACATTTTCTGAAGAGTGGATTTCGTGTATCCAGAATAATTCTGCCTGTGCCACTCAACCACTTGAAGCAAAGCTTGCCTTTGCTGTTCATCCCTCGTTTTGTCTATAAAATCCGAAATCAACTTAATTCCACGCTCTGCAAGGTCGTTAACTACGTGAACATTGTGCACATAGTTTGCGAATTTTTGGTAACCATCACTTTCTGGCCATGTGCTTGCAGGCTCACACATCCATTCTACATCTAGTACATCATATAGTTCAAGAAGATTGAATAACCACCACGAGTCGTCATCTATGAAACTGCTGAGACACAGGTCACTACTCTCATTCTCATCCACGGCCGGAAATTTTGGCTTTCCTGAGCTGAGTTGATCATGAGGTAGTCTAGGTGTCTGATGCAACAATTTTGCCATCGTTTCTCGCTCATCTGTGGGCACATTGGAATCGGCAAGAGCGAAAATTACCAATTGCGGTGTCAAATACCATAGGTGTCGATCACTCCTTCATATATATGCAAAAATGAAGATAACTATATGAAGTGAAGTGTGAACATTGATGTTTTTGAACATGCATATTACATGCAGGACAAAGTAGACATAAGTGTACTTCAGGTAAGTTTCAAGGCCAATGGTAGACAATGTACAAATGTGGATGCGGATTGAACTGAGGTTCTGAGCAGCTTAAGCAGTTGGTTGAGAGGGGAATGTTAAACAAGCCCTGGATCTTTGTTGAAACTGTTCATCAAATAATGTTGTCTAAAATGTAACACAGATTTCACAAACAAAGCAATCATTTTGCAAAGAAAATGTCATTTGAAGAAGTAATTGGTAGGAGTATCCAGGCCTCATAATTCGAGTTTTGTTTTGAAAGAAAAACTCAAGAAGTCTCCGGCTGCTGAGCGGTTATGTGTTGAGCATGACAATTACTTGTAAAAAGGAGGAATAATGGGAGTAATTTTCAACGACTCCACACCTAACCCATCTTTGATATATAAAATGAAATGGAAACTATAACTTTCAAATTTTGTGGATCAAGATGTATTTGAGGATATTTTCCTGCAAGTTTGTTTGCTGCATTTTATGTGGGGGAAATTTTTTTTGTTTTTATCCTTCCATTCAAACGTTGTGAAGATTAATGATGTGTACATTGTGTGGATGACGTTAACGCATTTTCCTATTATAGTCATGATGAAACTCTATAAGATGGCGCAGAGATAGTGCACCGACCTGTGAGCTCTGCAGTCTGAGTTTGAATCTTGACTTGACTATAAACTATCAGGTTAGTGCTTCACTTACAGAGTGTTGCATCAAAACGTGTGCCATTTGTCAGATGGGGTATTGATACGGGTACTCATCTGCCTGCATTGGCTCTTCTTGGAGGTAAAATATCTCGGTGTTTTTTGAGGAGGACTTTGTCAAGTCATTTCCAGAACCTTGACCAAATTGCAAATTCCTGTCCTAACCTGGCAAAGAGACATAACCACTCCTAGTTCTATTTTCCCAAAGAAATGTGAGAGTGAGAGTGTCGTATCGTGGCAGCGTAATTTGGTGTCATTTTTAACCTTGTTTGGTTGTTTTTTTGAGATTTCATTTCTCAATGTTTATAGATGTTTTTTTAAAACGTTTTCCTTTCTTGATTCTGCAATTTTTGAAGTAATAAAGTGCTTAATGTTTTATATATTTTGTTATTTTGGTGTGGATTAAATCCATCGATGTTATTTAATTGTTTTAATACTTGTTTCAGTTGATTTGGGGGATGGGTTGGATGCGTATCGCTTTTGGAATAATTCTATCCATTGTTCATTTTCCACACTCCCATGATCCTGGACTGGTTTGGTTGAGTCCACATGTACATTCGATTTATTTTCGTAATAAAATGATAAATGTTGTATATATTTTAAAATCGTGTGTTGTGTGCAATAGCCCAGAGCCAAAGTAACTTCCTCGCATTGGAATCACCATTATGGCTTCAGCAGCTATTGAGTTAGGTTGGGCTACAGTTTTACATTGTTTTTAGAGGGGTAGAAGAAGAAGTACAAATTGGTGATTTAGTAATCTCTTGATGTGGTACTTTAGCAATGTATTCTGGCATCTCTTCAAGTCTTGGTAGTTCAGAAAACACTCGAGAATAAAAGATATGGCTTTTAAATGCTTGTGACTTCAATCTATAGATGTTTATGAGCATATCATTGTGTACACATTTGAATGGGCAGCGTTTTTTTCCAGGTATCATCACTCTCTATTCATTCACTCTCACTTTCCTTGTTATTTTGCTGTTTTCATCACAAAATGTGGAATAAAAGTTCTGATAATAAAAAAAATTCAATACAACTAATGGTTCACTTCCCTCTGTCACCACAACATAAACAGGTTGTACTTTGTCGTTTCTATTGTTATCTGGGATGAGATGTTGATCAGAGTCCAGCTCTGATGTCAGTACCTTTGTCAGATGTATCGCTTAAAGCAGCTATCATGCAAGATGGAAAGGAAGGCATGGAGGGAAGTTCATATCAGGACTTTATTCTGGTCCCCATTTTCTGGTTTGAGGTTTTAGGATCTTGACTACAATAAAACAATACACATAAGTTACAGAATATAGGAATGCAATTACTGTCTTTCTGTTCAATTGAACAGGCAGCTATCATATGCCGTTGCAACGTCTGAGCGGAAGTGCAGATCACGTGATGTCTGGGTCAGATCATGAGACCTGGCATGCAGTTTAACAATGGAAATAATTCAACTCTAACTGCATCACTGTCATTTTAACAGGCAATAACCCATTGTAAAATATTTACAATCACACATCACAAATGGCTCCTGTAAGAAACGAACTAAGCACCTTTGAATTATAACACCAAGATTCGAACTCTGAAGCTAAAAAAAAAAAGCATGTGAAATTTGGAAATGTGGAATGGAAAATTGGTAATTCACAAATAAAATTGTGCACATTAAAAAGTCCAAAAGGCTCCCCATTAGTGATTCAAACCCCAGTATCCTGAAATGACAAGCAGGAATACTCACCATTATACGACCCAGGTTGACATACAAACATGCATTCTTTGTTTCCTTGAAAGGAGTTACTTCTAGAAACAAACTGAAATATCCTTTGTATCAAAATGAGTGATTCCTTCTCAAAGTATTGATGAGCAGAGACCCATGGTAAAAATACCATGATAGAAAAAAAAGGAACCTTTTATTCTTGCATTGGTTGAAAGAGCTCAAATATGTGAGGTACAGTCAGGAATGTCTTGAGTCATTGTGGAAACCTGGCACTTAAAGAAAATAGGAGAGGAAAATGAGTTTAACAACTTATTCATTTTTTCAAAACGTACAGTAAAATATTCAACTAAAAACCCAAATAGTAAAATATTCAACGAAGTAACCAACCACCATGTAAAAACCCCACAGTTAAATATTCAACAAAGTAACCAACCACCATGTAAAAACCCCACAGTTCAATATTCAACGAGGTAACCAACCACCATGCAAAAATCATAACAGTAAAATATTCAACTTGGTCACTAGCCACCATGAAAAACCCAAACAGTAAAAATATTCAATGAAGTAATCAACCACAATGTAAAAATCATAACAGTAAAATATTCAACTTGGTCACTAACCACCATGAAAAACCCAAACAGTAAAAATATTCAATGAAGTAACCAACCACCATGTAAAAACCGTAACAGTAAAATATTCAACAAGGTAACCAACCACCATGCAAAAATCCTAACAGTTAAATATTCAAAGAAGTAATCAACCACCACATAAAAACCCCAACAGATAAAATATTCAACTCGGTAACCAACCACCATGTGAAAATTCGAACAGTTAAATATTCAACTGGGTAACTAACCACCATGTAAAAACCCAAACAGTTAAAATATTCAATGAAGTAATCCACCACAATGTAAAAACGCAAACAGATAAAATATTCAACTGGGTAACCAACCACCATGTAAAAATTCTAACAGTTAAATATTCAACAAAGTTGCCAACCACCATATAAAAATCCTAACAGTTAAATATTCAACAAGGTAACCAACCACCAGGTAAGAATCCTACCAGTTAAATATTCAACAAAGTAACCAACCACCATATAAAAATCCTAACAGTTAAATATTCAACAAAGTAACCAACCACCATGTAAAAATCCTCACAGTTAAACATTCAACAAAGTAACCAATCACAATGTAAAAACCCAAACAGTTAAATATTCAACAAAGTAACCAACCACTATGTAATAATCCTCACAGCTAAATATTCAACAAGGTAACCAACCACCATGTAAAAATCCTTACAGTTAAATATTCAACGAAGTAACCAACCACCATGTAAAAACCCGAACAGTTAAATATTCAACGAGGTAACCAACCACCATGTAAAAATCCTAACAGTTAAATATTCAATGAAGTAATCAACCACTATATAAAAACTCAAACAGATAAAATATTCAACGAGGTAACCAATCACTATGTAAAAATCCTAACAGTTAAAATATTCAATGAAGTAATCAACCACTATATAAAAACTCAAACAGATAAAATATTCAACTCGTTAACCAACCACCATGTAAAAATCCGAACAGTTAAATATTCAACAAAGTAACCAACCACCATGTAAAAACCCTTACAGTTAAATATTCAACTCGGTAACCAACCACCATGTAAAAATCCTTCCAGTTAAATATTCAATGAAGTAATCAACCACCATGTAAAAACCCTAACAGTTAAATATTCAATGAAGTAATCAACCACCATGTTAAAATCCTAACAGTTAAATATTCAACGAAGTAATCAACCACTATATAAAAACCCTAACAGATAAAATATTCAACTCGGTAACCAACCACCATGTAAAAATCGGAACAGTTAAATATTCAACAAAGTAACCAACCACCATGGAAAACCCCAAACAGTTAAAATATTCAATGAAGTAATCCACAACTATATAAAAATCCTAACAGATAAAATATTCAACTCAGAAACCAATCACCATGTAAAAATCCTTACAGTTAAATATTCAACGAGGTAACCAACCACCGTGTAAAAATCCTAACAGTAAATTATTCAATGAAGTAATCAACCACCATATAAAAATCCTAACAGTTAAATATTCAACGAAGTGATCAACCCCTATATAAAAACCCTAACAGTTAAAATATTCAATGAAGTAATCAACCACCATGTAAAAACCCAAACAGTTAAATATTAAACTTGTAAGTAACCACCATGTAAAAACCCAAACAGTTAAATATCAACAAAGTAACCAACCACCATGTGAAAACCCTTACAGTTAAATATTCAACAAAGTCACCAACCACCATGTAAAAATCCTAACAGTTAAATATTCAACAAAGTAACCAACCACCATGTAAAAACCCTAACAGTTAAATATTCAACAAAGTAACCAACCACCATGTAAAACCCTCACAGTTTATTATTCAACGAGGTAACCAACCACCATGTAAAAATCCTAACAGTTAAATACTCAATGAAGTCATCAACCACCATGTAAAAACCCAAACAGTTAAAATATTCAACGAAGTAATCAACCACCATGTAAAAACCCAACCAGATAAAATATTCAACTCGGTAACCAACCACCATATAAAAACCCTAACAGATAAAATATTCAACTCGTTAACCAACCACCATGTAAACATCCGAACAGTTAAATATTCAACAAAGTAACCAGCCACCATGTAGAAATCCTAAGAGTTAAATAATAAACTCGGTAACCAACCACCATGTAAAAACCCGAACGGTTAAATATTCAATTAAGTAATCAACCACCAAGTAAAAACCCGAACGGTTAAATGTTCAATTAAGTAGTCAACCACCATTTTAAAACCCTAACGGTTAAATATTGAACTAAGTAACCATGGAGGCATTAACAATGATGCTATTTTGAAAGCTGAGAGAAAAGTGGGTGCGAAGACCTGGCAGAAATTGTAACTTATGAATTAGGAATTGATGTACCTGCAACGTTATGAATCTTTGTTGTTGTGTGATGGGATGTAATTATTGGATAGAAAATAAACACCTCCGAATGAATTACCTTCCATAGATATCCTACGTAGATTTTTATGGTAAAGCCATACTCATATCAAGTTATACATGGTACCTAATGTCCATTATGATTACTTTGCTGTGGACTTGTAATCATAAAATGTGATTTACACAACTACTGAGGCTCTGTACGGTATTATATTCTGATCAAGAACCTTTGGATCCAATGCCTTTGCTTACTTAATAAGCTCAAACTTAGCTGTACAACTTGAGCTACAGCAATCGTAATACATTTCACATTTGAGAAGTTTTCTTGGTACAACTCATTGCATATAAAAGACCTTCTACACAGGCTTTCTACAAGAGTGGTGAGAGGAGAGAGGGTGGTGTGGGATGTAGGCGTGTCGAGAAAAAGCAAATTGAAAAAGGAATGCAAGAGAGGGGAAGAAAAGGGAGAGGAATCGAGTTGAAAATGGAGGTGGAATAAAATGGAAGGAGGCTGGTAGGAGAAAAGGAAGGGAAGAGTGTGCCTGGTGTTGGCATAATGGTTAGGGTGGTGGGCTTGGAATCCCATGATCCTGAGTTCAAACTCCACTCGGCTGTTGAATTAATACCAGGTGGGGTGAACTCTGCCTGTCATCCTTCCAAGGTCGGCAAAGTGAGTGCCAGCTTGCTGCTATACTGTGTCAGAGTGGCGACCTGTCCAGGATTGTGCCCAATAGCCAAGGAGCCTGCTTCGGCAGCACCAACGCCCTGCACAGAGTATGGTCGCAATGTCCTCCTCTCCAATCCCCTAATTGGTGTATTGTTAAAAAATAAAAAAGTAACCCATTATTGTTGTCTAATCAGCCAGTAACTATACATAGGGCCTGGAATATAACATCTTGGGCATTTAAAGGCTTCTGCTGGCTCGTTTAATGTGCTTGGTTGTGGTTGTAGGCTGTATGTGCTTTATCACTAACCTGGCAGGTATTGTCTTGCCATTTCAACTAAGTGTAACACTAAGTAGCTTAGCAAAGGCTTAAAGGTCAATTTGGCTTATTAGAAAAATGAACGACCTCTTCCACTTCAAAGATAATCACATTGAAATGTCTCTCTAAGTACAGTGGTGACGACATATCAAGCCCTTTGAGATTATGACTTTTGGAAACCATTTCAGCTTCACAAACAACATGCCATGGCCGGATATCGTGCACAGGTTCGTATTCATGTAACAAAAAATGCAATTCATTTACAAAGTTAATTATCTGAAAAGTCGAACTGAAAGGCTGAGGTTTACACATATCATTTTTGAATACAAAGTTTGCCTTTTTCATCCGTTTCTGTTTTGTATTGTTATCATTGATTCTCAAAAAAAAAAAAAATTGAATGTCTAATTACCTTTTCGTCTGCTGTGTAACCCTGAAAACAGGAGACTGAATTACCTCCCCGTTCAAAGGTGGACAGAGGTTATGTTTTCTCACATATCCGTTTGTTTGTTTGTCTGTGAGCAAGATATCAAAAACATTTGTTGACAGATTCGGACGAAATTCGGTGGACAGGTTAGATGTGTGACAAGGACGAATTGATTCGATTTTTTTGAGGATCCGGATAGAGATACGATAAAAACATTAATTTTTTAATGATTCTTCACCATTGAGAGATGAGATCAAAAACGATATTTCGCATGATATTTCAGAAAGTTATGCTCGAGTTATTTCAAAACTCGGTGGATAAGTTGCTTAGGTGAAAATAACAAGCCAATTCGATTTTGGTTTCAAGTCAAGATCCAAATTCGACTTGTCAGTGGGATACAAAATGTAAATTGTTCAGCCTGGTGGAGGGATGTGCTCAACCTAGCGCTCTTACAGTTCTGTCTGTTTGTTTGTATGTCCATCGCCTACAGCTTACATTTTTACTCCGGTCTTCATGAAACTTCACCACATGGTAGAGTTAGTGACAAGTTGTAAGCCTATTGTTTTCAGGTCAATAAGACAAAGGTCACATAAATATTCAATTCTCAACTGATTTACTTGAGAGATACACACACATACACATATACACATATATACACAGTATATAAAACTAAAAAACATGAACGAAAGGTGAGCCCTTGTAAAGGTTGAGTGTGTCTATTAATTACATACCGTTTGAATGTGACTTGCACGCATCGACTCCTATAGAGAAGGACTGGAACCTCCCATGCTCGGGGTTTGTAGCTTGAGTCTGAAGGATTACCTTGAGTCCGGGGCTAAAATGACTTCTAGAAGGGCTAGAGACACGATCTCGGGATCCATATAGGGGTTTTTTGAAGACGGCGAGTTCAATAGTGTCATTTTCAACACCACCTGAGGTCATCTTCAAGGTCAAAAGGTCATATTTCAAGGTAAAATTACTGAATTTTGGTATTTTTTGCCTGTTTTTGTGTCTAACTCATAGAGGAAGACTTTTGTAAAGTCTATGACAAAACATGACATTGTGCACCTACTGCACCTACTGCACCTACTTGCGGATTTCTATCATCATTAACTAATGTATGTTTTGTTTGTTTCTCTTTCAGAAACTGTCCAGCTGGTGATCTCACAGGATCTTTGTGTTGTTTCCTGCTTTGGTAACAATATGCCACGTCGTTGCAGCTGCTTTGGTTGTGGAGGAAACTATGATGGGACGCCTTATGTAAAGGTCATATCCTTCCCAAAAGATCCTGAGGAGAGGGAGAGATGGATATTGGCAATGCCAAATGAGAAAGAAAGCTTGAGGTGCTTAAAGGAGATATATATTTGTGAGACATTTCAATTGTGATTGGGTGTCAGTTAGGGGTGGCAAACGACCAAAAGAACCCCCATCAATATTTCCTGGAGTCCTGAAATCAGCTTTGAAGCAGGTGACCTCAGCCCCACGCCCAACATCATCTTCTACGTCAGAATCAAGAGCTAAGAAGATGCAGGCAGCTGATGAGGCTGCAGACAATATCCAAGATTTCGACCACCTCTGTGCTAAAATCAGCTCCTATTTTCAAGCTTTAACATCATAAAAGACCAGGAAAACCTTTACCTATCAAGAACTGATGCTACTGGACAAACTGTCAAGCAGTTCTTTCATTTCCAACAAGTTCACTCACCTTTTGGATTTCTATTCTTGAACAGAGTTGAGAAAGATGGCATTGAGGTGCCCAAACGACTTTTTCCTTTGCAGAAGAACAGCCAGCTCTCAAAATGGTCCCAGATTAGATCCATAACTGACCAGGTAAACATCTATGAATGCACAAGCAAGGAAACTCTTCAGCTTGTAATAAGCCTGCTCTGTTGGATGACTGAGGCACATGAGCTTCCTCATTTCACCTTCCTTCTGTCGCAGCTCCATCTTCTGGCAGAGAAAGACTTTGACTACGTTCTTCCTGCTATATTTGCAGATGAAGCCTTGGAAAAGTTTTTCGGCCAAGCCAGGCAAAGAAGCGGTGGAAACTTCGACATTGATGTAGTTGACATTATGGCTGCAGATAAAATTGTAAATTTGCAAACACTCATTAAGCATGACATTATCCCCGAATCTAGTTCTCGTGTGATTGATTACAACAAGAACTGTACAACTTCCATAAATCCAAATGAGCGAAGTGAACTCATTGACGAGATTACTCCTCAAGACACTCGGGATCTCTTGGGGTCTGACGATGCCCTTCAGCATAAAGTAGTTTATTTGGCCAGACACCTTGTTCATAAATATGGCGATAGCACTAGTATTGAGGAATCATTGATGATGAATATGGTAACGAGGTGTCATCTGAGTTTCTTGATAACTTGAATAGAGGTGGATTGAGTGTGCCGACTCTGTCAACCGTCTTTTTTGTACATAATGCCTATAATTCCTATGACAAGACTAAAATGCGTTGCCGATTTCATTTTGCTGAGCTGTTATCCTCGGTAGATGCACCTTTAGTTAGTAGTAATGCTGCATGTACTACTTTAGCTAACATTCTATTGAAAGCTCATGTCCTCAATGTAAGTGACAAAGAAAAAGCTTTGGGATGCCTCAGGAGGCAATAAAAGCTCTCCAACGAGTGATAGACATAGACATAGTTGTTATAGGCATAGTGTTGTGACATGTATATAATGTTTATGTAATATGATATATGACAATAAATATCAAAGTTTGACAGCTCTACACACTTGCATCTTATTACAATCAGCCATCTCTCACCGTTTATGAGTTAGACACAAAAACGGGCAAAAAATACCAAAATTCAGTAATTTGATCTTGAAATATGACCTTTTGACCTTGAAGATGACCTCAGGTGGTGTTGAAAATGACACTATTGAACTCGCCTTCCTCAAAAACCCCTATATGGATCCCGAGATCGTGTCTCTTGCCCTTCTAGAAGTCATTTTAGCCCCGGACTCAAGTTAATCCTTCAGCCTCAAGTTACAAACGCCAAGCATGGAAGGTTCCAGTCCTTCTCTATAGGAGTCTATGCTTGCACGTCAATACATCTATTAATTACTTATTAATAATTATTGGACCTTGACTATGTTTATAAATTACCTCTCTTATTTATGGACTATTGCAACGTACGTTTTAGATATGTACAACTTTTAGACCACTTAGACCTTTTAGACCCCATGAGACCATTTTAAACCTTTTATACCCTTTTGCACCTTTTAAGCTACTTTATACCCTTTAAAACGTTCCACCCTTTAGACCCCAAAGACCCTTTACAACCTGAACACCTTATAAGACCCCTAAGACCCCTAAGACCCTTATTACCATTTATAACCCGAAGACCCTTAAGACCTCCAATAATATTTCAACCCCGATGAACTTTCCAGACCCCAAAGACCCGATGTAACCCCATTACTTTCGACCCTTTATAACCCTAACACCCATAACCCAAAGACCCTTTATAACCCTAAGACCCTTTGGAACACTAAGACCCTTTATAACCCGAAGACCCTGTCAACCTAAGACAATATAGACCCCATTAGAACCTTTAGTCGTAAAGACCTTTCTGCAATCACACTCGAGGGTCACCGGTCATAATCAAAAGGCCCCTCATTAGCAAGCCAAGAGGGTGCAAAAGAGAACTAATTATTTAAATTTCTCTTTTTTATTTCAGGTTCTGTTCATCTTGGTTCGTGGGATAAGGAAAAGTCCCACATGATAAAACACATTTAACGGTGTCCATGAAAACAATTTCACCCCACTATAATCAAATGAGATATTTTTGTAATTTTATTATTGCCAAACCTCTGGAATTTTCAAGATATCAGATTGAAGCTGACACAGATTATTTGTAGTCAAAGTCAATGCCATCCAAAACATGTAAAACACCAATTAGGTGACAATTATAAAATGTAGCAACCAAATTTTTATGTTTTTCAATCGTGTAATCCTCGGCATAATTTTCAAAATTACCAAATTGCTGTTTCCATAGCAACTATTGTTTATTTGGATTTTGCAAGTATGGTGCTATGCACGACATCTTTCTTATTACCTCCACCACCGAAGGTGAAGGAGGTTATGTTTTCACCCCTTTCTGTCTGTTTGTTTGTTTGTGTACAGGATATCTCAAGAAGTTGTGTACGGATCTGGATTAAATTTTGTGGACAGGTTGGGTGTGTGATAAGGACGAACTGATTATATTTTCATGAACAACCAGATCCAGATCCGAAAAAGGGGGAATGTTTTTTTATAGTGATTCTTTACCATTGAGAGATCGGGCCAAAATGATATATAGCCTGATATCTCAAAAAGTTGTGTACGGATTCGGACAAAACATGGTGGACACGTTGTGTGTGTGACAAGGAAGAATTGATTTAATTCTGGTGAAGATCCGAATCCGGATCCGGATCTGATAATTTTTTAAGTGATTCTTCACTATTAGTGGGGCAACTTAGCTAAATATAGCATAACAATTGTGCATTTTGTGAGGAAAGCACCAAATTTGGCACACTGGTAGCCTATCATATTATGAACAGATTTGCATATTGGGCCATCTCAAAATTTTTGATGGCGGTGGAAAATGGCTGCCACAGCCATCAGCGGCTGAATTTGAGATGGCCCAATATCCAAATCTGTTCATAATATGATAGGCTACTAGTGTGCCAAATTTGGTGCTTTCCTCACAAAATGCACAATTGTTATGCTAAGTTGCCCCACTATATTGAGAGATTGGGCAAAACCGATATATAGCACGATATCTCAAAATGTTGTGGACGGTTTCGGATGAAACTCGGTGGACAGGTTGGAAGCATGACAAGGACGAACTGATTCTATTTTGATGAAGATCCGGATCCAGATGCGAGAATTTTTTTTTTGCATGATTCTTCATCAATGAGAGAGGACCAAAAATGATACACAAAATGATATCTCAAAAAGTTATGTACGGATTTGGATGAAACTTGATGGATGAGTTCGTTAGGTGACAAGAACAAGCTAATTAGATTTTGGTTCAGGTGCCGATCCAGATCCAACCCATCAGTGGGATACAAAACGTAAACTGTTCAGCCTGGTGGAGGTATCTGCTCTACCGAGTACCATTCTAGATTATGTTGAATTAACTATCTTAATAACTTGGCTAGAGTCAAGGTAGTGACTCTTTCATATCATTACATACCTTTCTTAGTACAAGGTGCTGGCTTATCTTTATTCCTTCATAATTTTTCTGTTTGTTTAATCTTCTAATTCAGGACAATAATACAGCACACATTGATTAATCACCCTGTCTTTGAAACACCAGGATGATAGTTTATAGCTGGGCCAAGATTCGAACCCAGTCTAGACAGCTGATGGGCAAGTTTGCATACCTCTAGGTCTTGGCCTAGGCCATTCTACCAGCCCTGAGCAACTAATAGTATGCCTAGTTTCCATCCAGCACTCAACCCTGGTTTGAAATATGGCTGTCCCTGATATTCAAAGAGATGCACTAGCACTTAGGTGCTGGTATTTTCAGAGCCTGACCTAATTGATGCATCATCAAAACCAATATTAAATTGCATTTACATTGTTTAACAATGCAAATCTTATTCTACATTTAATTTGCACTTTCTTTGTTTTCAATATTCATGATGAATCAAGTATACAAGGTATGCATTATAAAATAGAATGATTTTCGTCATGTATGCTGCAAACACTATTGACAAACATAAAAAAAATCAGACACTATTGATAAATTCAAGGAAAGTTTACTGCAATCGTTATCACATAAACAGCACTTAGCTTTCGCAATGTTCATGAAAATTGTTAATTACGAAGAAAAGATAAACATAAAAAACGAGTTCCCCTAAAAGGAACTTCAATGTAAGAGGAAGCCATTTGGCCCATCAATCCTGCACAAATAGTTGCCAATCTATGGGTGTTTATCCTTGTTCTAAACTTTTTAAATTCTGAGCGTCAAGCAAGAAAGCAGCACGTACCATTTTTACAAGTCTTTGGTATGACTTGGCCTGGATTTGAACCACCAACCTCCCACCCAGACTCACAGTAGAGACTCCAAACATTCCACCAATCTGGATAAATTTAAAGCTCGTTCTGCATCTCGAGGTGATTTCATGGACACCTGAATGCCATACTGCGTGAACATACTTAATTATATCCGGCCGCAACCGCTCCATGTTGTGCACCGCTCCATAGCACATGCGGACTGGCACTTGAGAGCACTAGTTGACAACACCTGAGGGCGAGTCGAGTTATATCATCATCATCATCATCATCATCATCATCATCATCATCATCATCATACTAAATTGCACAATTTGGTGACTGTCTTTGGTGGATGGATCTGGTCGTTAATTATCCAATCTCAACCAAAACTTGCCGGGGGGGGGGGGGGCAAAGGGTCCATCATAACTCATGACAAAGATTTTAGCCACTTCGTTTGCCCCCCTCCCCAGACGTTTTGAAGGGGGGAGATCGATGCAAGTTCTCTACGTAAATTGTATTGTGTACCACCGTTCCCAGTGAGAGAGCATTTTATGACAGGCTTTCCATCTCGATCGTTTTCACTGAAATTTTACATTTTCAGGCATTATGTTTGCAGACTATTATGTTGCTTTTGACTCGACTACAAAAGATCCAGAGGAATTCTAATTTCCATTTTCTTTTTCCATCTTGGGGAAAAAGTTAGCAGCATGGAGTGTCGTTTGCGACTTAAAGCTGCTGTTCTCACCACTTGCTCATTTCATTGGATCTTTAGATAATTTGACTGGTGTTCCTATTCCTGGCAGCCCCAACGCAAGACATTTACCTCGATTTATTCTGTTCCTATTCCTTTATTTTTTGGACTGTGTGGTGCACAACATAAAGTTGACCAATCCTCACCCCCACCACCCATCCACCTAAAATAGTCAGAGAGTAGGAGAATTGTTTTTGGAACAACTATGATGAAAAAACATGAATACAATCAAGCTTTCATCGATATTTAGACTTGCACTTTCACATGCATGCGTGAGTAGATGTGAATAGCATGTAAAAGCAAAAATGCAATTACATACCAACACCTCTCTCCCACCCTCCACCTGCACCTCCACCATCACCACCACGATCCTCTTCCCACCCCTCCCATTTACTCGGAGCAATGTGGAAAGGAAATTTACATCAGGAATCATTTCTCGATATATGAAAACGATGTTGCACAATGTGCAGCCCTGCCGAAGGACTAAAAGTATTGTAGCAGTACAGGAAATAACAAGGCACCCCTTATGGTTGGTGGTTGTCATGTATTAAACTTTCTCGTGGCAATACGGTGAATCTAGTTATAATTCAGTAAATATAGCAATGTGTAGGTATTTTGTTGCTTTTGCTTCCATTCATATTTTACCGAAAATACTCATTTATGCTCATCATTAAAGCTCATATTTAATAGAGGAAAAAAAAAAACCAATCACATGTAATTTTGCTTTTGAAGGGAAATGCCAGTTCTGCTCCCACCTCATTGTGCAGGATTTGAACTGGATTGGTGTATAATGAAGAGAGAAATTATACAAAAACTAGAATGGCACTCGTGAAGGATATAGTCTCGCCTCGCGTGTTCATTCTGAACAAAAATACCATCGTTAACTGAAGATCATCCATGCACCCTATAATGTCAAATAGTTTATTGTTATGGGTTGTGAACATCATAAATACAATTCTTCACTCACATCTGTTTATAGATAGAGCAGATATAAGAAGTTTCAGATTTTTTTGGAAAAAGTTTTCAATTCAACTAATTATGGCTGGAATACCACTTCAACAATGACATCATTGTTATCACTGTATGTACTCCACTAGCAGGGGTAACCATTGCCGGGCAACGCCGGGTCTCTCCTCCCAACTCTGCATTATCTGACCCGCTCTCCCTCCAAACTCACACCCCTTCCCCTCCCTCCTCTGACCTCCTCCCACCCTACACCTTCCCCTCCCTCCTCCCACAAAGGAATTTTTATAGGGTTTTTAACCACGTTTTGAAAAAATAAATAAGTAAAATAAAACCCACTTTCGATTCCGACCAACCTCTAACTTGTCACGTGTCGTGTCGAAATCTGACTCCGAGGGACAAATTCATCCAAATGGACGAAATAAGTCATGCTATAGAATATAGATGTTCATTCTCGTCGCCATGTAATGAACCTGGGGTGTGTTCAGTTACCAACTTTCTTGTAGAGCACTCACCAAGTGACTTGAGCACTCAAGTCAGCACTCCATTGGAAACCGTTGATAAGGAACGACTGGATTGGCAAGAACAAGCTAGCTGCTTAGTAACTGAACACATCCCTGCACGTCTCGACAGCATGCAGGACGTGTGCACAAAATGCAGACAAAAGAACTTCAAATATTAATCATGACTATTTTTGTTGTGATGAAAACGTACCTTATTCAGTTTTCAACGTGTTTGTTTGTTTTTAAAATGTACATAAACTCAGAGATGATATTCAGTGTACGTGTACATTTCATATAATTTTAAAGGGTACGTGTACATAACTTCTTTAAAGAGTACATGCACATAATAAATATTTCTCGCAAATTTCCCTGACCTCCTGACGAATTAATTATGCACACAGGAATGTCACGACCAAACCATTTTTAATGTTTATTTATTTCACATAATATGTATTTTACATGTCCATCAGTTTGTTTATAAGCCTTAAAAAGTCGTGAGAAAAACCAAAACTTTTTTTTAATGAAAGACCTCTATTTTCTTTCCAATGTATTGTAAGAACAAGAAAAAGCAATCAGAGATTGCAAACTCTCACCAGGACTTGTTTTGTGTGGTGTATTTTATGTGGCACTTGTGTGCTGGTGTGTTTGGTAACACTGAACAAGAAAATTTTTTTACTGGAGATGTGTAAAGTGATTTAGACTAATTTGGGTTCGCTGATTTCAAAAATCATAACCGTTTTGCTGTATCACGTCAGGATTTTCAGTAACAGAAATATTCCCATTGCCTAGAAGTCAGGATTTCAATGAAATTTACAAAAATTCATTTATTCATTTATTTCATCATGAATGCTTCAAAATTATAGAAATTACAGAAAAACTCCACTAGAATGTAATTAAAAATGCTTTAGGCATTTGGCTTTGCGTTTGTGCTGCTCTGTGTCAGTTTCACGATGCAGGAACCAGCAGAAATCGCCCATCATGTTCGGGTTGTGCCGCCCTTGGTAACGCGTCTCCATGAGTGAAATCTCTTGGTGGAATCGCTCGCCGTGCTCGTCCGAGACTGCTCCCAAGTTGTCAGGGAAGAAGTTCAGGTGCTGGTGTAGGAAATGGATTTTCAGGGACATCCTGGAGCCAAGTTTCCTGAAGGACTCCAGCAGCTGCTGCACTATTTCTTCATAGTTGTCCGCGCACTCGTTCCCCAAGAAGTTGTCCGTCACAGCTTTGAAGCTCCTCCACGCTGCCAGCTCTTTGGGGTTTAGAGTTGTCGGAAAAGTTTCGTCCTTCATAATCTGTCGGATTTGCGGTCCAACAAAGACACCAGCCTTGATCTTGGCCTCCGACAAGGTGTTGCCAAACTTTTCCTTGAGGTATAAAAACCCACGCCCATTCAGATCCATTGCCCGTACAAAACTTTTCATCAAGCCGAGCTTTATGTGGAGTGGTGGAAGGAAAACCTTGGCTGGGTCGACAAGGGCGACATGCTTCACGTTGTGTCGACCAGGTACATGCTCTTTTCGCTCTTCCCAATCTTTCTTCGTCCAGTGATTCTTGTCGTCTCTGCTATCCCAGAGACAAAGGAAGCACATGTATTTCGTGTAGCCTGACTGCAGCCCTAACAACAGCGCCACCACTTTCAAGTCTCCGCAGATGTGCCAGTTGAAGTCATTGTACTTGATGGAATCAAGCAGCTGCCGCATAGTCTCATAGGTCTCTGTCATGCCGAACGCGTGAGCCAGTGGGACTGATGGTTTCTCGTTGCCATTGTGGAGCAAAACAGCCTTCAAGCTGTTCTCCCCGAGTCGATGAAGAGGCGCCAGTCTGCAGGATTGTGATCACACCCAAGTTCTTTCAACAGACCGTTGATGTCACTGCAGAATGTCATCGTGTCTTCCATCTCAAAGAACTCAGCCATGTCTCTGTGACGTGCTCTGAACAAGGATATCTTGGTGTTAGGTTCAAGTAGATTCCACTGCTGCAGCCTTGATCCAAGCAGCTCTGCCTTCGCCTTTGACAGCGAGAGATCTCTTACAAGATCATTTAAGTCTCCCTGGTTCAGAAGGTGTGATTCTTGAGTGTCGGGTTCAAAAGGTTCATCATCACCATCCTCTTCACCACTGCTTACAGCTATGTTCTGATCAGCTGGAGGTGTTGGAACGGGGTTCTCGTCAACATGAGGCACAGGTTTACGAGCAGAGACGCAGTCAGCGTACTTGATGTGACCTTTATTCTTCTTGTTGAAGCCGACGATGCTTGTGCAGCAGAAATAACAATCATCATGATGATTCTGCGGCTCACGCCATATCATGGGCACCGCAAATGGCATGCTCGCGCGCTTGCCCACCAACCACTGAGTCAAGGTTGTGTGACAGCTTGTGCAGCAGATGTGTGGTGCCCAGCTCTGTTCTTGGTCCCCCACCTTACACCCGAAGTAGTGAAAGTAGGCGGCCTTCATTTTCACTGCTGTAGATATACTTCGCTGTTGATCTTTTTTGGTATACCGACCACAGACATAACAGAAGTTGTCAGGATGATTGGTACAGGAACGCCTACTCATCTTTATCTGAAAGAAAGAAATATAACACAAGTTAACAACAATTGTACGAAATAGACATGTTAAAGACATGTAAATTTCATTGAAATCCTGACTTCTAGGCAATGGGAATATTTCTGTTCCTGAAAATCCTGACGTGATACAGCAAAACGGTTATGATTTTTGAAATCAGCGTACCCAAATTAGTCTTAATCACTTTACACATCTCCAGTAAAAAAAAATTTTTGAAATTTGTTGTTCAGTGTAATTAATGACACATAATTACAACTGGCACTTTATAACTGCTGGCAGTGATGACCGGGTACCAAGACGTCCCCCTTTGATCGGACACTTGACACCGACCCATGATGTTTTTTTTTATTATTGTTCATTATTCAATTGAATTTCGAATGGGATTAAAATTAATTCAATTCAAATGAAATGGAAGACCAAATCGATACAGTCCTACATTGGAGTAATCAGAAGGAACCTGAACAAACAAAAAACAAAGATGAAGTCATCAGGAGGAACCTGGAGAGGATTCATATTTTAGCTGCTACTTCTCTACCCTCAAACCAATCCAGCACAGCCAAGTGAGCCTTATTCAAAAATAATAATAATAATAATAATAATAATAATAGTAAAAAATAAAGAACCCAAATCAAAAAAATCAAATAATTCTGGCTACCAGACCATGCATCCGATCAAGTTGAAATTTTAAAACATGTATTCCCCATGATTACTAGATAATTGTGAAGATTCATGTTGATTGATTAAGCGGTTCCAGAGAAAACATAATTTAATATTTTTCTTCAATTCAATATGGCTGCCACACCATGTGAGCTACCAATTATTCCTAAAAAAAAAAACTTGTACACCCATGGCTTGGGGAACATGTGTGTGAAATTTCCCCTCGATCTGTCTCGCTGTTCTGGAGAAGAAGATTTTTTGTTTTTTGGTAAATCAAATGCAGCTGCCAAACCATGTGACCTATGACATCATATGTGCGAACCTTTACTTCCTCATGGATAGGTGGTCATACGTGTAAAGTTTAGCCTCGATCTGTTCAGCCACTTCAGATCGGAAGATTTTTGAAGGTTTTTTGTTTTTTTAACAATATGGCTGCCGAATCATGTGACCGATGACATCGTCAAATTTATTTCTGTGGACCATTTTATCCGTAAATGACCCACAAAATGTTTCATACTTATCAGATGTAGCATTCTTCATGTGCAATTATGACATCATAACGAAGGCACCTATGATATCAAAAAAATCCCACATTCCCCATGAGGAGTACTTGCTGTGTGCCAAGTTTCAATTATTTCCTTAGTGTGGTTTCAGAGATACAGAGATCCAAAGTTTTTCCGTTTTTCCAATATGGCGGACACACCACGTGACCTATGACATCATAATTATTATAACATTCTACATGAGTAGTCGCACTTGTGAAAATTTTGTCTCAATCTGACAAGCATTTGCGGAGAAAAACACTAAAGTTCTGTGCAGACAAACGAACAGACAGACAGACAAACAAACAGACAAATGGACCCAAATGCAATACCCTCTCCTTCGGCGACGATAATTAACGTACCTTCATTGGGCGGTGTATATTAAACCGCTGCTGCGATCGCTGTTAACAAAACATGCATTACCTCATTTGAGTTGTAATCAAAATGTGCCTTTGTTCCCTCAAAATGGTACCTTTATTTAATGATAGAAGATGCATTGTTTAGTCTTCAAATGTACATTTGATGTGCGCAGTGAGAAAATGGCATTGATTTCTGAGCAGCTGGTGGGAAAGGTGTCGCCTGGCTAATAGGCAGTGATTGTGATGCTGGGGGAGAGAGGGGAAGGCGTGGCCTGTAGAATGGGAAGTGCTTATGACCCACAGACACAAACTCAACACGAAACATAAGATGGGGAGTTGATGACAAATGCCAAGTTTCAAATTTTTTTCGTTGAGCGGTTTCAGAGAAAATGATGTCCAAATTTTTTTCCCTTTAATCCAATATGGCTGCCATACCATGTGACCTATGCTGTCAGAGTTAGTACAGAGTTAGCAGTAAAACATTCTCCTTGGGGAGTCCCTCCTATATATTTAAAGATTTGCATCGATTGGACAAGCGGTTAAAGAAAAAAAACATTTTTAAAGAGACAATATAAAGATGTGAACACACACACACACACACACACACACACACACACACACACACACACACACACACACACACACACACACACACACAAACCAATAGTCTTGCATCCCTTTCTTTATGAGACTAATAAGGCAAAACACAGAAAAGAGTGCAAGTGGTTTAACCACTGACCCCTGCTGCAGGGAGCAGTTGTTAACGTCTTTTATCACTCCCGGAAGAAATGGATGTTTCTACGACTAAAAGGAGACATGTATGTCCATCTATCATGTGAAGAAGAAGCAGGACCTCGAGCAGGGAGGAGGTATTAACATCATGTTTCGCTCCTGGTGGGAGTGGGTATTACTAGTGGAGTGTAACAAAGATGGAACGATTGTACCAGCACAGAGCATCATATGTTATTTAAACAAGAGTGAGACTTCCTTTGCAATACATGTCCCCAACCCATATTTTCTGGCATAATTCCAAAAAGGGGATAATTCTGTGAAAAATTGACGAAATGACCTGAAACTCAAACTTGTTCTGCAACTTATCATAATAAATCCACGTACCAAGTTTCAGTTGAATATGTTAAAGGGTATGGGGGGAAAAAAAGTCTGAAAAACCACAGGTGGGATGGACAGACGGACAGATGGAGAGCAAATCTCGAGTCCCCTCCAGTGAAACCGGAAGGGGACGAAAAAAATTTAGCAAGTATCAAAAAAGTGATTTGGGAATTGGGTTTACCTTTACTGGCAATGGAGATGCCCTTGTCCTCTTTGCGTTGTCTGCCATGGTGTTGCCGAACGACAGCTTCAAGTAGGTACTTGCCTCTCAGCTGTCTATCCTGAGTTTGAATCTCAGCCCAGTTATGAACTGCCATCCTCGGGGTTGTGCCGTCCCTCGGATGGAGGTTAAACTGGGTGTCCCGTCTACCAGCATCTAACCGACAGGGGCCACTGGATCATTGGCACGACCGTGCCTCTGCCAAAACTGATGCTAACCTGCAGCCACATGCTGCATATGGACGACGAGGATGACGAGTAATCCGATAACATCAATTGTCCGAACACTAGCTGCATGCATAGTAATCATAAATTTATTTCAGGAAAGGGGGAGGGAATGGTGCCCCACAGAAAACCAGGAAATTTGAGATTTTGAGATTTATTTTGTCGTATTTTACCATATCAATAAACTAACATATAAATGAAGTGTATCTTTGTTTTACACTACATCTAAGTTTGCTTTTGTTTTGTTTTAAATAAACTGTACCAAATTTCCTGGTTTTCTGTGGGGCACCCTGTAGTATTGTAGGCCCCTAAGCCTCGGTTATTAATACCCTACCGGTTTCACCAGAGGGGATTAAAGGTTTGCTCTTTGACTGTCCATCCATCTGTCCGTCCCACCTATGGTTTTTCTGACTTTTTCCCATACCCTTCAACATCTTCAACTGAAACTTGGTGCATGGCTTTATTATGATGAGATAGAGAATAAGTTCGAATTTCAGGGCGTTTCATCAATTTTTCACAGAGATATGCCCTTTTCAAACTTATAAAATATCACGTTATACGTGGGTCGGTGTTCAGCTGCCATGACTCCACCCCACTGCTTTACACCCATTGGCTGCACAGATGGCCTGACTCCAACCCCATAAAATCATGTGTCACTGCTGCATGAAGCAGCAAAGATTGGTCGGCCTTAGGCCTGGGTGTTAGTTCATGGCCCATTGCAACTGGAATGATCCCAGGTATACAGCCACAATGTATTATATATGCACATAAGCCATACATATGTTTTTGATTCATGAATGTACATTGGGTTATGCCTCTGCTGACGAAGTCATGGGAGGCATTATGTTTTTGGGTTGTCCGTCCGTCCGTACGATCGTCCATGCTAATTTTCTCTGTTTTCTCTGCAACCGCTTTTCCAATCGACACAAAATTTTCAACATAGGTGTGACTACTGATGTAGAATGTTTTAATGATAATTATAACATCATAAGTCATGTGGTGTGGCAGTTATGTTGGAAAAAAAGGGAAAGTTTTGGTTTGGACCTCTGTATCTCCAAAACTGCTCCATTGAAAAAATTGAAGCGTGGTCCATGTTAAGTCCTCCTCGTGGAAAATAAGTATTTTTTTAAAGGATGTCATAGGTGGTTTTGTGATGACGTCGTAATTGCATATGTTGAACGCGTTATTCGATCAGGATGAAAAATTTTGAGGGTCATCGAGAGATAAATTGTACGGGGGAAAAATTGATGACATCATTGGTCACATGGTTCAGCAACTTTTTTTACCTTCGCAAACTTTGTTGCGAAGGTTATGTTTTGATCGCTGTCTATTTATTTATTTATTTATTTGTGAATATGTGTGTTTGTTTGTTTGTTTGTTTGTTTGTTATTCGCATAACTCCAAAAGTATTGAACTGAATCGCAGCAAATTTGGTGGGATGATTGGTTATTATCCGAGGACCATTTGATTAGATTTTGGGAGCGATCGGGTCAAAGGTCAAGGTCAAGGTCATGAAAAGGTTAAAATCGTCTTTTTACCATAGCGCGGTCAATTTGTATCCAATTTGCATGCAACTAATGCCAAAATGTTCAGAATTCAATGCCCCATCTTGTAATATGTGACATGACACAATGACGTAATAACCCTTATTAGCGGTTGGGAGTCAAAGGTCAGGGGGGGTCACGACATTGCAAAATGTGCGGTTTTAGTCATAACATGGTCAATTCTTATCCGATTTGCATGAAACCAACACCAAAATGTTGACTGTTCTGTTCCCCACACTCTAATACCAATTACAAAATTAAGGGTACAAAGGTCAATGTCGAGGTCATGAAAAGGTCAAAATCGTCATTTTGCCAAAGTGCAGTCGATTTTTATCCAATTTGCATGCAACCAATGTCAAAATGTTGTGAATTCAGTGCCCAATCTTGTGATATACAATATGACACAGGAAATTTAATGTTTTTAAGCCATCATAACACATATGAGATTGCAGATATGGTATGGGATTAAATACCCTCACATTCAACGGTTTCTGGGGGGGGGGGGGAATGTGGCGTTGGTGAAGGTATGCACTCTACTGAGTGCCCGTTCTAGTTTTTAATATAAAAACTTTCAAATACCTCTTCTCCGACATGACTAAACAGATTGAGGCGAAACTTTACAAGTATGATCGCATATCCATGGGGAACAAAAAGTTATCCACCGAAGACGTCATAGGTCACGCGGTTTGGCAACCATGATTTTTTTTGAAGAATAAACCGTTAAAAATCTTTTGCTGCAAAATGGCTTGACAGATCAAAGGGAACTTCACCCACATGCTCCCCAAGCTTTGGGGCTACCAGGGTGTTCATGAATAATTAATAGGTCACACGGTCCGGCAGCCATATTGGATTCAACGGAAATCATTAATAAAAATTATTTCTCTTGAACTGCTTCATCAATCGATGTGAAACTTCAGAATTATGATCTAGTAATCATGGAAAATATATGTTTTAAATTTCAACCTGATCAGACACATGGTCTGGCAGCCAGAATCATTTTATATTTTGAATCTGGGTTCAGGGATGTAAATCAAACTTGGTACAAGTATGTATAATTATGTAATAATGTAGGTGGGGGCATGTATGGTTTTTAATATGAAATAGGAAAAGCCAAGAAACGAACAAAACACAGTTTTGGTACCGGTGAGGAATCATTCTGGTACGGGTATCAGCTCGAGCGTGCGTTAAATGCAAACAATTTTTTTTATCATCCGAACATTCATTTTGGGACTGGTAGGGGACATGTATTGCAAAGCAATTCTCACTCTTGTAATTTTAGGAAGTGTCTAGCGAGAAGTTAAACCCACAGTGATATCTGCATGTGAGGAAGAGCCTGCAATGCTTTTATCTGCAGGCCCATGGAACCTCGTTGCAAAGTTTTCAGTTCATGCTTTGGGATTATAACCACTTCACAATAACTATTATCACAACTGAATCCCTTTATAAATGAGTTATACAATACACAATAGTACAAATTCTACAGAATTCTGGAGAATATTCTCTGCAGATGAAGTAACAAGCATACAGTTTACTCTCTTTTGAATGGAATGATTGATAGATATTCAACAGTACCTGCCATAAAAGCACGTGGTATCTTCATGGCTTCATAATTTCTGGAGACGATGCTGTATGTCCAAACTCGTTGATATGTATATCAGGCAAAATGCAGGCTTGATTGGGATTCAATCACAAATCCAGTCGACTGGTTGCAACACAAGCTCCAGTGTAATTGAAGGAGTTGAAGCAAAGGATTCAGACTTTAACTACAGATGAATGTCCTCCTGCATTCCTTCCAAAACACACACACACACACACACACACACACACACACACACACACACACACACACACACACACACACACACACACACACACACACACACACACACACACACACACATATACAAGCCGGTAGGCGCCGATGGGTCGCTGAGCATGGAAACTATAAGATATAGAGCAAAATGGATGTCATATCAGATAGGGAATCACCTTAAGATTATACATATCAAATCTCATCCAGTTCCATCAACTGATAACTACTCGGTATCCATTTGAATGAAAAGTACCGAAAATGCGGTTTGAAATCGGAAATCCCCAAAGTTCGAGGGGGTGCTGTGGGTGAACAAAGATCTAAATCGAAAATCCGGCTCAATAGTTTGTGCACATTGTATTCCAGACGATTAGTGTGAATTTCCATGACCATCCGACCACAACCCTAGGAGGAGTAGCATTTGGCGCGAAGGCACCTCCAGCTCTCGCATATTATCAATTTTTGCACTAATTGACCTTTGACCCCTGACCGAAGTGAAATCGGCCAATATGTCCTGAGGCAAAGTTGTAGTACTCATTGAGTACCATGAACCTGCAAAGTTTCATTCGTATCGATGCACTCACCTGGTCGCTAGGGGGCCTTCAATTTTCGCCAATTTTTGCGCATACCCTAATTGTAGGGGGCGCTGCGGGTAAAGTATTCCATATATCACAAAACCCGGAATATATTTTATAGAGCATCACCTGTAGATCATTCCTGCCAAATTTCATAACCCTACGTGGGATAATGGCTTTCGGAAATGATTTCACGTGAACGGTACCGATTTTGAAGTTTTTTCGGTTGTTGCTCGGGAATTAAAGCGTCCTAAGCAACCATCACAATTTTCAAAGCACTTGGTCATAAGATATACCTACCACCTGAGTTTGGTCAAAATCCGCCCACATTTACTACCAATTATGCTGATGACAAACGAACAAACATCCAAACAAACATCCAAACAAACATCCAAACAAACAGACAGAATTACTGACAATAAGGGTCACCTATTTCGGTGACCCAATAGTCACAGATCCATCTGGGGTTAGAGGCCTCGAGGCTTTCCACGATGGGAAGCACTTGAGTCCCTCCAAAACGCCTGGTCCTGAGGCTGCCGGGCACAGATAACTCCGGCAAACCGGGGTCAGCGCCCTCAGCGCACACTCAGATTACTGCCGAGTGTTACAGTGAGTGTGCTCTGGCTGACAAAGCAAATGAATGGGGTAGAACGTCCCGTCAAACCTTACTTTTACACTGCATGGGACCAATAAAGGAAAAGACTACCATGACAGATTGGAAATAGCAACAAACAATTATCTTTTTACAAACACAGAAGCAAGCAATCATTAAAAAACTAGAAAACAGGGTGGCCATAAAGTCTGGAAACATAGATAATATTATGTCATTCTGTTACAGTTTGAAGATGTCCTTGATGAAAGATGAACGCATTGAGGTGATACTGCCGAATGGATGCGAGGGCTGGATATATCGACAGATAGTAGAGCACTTCAATGCATGTCATCCCGGAAGAGCTGCCATCTCCCATAGCACAGTGGGGAAATCGTGCAGGGATTGGTGTGCAGAGAAGCTAACAGCACAGAGGAGAGATTGATGGAAATGTTGCATCAATGCACCGCGTTCATTGCAATTTTGCACAGTGCATTGAACTCTGTATTTCTCATGTGGGACAACACACTGAACATGTCATGTAATGTCATTGAACGTATCATGCATTGCAATGCAATGTCAATAAACCATTTATAATGTATATTTGCCCATGTTTCCAGACTTTATGGCCACCATGAATATAAGCAAGAAAGCAAAAAGGCACATAAGAGCATATTGTGACGTCCACGGGACTTGAACAGTCCCGCCAACGTAGAATGAGCCGAAACGATGGAGGCGGTTTATTTATTTATAACCCAAACATGGCGGTTCTAATCGCTCTACCGCAAACGGGACGAGGAAGGTGGCACGAGTCACTTTTCACTGAGTTGATGATGTTTATTTGTTTTTATTATTACCAGAAATAACAAGACTCGGCAAGAAGAGGGATCCGGGGCGATTCGACGGGATGGTGTGGGATCGGGCGTGGGGAAAAACACAGACAATTCCAATGAATATACAGTTCTCAATCCCTCTAAGGCGCCAATCACACACACACACACACACACACACACACACACACACACACACACACACACACACACACACACACACACACACACACACACACACACACACACACAAAACGTAGCTATTTCTGGTGGTCAGGCTGGACCGTGGTGTGGACGCAACTGTCCCTGGATCGGCGTCGGACGAGCTGGCCTTGCTCTCGTCAGGGGGGCAGGAGAAACCGCGGTGCTGTCGACCTCCTGGTCCTGGCCCAAGTCCGCCCACAGCCGCCAGGGAACCAGCTCCGGCGTCAAGCCGCGAGCAGGAGAGGGAGGCAGGTCCGCCCGCCGCCCGACCCCGCACTCCGAGTCAGCAGAACCCCAGAGCCAACCAAGGCGAGGCACGAGGCTCAGCAAGGCTCCAAGACATGATGAAGAACACGATCGACTCAACACAACAACAAGGACGCTCTCTGCCGCCACAGGGAACCACACCAAAAAAACACGATCGTTTGGTTGTAATCTTCTTCCTCTCCCTTTTCGACCCCGAACAGAACCTTTTTATCCTTGGTCCTCGTCACTTCAATCGAGCCGTTTATTGGCCCACCGCCATCGCCTTCCGCCAATCGTGATCACGGGGTGGAGCCATCCGTTGCACTGTCCTGTGACGTCAAGGCCAGTCTTCAGAGAATACCAAAAGGGGTTTACGCAGACACACTTACCCTATCCCGTGTCCCTATCTAATTACGTGACATTTATCATTTCCCCCTTGAAGAAATGAACATTTACTAGACAACTTATCACCACTGAATTGCTACTTATTACATCGAGATCCTGGTAAACTCGAACAGCATGGCATACCTAATTAAACATCCTAATTACCCTTTGAATGCATACCCCCCCTCAAACGTAACACTGCCCCCTCCTCTGGTACCGCAGCTCCTGCAAGGTATATCACAGGCGCTACCGTACCAGCCTTAACACTTACTGACTCACACCTAATTAACCTAACGAAATAAAGTAGGAGGGGCAATGGGCAGCGAGTCGCAGCTAACTTACCTATCCTGCTTAATGTACTACCCCCTTATGGCCTTATCCTCGCCTAAACAATCATTCGTTTTTTATTTTTTTTTATTTTATCACATGAGAGCACTGAGCGAAGTTGCACTCCATCTTCTGGATCATTGCTCTTGCCCAGCACTCTTCCAGTGATCTGGGGAGGGGAAACAAAAGGTTCCACAAAAACACAACACTTATACTTTACATTCCTACTCTAAGCCTTAACGACACTATTCACAGGATATTTACACTTGACCGCCTCCCCCAGTGGATGCTAATAGACCCAGCGTTACCTGGGGAGCCAATTTTCAAATTTGCTTGCCCCAAAATTATGCGGGCATCATGCCCTTGCTGTACATGTCAAGTTGTGCGGGATCGAGTGGGACTCATACATCTTCACAACACTCACGCCATGGTCATCATCACATTTCTCGGTCATGGTCCTCATTTTAATCATGCAGGCTAAATCCCGTCATGGCCATGGGGTGGGTTACCACAAGATGATGGGGGCATCTCAGGTGCAACCATGCCCACAGGTAAGCTTTAGTCCAACCCGGACGTTTCTCCGCCCCGCTCCCTTTGATTCCCTCCCCCCTGGTAGCCATCAGCTCTAATCCCGTACAACACTCTGGAAGGGGTCTCACTGGCTCCTCTGGCCTTCCTGGGTCGCCAAGGTCCTACCCGCCTTGGTCGCCCAACCAGACCCTCTCCCAGTTGCCTCCAGACACTGTCACCATTAGCCACCAGGTGATGAATCTCCTTGAAGGGGGTCGCAATTCACGCTCACCGTGAGCTTCAGCAATCCCTGTGGACAAGCACATCATCCCCACCCACAAAACCCACATGACTCCCCCACCCCATCGGCCTTACATGTGACACCTGCATTTCTAACACTTCATCGACCATGACCTTCCCTGTTACCACACCATGCCCAATAAAAAAACAATGTGTGCACCATACATTTCACTTCTTCACTTAAAACAACTCACACAGCACTTCTCACCCGATCCACGCACCAGCCATTGGACAGCCACTCGTGCCCGCTTTGTTTCCAATTACCCACTGTCCCGATTGTCACTCTAAAACCCAGCAGAACTTACAAACCCATGCCCATTTTCCCACAATTCACTATTTTCACCAAAGGAGGGCACTTCGCCACAATCTCAGCAACCGAGCATGGCCGTATATGCTCAGCCCAATCTAGTCTCCCCGACCCCCGACAGTGATCTCCGGACCCGACCTATGAAAGGGCATCTCGGATAGACCTGGCGGCTCAGCAGGAGGATTCACCCTCTCCGAGTCTAAAAGTCTATTGGAGGGTCCCTCCATCGCCGGGTACCGGCAATATCGTTGCATGTGTCCTCTTCGCCCGCACCGGAAACAACTCCCCATAAAAGGCCCCCGTGAGTATCGGTGAAATGTCTCTTCCGGTTCCGGACCCCCTCGGCCATAATCGAATTGCTCTATTGGCTGGGCTGGACCCCGCCGCTTTGGCGCACTAACTACCGGATTACCCTTTATCAAACTCGACAGTTTCTGGCAAATTTCCTGAAACATTTGGGTAATGCCAATTTCTCCCAGCCCCCCTCCCTGATCCTGGATCTCCGCCTGTCGGATCGTCACCGATGGCCTCTCTGGAACCCGACCCGGCCGACTCCACGAGGTCAGCCTGGCCGCGCACTCGGCCGCTCGGTGAACGGTGGGTGGATCCTGTAACTCCACTAGCGCTCGGACCTCAGGGTCAGGAAGAGCAGCTAAAAATTTCTCTAGTGCCAGTCTGTCCCATGCCTCCACTGTAAGGTCCCGATACGTGATCCTGACTGATTGGTAAATGTCCTGTGCCAGCTCCTGCACTGTCTCACCCGACTTTAATCTGCGGTGCTGGAGCTGAGCCCGCACCAGATCACAGTTCGCTGCAAACCCAAACCGACGGCTCAACGCCTCGCAAATGTGGGAGCTGGTCAACATCCCTCCGCGATCACGTTTAACACATCTGCGGCAGGTCCCCGCAACGTTGCCACCAAATTCCCTGTACGTTCCCGCTCATTCCACCCGTTTAGTCGGGAAATGCACTCAAATTGCGTCAGAAAAGCTTCAACGCTCCCTGACCCGTCGAAATTTACCAGGGGGATCACTTTTACGGTGGCCCGCTTCTCAGTTTCTCCCTTGTCCGAATCCAGCCCAGGGATCAAACACCCTTGTGGCTGCGTATCCAATTTCGGAGCCCACTGTGGCCAAAGATGTTTTGTGGTGAGGGTCTCATGGGTCAATTTTGCCTCCTGTTCCAAACGTTGAATGGACCGATTCACCTCTTCCCGCAGGATCTTCTGGGCCCGCACAACCTCCTCCAAGGCTCCGTCGCGAGTTTGTAGCTGCTCCTCAACCAATCCGGACACTCTACTTACAAAAGACGGCTCTACCAGGCCTTTATCCAAGACTTCATCTTGGCTCATAATTTTATCTTGTTCGTCCAAACGAGCCTCCAATCCTTTTACCTCCTCCGCCAAATTCATCCCTTGCTTCCTCAGCTCTCCCCACTCTTCAACTTGCAGCTGCATACGAGCATCCACACAGGCACGATGACGTTCCAGGCTTTCATCCACTTTATCAACCCGAATGTTCGTTGCATCAATTTTATCTACCAATTTTTTCCGTATATTTTCCCCCTCCAATGTAATTTCTACCTTTGTTTCCTCCAATCTATCCTCGAATTTACTTTGTATTTCCCCCAATTGAACATCCACACACTCCTGCATCTCAGTTTTCATTTTCTCCATCTTTTCCCCCAATTCATCCCTCATTAAATCAATCCGTGCACCCAACTGTACCCTCATTACCCCCAATTGTTCTGTCATTTCTGCCCCCTGTGCCGTCATTTTTGCCCCCTGTGCTGTAATTGCACTCATTAAATGTTCCAACATTGTCCAGTTCGTCATTCTGCCGGTTTCCGGCACTGCCGGCCCCGTTACGGGCAATGAAGCACGGTCCACGCTCGGAATGGGGGAGGTTCCAACCCTACCCCCGTCTCTCCCCTCTTCCCCTGACTCGCTGCCAGACATGTGGCCTTCCTCCTCAAACATCTGCACATCCGCCATGGTGCAGAAGTCCCGTTTGCCGCCAATTAATTTAAATTTGAAAAATCCCGCCAAAATTTTTCCCGCGCTCGCGCGCTTTTCTGTAGTAATTTTAGATTCCAATTCGTGGCGAGATTTTAATCCTGGTATATAATTTAGAGGGGTTCGAACATCCAACACCCTGACACCAATGTGACGTCCACGGGACTTGAACAGTCCCGCAAACGTAGAATGAGCCGAAACGATGGAGGCGGTTTATTTATTTATAACCCAAACATGGCGGTTCTAATCGCTCTACCGCAAACGGGACGAGGAAGGTGGCACGAGTCACTTTTCACTGAGTTGATGATGTTTATTTGTTTTTATTATTACCAGAAATAACAAGACTCGGCAAGAAGAGGGATCCGGGGCGATTCGACGGGATGGTGTGGGATCGGGCGTGGGGAAAAACACAGACAATTCCAATGAATATACAGTTCTCAATCCCTCTAAGGCGCCAAGCACACACACACACACACACACACACACACACACACACACACACACACACACACACACAAAACGTAGCTATTTCTGGTGGTCAGGCTGGACCGTGGTGTGGACACAACTGTCCCTGGATCGGCGTCGGACGAGCTGGCCTTGCTCTCGTCAGGGGGGCAGGAGAAACCGCGGTGCTGTCGACATCCTGGTCCTGGCCCAAGTCCGCCCACAGCCGCCAGGGAACCAGCTCCGGCGCCAAGCCGCGAGCAGGAGAGGGAGGCAGGTCCGCCCGCCGCCCGACCCCGCACTCCGAGTCAGCAGAACCCCAGAGCCAACCAAGGCGAGGCACGAGGCTCAGCAAGGCTCCAAGACACGATGAAGAACACGATCGACTCAGCACAACAACAATGACGCTCTCTGCCGCCACAGGGAACCACACCAAAAAAACACGATCTTTTGATTGTAATCTTCTTCCTCTCCCTTTTCGACCCCGAACAGAACCTTTTTATCCTTGGTCCTCGTCACTTCAATCGAGCCGTTTATTGGCCCACCACCATCGCCTTCCGCCAATCGTGATCACGGGGCGGAGCCATCCGCTGCACTGTCCTGTGACGTCAAGGCCAGTCTTCAGAGAATACCAAAAGGGGTTTACGCAGACACACTTACCCTATCCTGTGTCCCTATCTAATTACGTGACATTTATCATTTCCCCCTTGAAGAAATGAACATTTACTAGACAACTTATCACCACTGAATTGCTACTTATTACATCGATATCCTGGTAAACTCGAACAGCATGGCATACCTAATTAAACATCCTAATTACCCTTTGAATGCATACCCCCCCCCCCCTCAAACGTAACAATATTTAACCAGAACACGCATTCTTCAATCTAACTTAAACAAAAGACTTGGCCATCATTCACTCACGGGCAAAGAATAAAAGAAGAACGACTTGAAAATGAAATAAAAGTAATGAATGGAGAAAAGGAAAGCAGTCTTTCCTTCTCTCCCTCACCTCACACAAATATACAGGAGAGTGAGGAGGAAAATGGATGGGGAAGATGGGCAGGGGCAATGGGGAAATGCAGCTGCATCCCTGAGGTGCCCAGACCCAGTAGGCGAGTCCTCTCTGGCATTCCAGATATGCGAGCTAGATGTGCAACTCACCCTCCTCTGCCTCAGATTCTTCCTCCTCAGACCCCCATGGATGAGGTGCCGCTGTTCACCCTCGTCCTTCGTGGCTGACAGGATCAAGAGGGCAAGATGACGCTCGTGGAAGGATTGTTCTTTTTCCACAGAAGCTCAACACCAACTGCGCATGAAACTTTCCTTTCTTTACCCTCACACGTTTTTGTTCCTTCCCTCATGAGCCTTCTCATAGCTGAGTCTTCTGCTCGTGCGAGCTTGTCGTGCACGCATGCTTCTGTTGTGTTTCGGTTTCTTCTTAACATCAGCTCTCTTCCCCTCTTCCCACAAGCTTTCTCCCCCTCCCATTGGTCCGTATCTGATGGGGGCATGTGCATGACAGCAATTGTGGACATTGCCACGCCATTCTGAGGGAAGTTTCAACGAAGACCCCGCCCTGCCCTCTACATGCTCAAAGCCACAACGAGACCCCCCAGTCCCCTCCTTTGCACGAAAAATGCCCAGTCACACTGTATTGCATTGTACCACACCCGCGAGAAGCGCCACACCTCACAGGTCATGCCGACAACCAAGCGCCACGAACATGCATGGAAACGTGACATAAGCATGCATACGAGAGCCCCCGATGAGTTACCAAGCAATGAGCGGATAGAGGGAACGTGGAAAGGAACCCCGTATGACTGAGGGATGAGCGAACGGCTGCGGGATTGAAGGTAAGACCGATGGGGTGAAGGAGAGACTGTTGAAAGGATGTTTAATGATGGGAAGGTAATTGGTGGATTGAGAAAGCAGAGTTGGAAAATGGACCTATGATGTGAAGGTGGAATGATGGAAAGTAACAGAGGGGGAGAGGAGAGACATCACACTGGAAAAATACAGCCAAGCTAATGCATTCCCCCAAACAGCCCTTTGACAAGGGACCAAGGACAATCTATACAAAGACTAATGAAATAACTGATCCTTGGGTCACCTACATGTCCATGGATGTTCTCCCCATGGAAGTTTTCCAAAACCATAACAATATATATACATATATATATATAGATATTCTTTCATTGTAAGTTCAGTTATAATCAATGCTTCCATTTTTCTTCTGGCCATCTCCATTATACCTCATCTTCTACCCAAACATTGGTTTGGCTGACATTTACTTTGAATTGTTTGACTTCATTGAACCGGTCAGTTGATTGTGATGTCAGCTTGAATGTGAAAGAACTTGTCAGATACTGGAAGTTAAGTAGAATCGAGCCTGGGTAATACTTTATGAGAGGCCACCAGAGAAGGCCAGGTGCTGTAAAATGGGGAAGGTTTTACGGCTCAATATAATGTTCTTGCCTCTGACATGTCTGGTCATAGATTTGTGTGTTGATGGAATGAAATCTGAAAACAAAACTTCCCTCCATCCGACTTTGAAAAACATCATCCGATAGCATGCTCTACTTTAAATGGAGACTTCAAGCTAGCTGTCTTGTCTTCATTTAGAATGTTAAAGACCCCACATTCTCTTGAAGGAGCAGGCCATTGCATGCTGTTGCATCAGATACTCTTGAGTAAACTGCAAATCCATAGGATATGGAACACTCGTAAGGGATCAAATGACCTTATGTATCTAAGTGTCTGTGCATTAATATTACAACACCTGAGTTCGAAACATCGTTGCACAGATCGAGCTTCATGAACAGAACACTTCGTACCTGCGTGTATAATGTATATACAGTCATTATGCTGTGCTGGGATTAAATTTTAATGTCACATGAAATTGCATCACGGTTGCAGTTGTGAGTGGTTTAGTAGTACTTCTATACCTGCAGTTTGGGAAACTGAGTAATTGGTAATCCTGAACTTCAATCTGCAATCAGTCATCATCATTTAATGCATGCCATCACGTATTCTTCGAGGAGCTCTTGTGGAGGAGAGATAGTTCTCATCAACAGGATGAGTTTTTTTGGGTTCATGAAAGCTTTCAAAACTCGAGGGCTGTGATCAGAGATCGCTGATGGTTCCCAGTATAGCGAACTCATAATATTAGCCAACTGGTAGCATTTGAAATTCTGCCTCATAATGAAAACAAACAAACGTTTTGTTGTTTTTTTTCCATGGACACCAAAACTATAAACACTTACTGCTTCCCTCCGGGAGCCATAACTAGCGGCTTGTTACTTGCGAAATCAAAGATTCACAAGTATAATCATTTATACTTGTGTTTATATAGTTCTTTATCTAACACATCAAGCTCATTCTAACCATTAACTCACTGACCCACTGACTGACTGTTATTAATGTTCGGGACCTTCCGTGTGATGTAAAACGCTGAAATTTCGTGCGCTGATGGACATCGAAGCCGTTTCACCGGGGAAAACTTACAGAACTATTATAAAGCATCCGCAAATGAAAATTTAAATAAATGAAAATAAACAAATGAAAAAATAAATGAAAAATAATGCAGGTGAGCGACCCAAGACAATGGGGAAGCACGGTAATTTTGCTTGCCGATGGACATAGAAGCCGATACACCGGGAAAAATCACAGAACCATTGGAACACATCCTTAAATGAAAATATAAAGAAAATAAAAAAATAAATGGAGGAAAGTGACCCGAGACAATGGGGGAAGCACGTTTCGTTATTGCTTCCAATGTTTAAGCATACCCTGCTAGTACTTATATACAACACTTGCGCCAGCATAATGTTCCCCTTCCCATCGATAAATGGCGCCAACAACAGCCATCACTACTGTCAAGATAGAACCTCAACTCATCCGTAAAGAGGATAACAGCACAATCCTGTCTCCTGAATCTCAGACATTGTCTATACCAAGCTAGGCACGCATGTCGATGATGTGGCAACACAATCGCACGTACTGCTAGTCATTATGGTGGGATGTTATGCTCACGTAGCTGATTCCTCACAGTTCTGGCACTGATTGGTCACAAGCCAGGGATGCTGCAAGCTGTCACACTTGATATCTGGAACCGATTCCTCGGGTGCAAAGAGTTTTTTTCTTTAAGCTCTTTTAAACCCAAAGAGTTTATTTCCCGAACCACAATAAAAAGAACCAGGGATGTTGATCTTGAGGAGATGGTGGGGGGTTAGAAAGGGGTGTAAAGAAATGCAATTGATAAATAATTATATACAATGTGAATAACACCAATGGCGCCACAATTGCGGCTCAGTCACTGATGGGAAGGGGCAAAACAGGGGGACTCAGCTCTGGGAGTAGTGTATCGTAAAATGGGCGTGGGGCAGCCACGAGCAGGTGATGAGGAAGAACAATGGGTAGGATGATGAGGAGACTGCCAGGACAATGAACGGACTCTGCATGAAGACAGGTAAACAGGATGACCACCTCTCCTTAGACTCGATTCTCCTCACAAACCTCATTCTCATCAATACAGGTTAAGTCCTATAACAGCACTTGCTGCATGACCTGTTAGCAACAAGTGTCATCTCCCACATAAACACGTTTTCTCTTCCTTACTGATCATCAGTTAGAAGGTTTGCAATCAGCAATAATAAATTAAACGAAAGGAGCACACTGATCCTATATGCGACATGACACTGACTTCATGCACATTACGAATAATTTATCGCCAATTTTATGCAAACACAAAGACAGCAAACCAGCGAAGGTATCCCAAACCCACATAGCACAAAAAAAATTTCCAAAGACAGGCAAAGAATACAGCCCGAAAATTTGCAAAAAAGACAAAATAAAAATATAAAGTGAAATACCAACATATGTACACTGACAATTTGAAAAAAGACAAAAGAGCAGGAAGATATTAAAAAGAGTTGGACAGACTGGGCATAGACAAACAAGGCTCATTGGAATGGCTAAGAAGAGGTCAGCTCAACTGGGATGGCAAACAAATCATTATAAATGCTCAAGACCAAGGACACTGCGTGAATGGCTTCAACAAAATGGCAGGACTGAATCAATTGGACATGTGTAGATTCTGCAAGGTAGAAACAGAGAGCATGAGCCACGTCGTGTCGAGGTGTAAAAAAAAAACTCATGTCAGAAGAGCTGCACACACAAAGACACAACAGAGTTTGTAAAGTAATCCACGAGGAAATTGGCCAAAACTTTGATATCCAAATTCTAAAAAAATTGTGGAACATGAATCAAAAGCAATCACTGAAAACAATGAAATACTGCTCACGTACAATCTCATGATCCCATCAAGCATGAACATCTAAAACAAAGCATTGCGACTAGATATCATACTTAGGTACAAAAAAAAAAAAACAGAAGAAGGCATTGCTAATTGAGGTGTTAATACCAGTGATTTAGGACGAAACAACGCAGAGATTAAGAAAATGACAAAATCCCAAGACCTCAAGAATGAAGTGAAAAGATCCTGGAAGCTGAGGAATGCCAAAGTTGTGCCAGTAATAGTTGGAGCAACAGGAATGATAAAGAAGCTCACAGAGATATTAAAAACCATCCCTGTGAATATTAATAGAAACGAGCTACATTTGGAAGCTGTCCAGGGTTCAGTGACGATTCTGAAAAGAGCTCTCAGAACAAAACTTTGAGAACAAGAAAACTTCATAGTTTGGTCCATAAATCATGATCTCTTACTGAAACGGAGTTGGATACTTCGAGACCTGGGAGGACTCCATTCCACCCTTTGAAATCCACATATGGAGATGATAACAAACGACACACACACACACACACACACACACACACACACACACACACACACACACGCTAACACTAATGCATTCACATGGAACCAGGCCAAAGGATAGTGTTTCAGGGCCATGTAAAATAATGAAGGCTCACAGATGCAACAGTGCAGGCTTGGAGACGACGAGCAGTCACACCCACGATGACACAGCAGTAGGTTGAGTTTGGCCAGGCCAAGTATTGTTGAAAAAATTCTGCAATTGTCTATCCTTTCTGCAGTTAAAATCATGAGCTGGAAATGAGTGGAATTGCAATTATAATCTGAGAGTTTCTGATTAATGATGGTAATGTAACAGTCTTGTTGGAGTGTTCTTTTTGATCCCCCTGTCTGTATCAGAACTTTACTTGTTATTTCCAGAGAAGGAAGAGATGGCAGAGAGAAGACAAAGAAAAAGGGAAGAGGTTTTATTGAATTATTGAAGTGCCACCCACCCCTTCACTCATTTCTTTGCCACTCGCATTACTGCAATGCCTCAAGGAAATGAATGCAACACTTTGTTGTTGGGATTTGTAAAAGCCTTGGGGCTGGGCATATGCACTTGTTTAGTGGTAAATAGGGTAAAATTTCATCTTAACACAACACCATAGCCGCTGTTTGTTGCTGTGATTCACTGATAGGTCAGTTTCTCATCCTGTTTATCTGCTCTTAATCCTCTCTTCTCTGTTAGTTTTGTGTGCTGATACTGGAAGTCGGTTATGTGGTGCCATAACATACCGATGTTAGCACAAATAATCTTGATTATATTGTATGTATTGATAAAACGAAACGATGGGAACTGTCCATAGTTCGACAGAGGGTGCTTGACCTTAAAGAAAAATTCCCCTTTGAGGTTGAAGGCACATGGAGGAGCTTGAACACAAATTGCAGATGCAAGCAGACATGTGCAGACAACAGCAGACTTGACTTTAGAGAAAGACAGCCACTGAGCTTGGGGGAAGTGATGACTGTACCTACATTGCTTTGGGAAGGGAGCACTCTGGCTAGCAGCAACACGATCTTTATGACTTCACGTTTCTCTTGGAGGGAGTGGCAGGTGTGCACACGCTCTTCTAAGCTGTCTTGCCTGGGTTCTAATCTTGGTCCTGCTATAAAATGTCACCCAGGTGTTTCATTGGCGGGGCAATTCATCATTGCGTTTACCATCAAACGAATAGATATTAATTAAAGTGGGCGGCCCGTCTGCCAGCATTCATTGTTGGCCATTAAAGATCCACGTTGTCCGTCATGAAGAGTGGGCAAGCTATCACTGGCCCCCTTGCCAATTCCAAAATCCTGACATAACCTACAGGGGGTACTGCATCAGCAGCAAATGATGCGACTCACAGCCATGTACTCCACCCAGAAGAAGAAGGCTTTTCTTTCTGCATGCAGTGGAGGACAATTATGAAGGAATTTCCGACTTCCCAAGGATGCCAAGCAATACTGGTTATTTGTGCTGTATCCTTTCAAGGCTGACCATCAAGCAAGGAAGCAGGAAATTCCAATTATATTATTTGTTTTGACTCAGCAGGGCCAGAATCGAACCACCAACGTACCAGATTCAGAGCAGATACTTCATGAAGCCACTATGCCACACAGTCTAGTTTATTGTATATTTACTCTAACTGTTTAATTACCCGAATATAACTGTTAATCTCATTTTACTGTAACTCTAACAGTATTTACTCTAACCATTTAGCAGAACCATTATCCCACTCCAATAAATTACTCACATACATGAGTGTTTTTCTCTTTATTACAAACTTTCAAGCATCACTAATGCATGTACAAGCTCACATTTTTCCTGTATGAGTAACAATCGCAACATGGAGCTATTCTGTGTTGAAAATTGAAATTATGTATACTAGATGTAGTTACATGCATCCTCCAGGTGAAATGCTTGTCATAAAATAGCCTTGTCATAAAATATCCATTCAATTTTGTGGAGATCGAAGATCATTGGTTATCATTGCTCATCATTGCTTCCTTCTTTTTTTCACATGGTGATATTTTTCGTTTTGTATTTCCTCACACAAGAGAGCAGTATGTTTAAGTCTTCAATATTAAAATGGATGAGTGATATTTGTGAATTGTTTAATTCATCATCGTCATTTTATACCAAAAACCTGAACAGCATCAGCTTTACTATCAACTTCAACATCAGATGCATAACCATGATGATGATGCTCCAGCGAGTGCAGAGTTCTTGTTGGTTAAAATATGAGGGAAATACATGTTGTTCCAATAAAGGTAACTCGCTGATATGCCTGAGGTGTTCAAAATGTTATACAAATGAGATTCTCACAATAACACGCAACATTCCAAAAATACTAGATGTAGTTATATTGCATGCAAATTTATATATCCAAGCGTGCAAGCCATATATGTATTGGTATATGCATATGTATTTTAACATTATAAAAACACTGATGCAGTATTTTCCAATTATATGTAAAAGACAACAACCTTTGTGTCTGTTTAAGTACTGTCTGACCTGCTATTCATGGGTGATATGTTCCTGGAAAATGCTGTGAATGTCGAATCCGCAAATGTTGAGGCATTGTTTCAATGGGAAAAAGGGGGATAGGTTCCTGGCGGTTCATGATTCATGATGGAAAATACAAAAATCCTGTAAAAACTGTGAAAAACCACAAATAGACCCGAAAAACTTGCGAAAATGCGAAAAACCCACGAATACCCAAACCAAAAACAAAACAAAACCGCAAGCCAACAAAAACCATGAAAAAGATGAAAAAAACGTGAGCACATTCGTGAGAAATGTGAAAAAACACCAATACACAAGTAAAAAAAAAACCCGCAAAAAACCTGCGAAAACGTGAAAAACCTGCGAATACACCTGTGGAAAAAAAACATGAAAAACGTGAAAAAGACACAAATATGCCCATGAAAAAAAAATGTGATTATACCCACGAAAAATATGGAAAAAAACCCCCACAAAAAATGTGAAAAATGCGAATACACCCACAAAAAAAATGAAAAAAAACCATGAAAAAACCATGAATAGACCATTGAAAAACATTTTACAAACACAAAAAAATGTGAAAAAAATGCGACTACACCTGCAAAAAAAACAACACGAAAAACGTGAAAAAGACAAATATGCCCATGAAAAAAATGATTATACCCACGAAAAATATGGAAAAAAACCCCACAAAAAACCTGCGAAAACGTGAAAAACCTGCGAATACACCTGTGGAAAAAAACATGAAAAACGTGAAAAAGACACAAATATGCCCATGAAAAAAAATGTGATTATACCCACGAAAAATATGGAAAAAAACCCCCACAAAAATGTGAAAAATGCGAATACACCCACAAAAAAAATGAAAAAAAAACATGAAAAAAACCATGAATAGACCATTGAAAAACATTTTACAAACACAAAAAAATGTGAAAAAAATGCGAATACACCTGCAAAAAAAAACAACACGAAAAACGTGAGAAAACGTCAATATGCCCATGAAAGACGTGAAAAAAGATGTGAATACACCCACAAAAAACGCGAAAAAACACGAATATGCCCGCGAAAAAAACCCACAAAAAAGAGTGAAAAAAATGCAACTATACCCGTGAAAAACGTGAAAAAAAATCCGCAAATACACCCGTGAAAAACATGAAAAAACACGAATACACCCACAAAAAAAAAACACGAAAAACTTGAAGAAAAAAAACCCCTCAAATACACTCATGAAAAACGTGAAAAAAATGTGAATACATCCCCCAAATAACAGGGAAAACATGAAAAAAAAAATGAATCCACCAACGAAAAAAAAACATGAAAAAAAACACAAAAACGCCCACGAAAAACGTCAATAAAACACTTCAATATGCCCATAGTAAAAACGCCAATATGCGAAGCACAGGGTCATGAATGTAGAAGCAGGTCACATTTTATCAAAAGCGAATACGCCGGGTCAGCAAATAGCAAATCCTCAAATAGCTATGTCCGACAGTATTGAATCTCTTTCGTATTAACGTTTTGAACACCTCTCATATCATGGTTCATCTCTGATCCTTGAGCTAAACTAAGGTTTTATTAAATTTCTCACATCATTGTACACCTTTGTTTTTAATACACTGTGCAATGATCAACAGTCGAGAGCAGGTGTATTAAACCTATTTGCATTTCCAGTGCCCTAGACACACAACCACCGACTCAAAAGGGATTCATATCTGATCCAAAAAATTTAACCTTGGTACTCTCCAGAAACAACGGTAAATAATTACACTTTAATTAATTGAAATAATAGAAAATTAATTTCATCATTACATTTCGTTATTTTTCTTGTTTCAGTCAATTGTGTTCATCTGTTAGACATTAAACATTAAAACAGGGGGAATACACCTGGGCACGGCTGGATAAGATAACCAGAAAACCACTGGGAGGTATGGATAACTCACAAACCATGTAATGGAAAAGAACTTAGATAGCGATAGATATTTTTAATGCCATGAACAAACTTTGGTACATCACAGGAAATAAAGGTTGTGGTCAAGTTTCATCGAAATTGTGTGTGTAGTGTCTGAGAAGAAAGCAAATACATATTTTGGGGGGCAACCCCCATGTGGAATCCCTCAGACCCCAATTTTTTTAATGTCGTGAACAAACTTTAGTACATCACAGGTGATGAAAGCAGTGGTCAAGTTTCATCAGAATTGTGTGTGTAGTTTCTGAAAAGAAAGCAAATACCTCTTTTGGGGGACAACTGCACTGTAGACCCCATTAGACCCTGATTTTTTTTTTTATGCCATGAAAAATCTTTAGTACATCATGGGTGATGAAGGTTGGAGTCAAGTCTCATCAGAATTGCGTGTGTAGTTTCTGAGAAGAAAGCAAATACCTATTTTGGAGGCAATCCGCTAGTAGACTCTCTAGACCTCATATTTTTCAATGGCATGAACAAAATTTGTATGTCATGGGTCATGAAGGTTGTCGTCAAGTTTCATCGAAATCGTGTGTTTAGTTTCCATGAAAAAAGCAAATACATATTTTGGGGGCAACCCACCCCCCCCCCAACCCCTTAGACCCAGATTTTTCTTTTCTGAGAAGATAGTTTCTGAGAAGAAAGCAAATACCTCTTTTGTGGGCATCTTCCTTAAACGACCTCAGAGCCCTTTTTTTCTAATGCCATGAACAAACTTTGGCACATACACGGAGAAGAACGTTGTGGTAAAGTTTCATCAAAACCGTGCGTGTAGTTTCAGAGAAGAAGTTGAAAGTATTTGTGGACTGACGGACAGATGACGCGCCATCCCATAAGGTCCCCGGAATATCCGTTCCAGGTGAACTTTAAAAACCCCAGAAATTCAGTCACTAGTTCCTTATTTTTCCTTCAAACTAATTCACGACTCAATTAGTCATATATTTCGTAAATATTTCCTTATTCATCTCCCATATTTTTTCGTCCTTCCCACACACTGCCAACTCAAATCATTTACATTTTAAATTGCAAGTTGTTTCACATGCAGCCTGTGGCTGCTGGTTGCATCATTGCTGGTAGTATGACTGTGCCACTGGTGCAGTACCCCTGTTACCAGTAAGCTGGTCCTCATTTTGCCGACATGGAAGGATGACAGGCTGAGTCAATCCACTTGCTGTTGTTTCAACCGTCTGACAGGGGCTCAAACTCAAGACCCTAAGATTTTAAGCCAGCTACCTTAACTGTTAAGCCAACACTGAGCTTATATTGCAAATTAAAATGCTTCATTAACCCCTTACTTTCATTTCCAAATATCTTCTTCCCATGCTGCTACTTCTTTCTCCCTACCTTTCTGTTTCATTCATGATATCTCATAAACCCTCAGGTCATCCCCCATCCACACTCATGATTTGTATGCCCTGATTAACCTTCTCCAAGTCCACCCCTTCTCTTGCAGGCTGTTGTGCTTTCTCTCCTCTCCCAACGCTCAATTTCATTGATTTGTTTTCATTGCCCTTTCATTCCTGGTTTTTTTTCTTCCTGTGTTTTTTTTACGTTTGCTTGTGCTAGAGTTTGTGTTAACCTTGTTCACCACCTGTCTTTCTTTCCTCTCTTCCCCTTCCCCTTAATCACAGTGTGTTTTCCTGACTTCCATGATGTTCTGCTCTTCCACGTGCCTAGACTTTGTATATCAAAAAGCTGTATGTTGAACTTACTTTATGAATCCCCAATAAAGTAGCAATGGACTCCCAGGTATTCGTGGAGCCCCTGTTGAAAAAGGTTGGTCAACATCCCTTATACTTTATACACTTGAAAGAAGCAACCAGATTGATCATCCCACTGAATTTTATCACCTTTTTGTTTGTTTTGGTAATATTTTTGTTTGCCTTTTTTTGCTTAAAGAATACTGGAAATAGTAAGCGGCATTTGCAGTCTTATTAGCCTCGCCGAAGGAGAGGGTATTGCATTTGGGTCTGTTTGTCTGTTTGTTACTTGACGAAAAAAATTGAAATTTTTTTTTTTGCCAAGTATGTAGCATTTCTCTATTTGTTCGTCTGTTTGTCACACGATTTTTTGGCCACAGTTTTCAAGCAATCATTTTGAAATCTATTGTGTATGTAGATGACGTCAATGCTAAATCTCAGATCCGGATCTGAGAATTTTTAAGTGATTCTTCACCATCGAGAGACGGGGCCAAAAACGATTTTCAGCACAATATCTCAAAAGGTTATGGATGGATTCACACGAAACTTGGTGGACAGGTTGGGAGTGACACAAGGAAGAATTGATTCAATTTTAGTGAAGATTCGAATCAAGATCTGGATACAATATTTATTTAATTTTTAACTTATTGTTCACCATTGAGATATGGGGCCAAAAACGATATAAATCATGATGTTTCAAAACGTTGTGGGCGGATTATGACATAACTTGGTGGGTGAGTTGGTTAGGTGACAAGAAAAAGCCGATTAGATTTTGATTAAGGTCCGAATCCAGATCCAGCCCATCAGTGGGATACAAAACGTAAACTGTTCAGCCTGGTAGTTATGTTCTCTACCGAGTGCCATTGTAGTTTATATTGAAATGCTGTTTGTACATTGTGAAACTTGTTGATGTAACTGATATTGATATGCGAACTGATATTGTCAATGTAAGTTTTACGAGAATTTTCTTTTCAAATATAAGTAGAATAATGTAACACCCTATATGACTCAGGAAATATACAACTGTCATGACTGTTGTATTGTTGTGAAAAGCACTTAATATTACAGACCACTGACCGATGCATCCATGGGAATCATTAGTGCGAAGTAGCATTATGTGTAACGCTGTCTCCATGCTGTTCCGTTGATGCATTGCTGCTTACTGGTTTAAGAAAATCATGTTTTTCAATTGGCATTTCCATTCTACATGCATTTTCACTTGCAATGTTTTTGATCCTTTAATTTAATTTAGGTTCACCACCACCCCTCCACCCCACTCCTCATCCACAATTTTAGTTACATCTGCACTAATAAATGTCTGTGTGTTGTTCATAAAGCACTACATCCTCTCCTCTTCTCTTCTCTTCTCTCTGTCTGTCTCCGGACATGTCCAGGCAGTGTTTATCTCTGGACCTGTCCGGGCGGTATTTATGTCCTGATAGGAGTTTGTCTCCAGACAATGTTTATGTCCCGACATGAGTTTGTCTCTCGATATGTCTGGGTGGTGTTTGTCTCTTGACAGCTTTGCTCTTAACGCATCCAGCAGGTTTTGTCTCCAGACATGTCTGGGCAGTGTTTGTCTCTGGGCATGTCCGGGCGGTGTTTGTCTCCGGGCGTATTTATAGTATGACCGGTAGAAAATGGATTTCAGACATTTTATTTCCATCTTCACTGTTATTCTCTGCAGAATCATTTTGATGAGACAGTATGAGTCATAATTTATGCTCCACGGCAAGTCTGCCTTCCCTACCACAACCGCTCATCACTCTCCCTCCCTCTGCTCCCACACCCTCCTTGCTTCCCCTCCCTCTTCTCTCTTTTCCCTTCTACCTCATCACTCTCCCCCCCCCCTCTCTCTCCTCCCGCCCCCTCTTTTTCATCTCCCCCATTTAGTATTCCCATCAGCAAAGCGATGGGTGGTATTTGCTCATATTTACTATCTGAAACATCTACACCAAGGGCTATCTGGCTGACAGTATAAGTCAGAAAATTTCAAATGAAACATTTTCAGTATACTGAATGAAATATCTTAGAAAAATATGTATATTTTATACATACAAAATCGAGACCTTATTTCTGTCACGATGATTGGAACCATATTGCCCCTGACAGCGAAATGGCCGTTGTGATCTGGACCAACAGTTTGTAATGTCAGGCTTTGTCAGGTTGTGTTTGCATCACCTTGTCTTGTAATGGCCATTGCCATTAAAAACGATGCAAAGGTATATATGTCTGGGAAATTAATCGTTGCATTTGTCTCAAGCCTCGGTTTCATTCTAATTGACAGCTTTATGGATAATTATTGATTTACAAAATCATTTATTACATCCTAGAAGAACAACACCTGTTCTCCTATTGCGGATGTATGCCTAGAACCGTTCATCCCATGTATCTTCAGTTAATTAGGGAGGTATTCAGAAATTTATTGATGGCATAGGTCCAAACACCTTCACTGTTCAAATAACATCAATATCTGTAAATTACTCTGGGATTATAGTGATTCCTGTTTGAGTGAACATGGTATTGAAGCTAACACAACAGCAGTTCGAATTTTATGCTGGGATCATTCGCAAGAAATCCTCTACCGTTCAGAGATAAGGAAAATATAACAATTTCCATTATAGAAGGTCCCCCTCCTCCCCCTCCATCCCACCAATTTCCAAAATACATTACGAGCTATAATTACTAGCAATCTTCTGAATGCAAAGTTTATTTGCAATCTCAAACCTCTGTGTGAAGAAAGTAAACAAAATAAAATAGTGATTAATTTATTTGTTCATTAATTTTATATCTTACTAACAAAGGTATTTTGGAAATTGGTGGGATGGAGGGGGAGTAGGGGGACCTTCAGTAATGGAGATTGTCACCAGGCAATGGCAGGTCCCTCCACCGACACCTTCCCCTCCCTCATCATACCCCTTTCCTCCTCCCACCCCACCCCCTCCGAACTCCCACCTCACCCCTTCTTCTCCCTCCTCCGACCTCCTCCCACCCTTTCAAATTCATCATCCCACCCCTCCCCTGCCTCCTCCCTCACACCAACCCTTTCCCATCCCTCCTCCTACCTCTCACCTCACTCTCCTCTCTCCAGACTCCCATCCTTTCCCCTGCGACAGGTAAGATATTACACAGCAGAGTACCCACTCTCTGGGTGGGCCAAGTTTGTACATTACCTGCTGAAAAAAATTACAGTATGTTTTGCAAGAAGACTATAAATGTTTGTGTGGTGTGTGCTAAAAAGGTTCGACGTGGTCTAAAGGGTATGTTCCAATAGTTGTTATCGTATCTAAGGGGTCGAAAGGATCTAATCTCTCAAGCTCTAAATCCCTATTCTTCATTGTGCAGCCCACGAGCCACTGGCGGCCCCTGGTGGCCTAAAGTGCGGCCCCTGAGTGTTCCAATGTGAAGCATAACAGTAACATCACCACATCAGTAAATGGCAGTATGCAAACAATTATGCTTGCAGCCTAGTAACAACAACAACAACAACAACAACAAAAAGAGTACAAGGAGGCAGGGCCAAATAGCAGGCATTTTGGAGTCCTGCAGGTGGTGTGGCAGCACTCACACTGATGTCCTTTCAGCAACAGTGGCCCCCATCTAAAAAATAGTGAAGATCACTGTTCTAAATGATCAAGGGTCAAAGCTGTCTCATCTGTTGGAAAGGTGTACGGGGCTTTCATGGTCTTACGGGTCTTTTGGAGTCAAAAGTGTATTTGGGGATGGTCATGAAGGGTCTGAAAGGGTCTTAAGGGACTTAAAGGGTCTTTTAATCTTGTGGGTCTTTGTGGTCTTTGGGCTTTTAAATATCTTATGGTCTTAAAAGGTCTTAGGGATCTTTGGTGTCTAAAGGGTCTTCATGATGCTAAGAGTGTCCAAAGTCTTTAAAGGCTGAGGTGGTGGATGAACATACCGTTTGGACAATCCCTGGGTCGGACTTGGTCTCTGTGCCAAATGATGTGGTTGTTGGCCCAGCAGTAATTGCAAAAACATGGACATCCAGACAGACAGAGTTTTAGGGGTCTTTAAAGGCTGAGGTGGTGGATTGAAATACTCTTCGGACAATCCTTGGGTCTGTGTGCCAAAGTTGGTGGTTGTCGGCCCAGCGGGCTTGGCAAAAAACACAAACGTATTCAGACAGACAGACAAATAAACCAATGTCACCTGCAGGGTGACCCATATCTTGCCAAAAGGTGACCATGTGTGACTTCTTTAAGGTCACACTGAGGTGAACAGAGCTGCTATCCACCAGGAGCGACTCCTTGAGGAATATCTGCCTACGAGAGATTCCGATGAACATCGTTCTACAGAGTAACCATGAAAAATATGTGTTTGCCTCATAACGTCATAATGTCTCAAGCTTGACATATCTAGAAAGCACTCATCGAGGTGTTCAATTTGAGGCACTACACGATATGGTTCCGAAAACTGGAAAATTTGACCTTGGGGTCAAATATGTTTGACCTCAGGCGCTAACCATGAAGGTCAAGGCCAATCGCCACCAAAAATTAATCAGCTGAGCGCCAGACCATGAACTATATTCCCATAAAGTTTGGAGACGATTCGATTAAAATTACTCAAAAAATAAGGGTTTCGTCGACTCCCTTGATTTGCGACAAAGTGACCTTGACCTTTGACCTTGACCTTCAAAATTTTATGTGCTGAAAGCGACCTCTATAGGCCTCTGATATGCGAAGTTACAAAAATTTCCAATGATAACTGTGCTCTGCAGAGTGATTTATACGTGATTACAGACAAAAAAAAAAAAACATATGAAGGTCAAGGCCAATCGCCACCAAAAATTAATCAGCTGAGCGCCAGACCATGAACTTTATTCCCATGAAGTTTTAAGACGATCCGATCAAAATTACTCAAAAAATAAGGGTTTCGTCGACTCTCCTGATTTGTGACAAAGTGACCTTGACCTTTGACCTTGACCTTCAAAATTTTATGCGCTGAAAGCGACCTCTATAGGCCTCTGATATGCGAAGTTACAAAAATTTCCAATGATAACTGTGCTCTGCAGAGTGATTTATACGTGATTACAGACAAAAAAAAAAACATATGAAGGTCAAGGCCAATCGCCACAAAAAATTAATCAGCTGAGCGCCAGACCATGAACTTTATTCCCATGAAGTTTTAAGACGATCCGATCAAAATTATTCAAAAAATAAGGGTTTCGTCGATAGAGAATATTGTACTTTACGGTACTTCTACATATCGACGGTCCCCTGTGCCAGTGCGCATGCGCAGCCTGAGCCAGAGCCAGGGATGTCGTGGGCATTTCAACCTGTTCAATACTTGTTTGATTATTGTCGTTCCACGCTAATAAAGTGGTCGAACAAATTGAACTCTGTTCTTATTTATAATCAAACAAGTTGATGCAGTCTAGTAAAGATCGTCGGTGCTGAGGAGGACACGACTGGGTGAAAACGGACCACGAGAACGTCGACAGTGAGTTTGGATTTCTCGGGTTCTGTACCCAATCTTCGCCCCCAGGACACTGTACACACGTGTGCATCACCGAAAATAGAACATTTACTCCAGAATAACTGTTCCTATGGCGCCGGTGGAAGCAGAGTGCCCGATCGAGGGTTGTGACTATATGGCTACACACGCAGAGGCGGCAGTGGTGGCCGCCATGTTGAGTATACACGCCACTGTGCACGTCGCCGCCCCCAGGGCGGCGAGCTCGAATGCCAAGATGGAGAAACTCAAGCGTCCCTCCATAGCACTGGCCGGAATGGGCGAGGCCTGGTCGTACTTCATAACCCGCTGGGGCGAATACAAAACAGATACTAAGCTTGTCGGACCCGACATAGTCGCGCAGCTACTGGAGTGCTGTGAGGAGGAGCTGAGAAAGGACCTCACTCGCGCGGCGGGTAGGAGCCTCGTGGGCAGCGATGAAGAAGATGTCCTCGCCGCCATGAAGGCGCTCGCCGTCCGGACGGAGAACACGATGGTAGCTCGAGTGGCCTTGTCTAACATGCGGCAGGGACACGAGGAGCCTGTCCGGTCGTTCCACGCCCGCATCAAGGGGCAGGCGGACACGTGCAAGTATGAAATGAAGTGCACCAAGGCGGGGTGCGATCAGGTCAACGACTTCACGGAAGAGATATTGCGCAACGTGGTTGCCCGTGGCATCGCGGACCAAGCAATACAACTTGACCTACTCGGTGAGAAGAACCAGGACATGCCATTAAAGGACATGATAAAGTATATCGAGGCCAAAGAGTCTGGAAAACGCTCGGCATCGCGCCTGCTTGACACTCAGAGCACGGACGCGATCAGTAGTTCGTATCGGCGGGGAAAGCAACAGGACGTCCGCGCCAGAGTAGGAGCCAGGCCGGAAAAACGGAAGGCCAAGCCCGAAGGAGTATGCATCTACTGCGGCGAGGTGGGCCACGGCAAAACTCCTCAATGGCGCGCCAGACGCGCCGAGTGCTCCGGATACGGTAAAAAGTGCTGGAAGTGTGACCGCCAGAATCACCTCGACAAGGCGTGCCTGGGCGGCCGATCGGCAAGACCCCCATCTAAGGAGACTGACGGGATGTACGACGAGCAGACGGCAGCCTTCGTCGAGCTATGCACGGTCACCATGGCCAGCACAGAGGACGAAATGCGCGCGCTTCCCCTCACTCACCACCTGTACGATGATATGTGCGATAAGTGGATGAAACGCATATCCGACCCGCAGCCATACGTCAACCTCACTCTCACCAACAAGCGCGAGGATTACGAAGCGCTGGGTTTTAACCTCCTGAAACACACCCGCGCGGTAACCCTACCCGCTATGGCAGACACGGGGTGCCAGAGCTGCCTGATCGGCATTGAAGTCGTCCAACAAATGGGCCTGAGTACTGAGGACCTCATACCTGTATCCATGACCATGAAGGCCGCAAACAACAAAGGAATTCGTATCCTCGAAGCCGTGGTAGTGAGATTCGCCGGTAACAGTGACGACGCTCTGAGATTGGAGACGCGCCAAATCGCGTACGTGACGGACTCTTCAGACCGCATATTCCTCTCCCGTGCGGCCTGCATGGACCTGGGAATGATCTCGGACAGATTTCCGACACTCGGAGAGGTGAATCTGACGACCTCGGAATTGTGCGACTGCCCGCGACGCGCGGAGCCGCCGACCAAGCCGACCGCACTCCCCATGCCAGTGACCGAGGCCAACAGAGAGGCACTACAGTCACATTTCATCAGGATGTATGCTCAGAGCACATTCAACACGTGCCCACACCAGCCACTACCGAGAATGACCGGCCCGCCACTACGTCTTATGCTCAGTGAGAACGCAACACCGGTTGCCCATCACACTCCCATCTCCGTGGCCATACATTGGCAAGATGAGGTAAAAGCAGGCCTCGACCAAGACGTTCGGCTCGGCGTGTTGGAGGAAGTACCCGTCGGCACGCCGGTGACATGGTGTCACCGCATGGTAATTTGCGCGAAAAAGAATGGCAAGCCGCGACGCACCGTCGACTTTCAGGCCTTGAACAAGCATGCGTTCCGCGAGACCCACCACACCCAATCCCCGTTCCACCAGGCGAGACGCGTACCTAACGGGAAGCGCAAGACAGTATTTGACGCATGGAATGGTTACCATAGCGTCCGCCTACACGAGGACGACCGCCACAAGACGACCTTCATCACTCCATGGGGGCGCTACCGGTACCTATCTGCCCCACAAGGGTATATGGCATCGGGGGACGGTTACTCACGACGATACGATGAGATCGTCGCGGACATTGGTAACAAGACCAAGTGCGTAGATGACGCTACTATAGTCAGACACGATTGAGGGAAGCTACTTCCAGGTGGTCCAATGGCTGGATATATGCGGCCGGAATGGAATCATCCTCAACCCGGAGAAGTTTGTCTTCAGCGCACCCACGGTGGACTTCGCGGGCTTCACCATCACCATGACCGACGTGCGACCGTGCAGCCGCTACCTGGAAGCAATCCACGATTTCTCACAACCGCGTAACATCACCGACGTCAGATCATGGTTCGGGCTTGTCAACCAGGTGGCATACGCCTTTAGTATGGCCGAACGAATGCAGCCATTCCGGAAGCTCCTGAAAAGTGGAGAACGCTTCCAGTGGTCCATGGAGTTAGAGGACATATTCCGCGAGTCGAAAGACGTGATCGTACAAGAAATCGAACACGGTGTCCGCATATTTGACAAAACTAAGCCAACATGCATCGCCACGGAGTGGTCGAAGGAGGGAATCGGATTCTGGTTGCTTCAAAAGCACTGCCGATGCGTGCCAGTTAGACCATTCTGCTGCACTGATGGATGGAAAATAACCCTGGTCGGCAGCAGATTTACACACGCGGCAGAATCCAGATACGCGCCCATAGAGGGCGAGGATCTCGCAGTCGCGGACGCCTTGGACAAGGCTCGCTACTTCGTACTGGGCTGCGAGAACCTGATCGTTGCGGTAGACCACAAACCACTGCTGAAACTCCTTTCGGACAGAGCACTTGACGACATACCCAACCCCCGCCTCAGGAACCTCAAGGAGAAGACCCTGCGTTATCGCTTCCGCATCATACATATCCCGGGCATGAAGAACAAGGCGGCAGATGCCATGTCGCGCAGGCCGGTCGGCACCACGCGACCTCCACTCATGAACCTTCCAGATGACAATGCCACCATAGCGACCCACCTCCAATCAAGCACGCACACCGACGTCCTGTCTCTCCCACGCCAAACTGAGCCGGAGTATGACGACGACGTCGAGGAGGACAACCTGGCATGGTGCGCCGCGGGCCTCGAATCATTGCGATCAGTAACATGGGATCGCATCAGGGAAGCCACCAGCAGCGATGGCGATATGCACATTTTGGAGGGAATGACAATGAACGGCATCCCCGACTCAAAAATCGAGATGCCAGAGACAATTCGCGACTATCACCAGTACCGCGAGAACATTACATCGACAGATGGAGTGACCCTATACAAGGACCGAGTAGTCATACCACCCTCACTCCGCGGCGATGTGCTGAGCGCCCTACACGCTGCCCACCAGGGCATATCAATGATGACCGCCCGCGCAGAATCCTCTGTATTCTGGCCAGGCATGTCAGTCGACATCAGCGCCACTCGGAAAAACTGCGAACACTGCCACCGGATGGCACCATCACAGCCTGGAGCGCCACCAACTCCACCTATCCCGGTCGTTTACCCCTTTCAGGCAGTGTGCTCGGACTTCTTTGTACACAGGGGTGCACACTACCTTGTGACGGTGGACAGATACTCGAACTGGCCGATCATCTCAAAGTCGACGGGTGGCGCCGCCGGACTCATAAACCACTTACGTCGTGCCTTCATGACGTACGGGACACCAGAAGAGCTCGCGTCGGATGGGGGACCGGAGTTCACCTCCACCGAGACCAGGTCATTCCTGCACAGATGGGGCGTACACCACCGCTTGTCATCGGTGGCCTTCCCTCACAGCAACTGTCGCGCGGAGATTGGAATTGACAATGAAACGACTTATCACGGACAACAGCAGCCCGCAGGGAGAACTTGACACTGACGCTGTGCAGAGAGCGATACTACAATATCGTAACACTCCTGACCCTGACACGAAGATCTCCCCGGCAATGTGTGTCTTCGGCCGCCCGATACGCGATTTCATCCCAATTATCCCCGGGAAGTACAGACCGCACGACACTTGGCATGAGACCCTGAAAGCGAGGGAGGAGGCCCTCCGCAAACGTCATATCCGCACAGCCGACACCTGGGCAGAACACACCAAACGCCTTCCGCCACTTGCTGTAGGGGACCTAGTCCGCGTACAGAACCAGACAGGATTCCACCCAAAAAAATGGGACAAGACAGGCAGTATCGTGGAGGTACGCCAACACGACCAATACGTGATCAAGATCGACGGCTCGGGCAGAGTCACACTTCGGAACAGGAAATTCCTGCGCAAGTTTAGCCCAGTTCGCAATGACCAGCTGCCACCCCGGTCTATGTATGATGATCTAGCAACCCGCATCACTGTACCTGCACCCGTTGTAACACCGCAACTGCCTGACCTCGACAGCAAACCCGTGACATCTGCGACGCCAACGGGGCCCACGCCGGCACTGACGTCAGTATGCACAACCAAGCGCAAGACGACACCCGTTTCAGACACGCCAGCAGCACCAGGACGAGGCACACCGAGGCGCGCGATCCTTTAGACGCCACCATCGGCCCCTGAAACCCCGAGAGCCCCATCCCCACTGGGGCCCGATATGACACCACCAGCACCAGCAATAGGTCAACGCCGATCCACCAGAGCGACCAGCGTGCCTGCCTGGCACAAGGACTACTCCATGGAATAGTCACACGATGGGCAATATAAACTTTTGTTCATTCATTAAACTTAATATTTTCTCAGCCTTTATCTATTAACATAATAAAGACTCGGAGGGAGATAGAGAATATTGTACTTTACGGTACTTCTACATATCGACGGTCCCCTGTGCCAGTGCGCATGCGCAGCCTGAGCCGGAGCCAGGGATGTTGTGGGCTTTTCAACCTGTTCAATACTTGTTTGATTATTGTCGTTCCACGCTAATAAAGTCGTCGAACAAATTGAACTCTGTTCTTATTTAGTCGACTCCCCTGATTTGTGACAAAGTGACCTTGACCTTTGACCTTGACCTTCAAAATTTTGTGCGCTGAAAGGGACCTCTATAGGCCTCTGATATGCGAAGTTACAAAAATTTCCAATGATAATTGTGCTCTGCAGAATTTTTTATACGTGATTACAGACAAAAAAAAAAAAAACATACAAGCTGAATAACATATCTTGCAAAAACTTCGTTTTGGCAAGATAACAACAAATGTTATGGATTAAATGCTACATGTGAGCAGTGAGCAGTCAGTTTATCCATCCATCCATTGGGACCATACAATGTGCAGAGCGTCGGTGCTGCCTAAGCAGTCTCCTTGGCTATTGGGTACAAGACTGGACGGGTCACTACTCCGTCACAGGATACCAGCAAGCCGGCACTCATTTTGCTGACATCAGAAGGATGACAGGCAGAGTCAACCCCACCTGGTATCAATTCAACAGCTGAGCGTGATTTGAACTCAGGATCCTAGGATCCCAAGCCCACCACCCGAACCATTAAGCCAACTCCAGACATCGTCAGTTTATATCATGTAAAAAATAAAGAAATATTGACTGACATTTACACAATTTCACAGTTGTTTCTACAATAATTTGATCTGAATTTTTATACATTATGCTAAAATCAAAAAATGTAAATTCACCTATTTTTTTTCTTCTACATTGTAAGATCATTAATCTTCATTTGACCATTGATTGGGCAAGCTTGGTTCAGTTTTTTGTTTTTAAATTAAAGTTTTATTTACCGGCAATTGAAATGCGTACAGGTCGCATTGGAATTTATCCCATGACGGGCCAGGTGAAATTTCGACCCAAGATAGCTTCTTCTTCAACTGCAGCATTATTAGCCCACTTAAAGTGGGGTCGCTAACATGGATCCCATTCTTCATCCACACCTTTCTCCTTCATATCTGCTTCCACACAATCACTCCATCTCCTCTTCGGTCTATCACGACATCTCTTTTCAGGTGATATGGTTCTCATCATATCTATGCCCATATGCTACTCATCACATACCAATACCATCTTGATATACTTCATTGTACCTTATTTGACACTTCAACCACCTTCAAAGTTGAATTTGATGCATTAGTTACATGATCTTCTTGCATTACATCACTCAACCATCTCAACACCCTCATCTCAGTCACATCTAATCTTTGCAGTTTTGCTCCAAACGACATATCATTGGCCACGTCTCTGTGCTGTACAACAGTGCAGGCCTCACAACCATTATGTACACCTTTCCCTTCAGTCGCTTGAGCAGCTTTCTATCACAAAGCATGCATCAAACCATTTTCCAGTTACTCCATCCTACCTATATCAACAATGGTCATCTCTCCATCTTACTCACCATCCAGCTGCATTACTCACCCCAGGTACGTGACTTGATCTTTTCACCTTGCCTCAACACCACATTTTCCTGTACGAGTTATTGTATGGATGAGTTGCGCTGACCAAGGTTGACCAAAAGGTTCCGAGGGCGAAGGGCAGCACACGATCCTTGGACACAGCGGCTCCAACCACACATACACGTGACCCTCCCGACACTTTGGACTAATGCAAGCCGGCCTGCTTGCATCAGGTGAGTGAGGGGCTGACCCAACGCCCCAAACTTTCTTTCTCTTCCTCTCCAATTTCCCCAAAGTGTGTGAGGAATGCCTGTCCTGTGCTTAAATAAGAATGTTTAAGGGTATCTCTATGTACTTAAGGGCTAATTGCTTTTCTTTGTGACACTTTATGTTCCTGTAAAAAATTGTGCTTTGTAAATACATGCCTTTCTCAAATAATTTGGTAAACTGTTTCAAACATGCGTGATTGTCTTTTTCCTTAATTGGTTCGACATAGTGCATGTAATAAAAAGACAGGACATTATACCCCGGTAATTTGCTCCACGAGTTCAGCTGAACTCCCACCTATGGTTTCGCTCAGCCATCCATAACAAGTAGACAGGGCGGGGGAGACTAAAGCACAGCTCTCCATCTGGGAGAGGCTAAATCACCGGTAAGGTAACGCGAGCCTTGGAGCAGATACCCTGCCAGATTTAGTCTCCTCAGATAACATCCGTGATTGCTTAGCAACCCGTCAGGTAATGGAGTTATCCGTGGTTTGTGGATTCATGGTCGGAGGTCGAATAGCGGGTTCGAGCAACCCCTCGTGAATCCCGCTCTCACACCAGAACACGGAACAATACTTTTCCGCAATCTATTTAAGGATAAAAATTGTGTACACAGTGCTCCTGCCTCACATAAATTCAGTTTGCTTTTCTCCTACCATCACTCTCCTCTCTCAACAATTATTTCGCAGATTTTCATTGTGTGCGAAATCAATTTGATGCCTCTTGTTATTGCACACTTGCATATCTCCTTTCAGCTTGTAAATCAGAACGAATATACTTTCTCATCACTCATTTGGCATTTCTTCTTGTTCATAAATATTCCTGAATGGCTGTAGCAAGATGTCAACACCCTTTTCATCCAACAGACCAACACCTTCTACATTTTAACAGGTATCCATTCCAGCTCAACTGCCTTACCGTTCTTCATCCTCGCTGGTACTCTCGCTACCTCCTCCTTCTGGATGGTTCTTGTTATGCCTTGGTTTGCAGCGGGTTCTACTATCTGAATCGTTGAATCCCGGATGCGCTCCTCCGGCGAATGCTCCCATACCTGACCTACTCTGAATCATTGGGTTCTCCTCATTTAGCAATTCCTCAAAGTATGTTTTCCATCTCTTTTTTTTTTGTCTCCACATCATCACTCAGCACTGTGTTGTTCTCATTTTTTATGTCTTGTCTGGAAGATATCTATCGATGCAATGTCTCCAGCTTTCACAGTTCCAAAGATGTTCTTCCATCCCTCTTCTGTATTCACACCATCATACATCATTCTGCAAGCTTGTGCCTTTGCCATCACTTTATTTCCTTTCTTATTTGCTATCCCTAATCTTGACTTAGTTAGTCATTGACCTCATCCCATTTCTCTTGAACTTCCCAATCCCACCACCAGGTCTCCTTATCATCTTTCTGCTTACTTGTAGTCATACACAAGATCTCTTCAGCAGCCATCTGAATCTTGTTGGAAATCTCCAACATCCGGTACTCCCTTTTCGGACTTCCACTGCTCCCATCTCTCTCAAGTCTCATTCAGCAAACACCTCTCTGTAGTCCTTGTTTTTCAGTTCCCACTACCTTATCTTTGGTTGCTGTTGCTTACATAGTTTCACTCCCTTGATAACGATATCGAAGAGCAACATTCGATGGTGCGGTGTTGCCATATCATCAGATATGACCTTGCAGTCTTTGACCAACTTCCACATGCACCTTCTGCACAAAATGTAATCTATCTGAGAAGCTTTACCTCCATTCTTATATGTGATGATGTTCTTATCTTTTATTGTAAAAAAAAAAAAACCAAGGTATTTGCGATTACCATATCATATGCAACCGCAAAATCAATAAGCTAATCTCCTTCTTTGTTCCGTTCCAATTCCAAAACGACCTTGCACTCTTTCCACACCTCCATTTGGCCCACCAACATGCCCATTAAAGTCACCACCAACCACAATTCTTTCTGCACCAGGTACCTTTGCCGAGTTGAAATGGAACTTATGCGTCAGGAATTGCCAAGAATCGCTCATTTTGCCTCGAAAATGTCGACCCAAACATACCACGCCAGTCACTTCGCAACTTTGACGTTCACCCTATCATGCCAGGCCTGCCACAACTACACATGCGGCCCATGAGTAGGCCGGTCCCGGGCACCGATCAGGGCCAGTACATGCCTTTCTCAAATCGTTTGGTACCACCAGGAGTGGAGTTCCTGATGACACTGTATCCATGTCAGTCATAACGCACAGCTCCATGTTGCTGTTGCGAGCCAGTGATGATATGTGCATATTGCTTGGTTACATTTTTTCTGTAATACTCAGTCTGCCCAGATTCTGAACACACTAAAATGGTTCAAATGCCCAAGTTCCCCCATTGACGGAAGCGTGCTGTGTTCACAGAAAATGGTCGCTCTCTGGTGAAGACAATCTTTGGACGTAGTATCAAGTACGGTACATCAGGTAATGACGGAAACATTTTATCAAATATCCCCAAAACAATTCAGTTCATGCTTTCCTCGTGACAAGATAATTTCTTACAATGACGAGAGAATAATCAGCTACAGTTCTGATAATAAATTACAGTTCGAATCTTTCTGGCAAAGCTAGAATACTTCAGGGAACTCATGTGACGACTTATTTCATATGGTCACAAAATAACATCATTCACATCATAAAGGTACTTGATCACTGCTTTGATTTCAGTCTTCTCCATTTTGCAAAAATGTGTTGATATACTCACATTGACACTTTTGTAAACAAGTCCTGCAAATATAAACAAAATGTTGTTTACCAATAAAAACATCAATCAGGAGCACTTTGATCTGTGATATTGTTTGGTTTATAATACTGTACATCATTAAATAGGTCAGGCTGGAAAACTTCTGCTATGCGTCTGGGAGGTTAGTGGTTCAAACCCCAGCTTGCAGCAGCTGGGAGGTTAGTGCAGCAGGTTATAATATGTAGAAGAAGCGTTTTAGATAAGATACTTCAACTTTAGTTTTGTATGTAGCAGATGGGGCAGCCATTTTTAGCTCGCCTGTTCGAAGAACAGAGAGCTATAGCGATACCCCCCCCCCCCCCCGGCGTCAGAGTGAGCGTGAGCATCAGCGTGAGCGTGAAAATGTTAAAGTTTTTGGTGCATGTTATTTAGAAGCTTGCCATTCATTTAATATGTGTACTAGGATGCTGATATTTGGCATGGAGGTTCCTTTGGGGTATACTATTGGTGTAGTGAAGTTGAAATTAAAAAATAATTTCAATTTTTTTTTTAATTTTTGACCTGTTTTGAACTTAACTTTTTTGTAGCACATCAACGTTAAAGTTTTTGGTGCAAGTTATTTAGAAGCTTGTCATTCATTTAATATGTGTACGAGGATGCTGATATCTGGCATGGAGGTTCCTTTGGGGTATACTATTGGTGTTGTGAAGTTGAAATAAAAAAATAATTTCAAATGTTTTAAATTTTTGACCTGTTTTGAACTTAACTTTTTTGTAGCACATCAACGTTGAAGTTTTTGGTGCAAGTTATTTAGAAGCTTGCCATTCATTTAATATGTGTACTAGGATGCTGATATTTGGCATGGAGGTTCCTTTGGGGTATATATACTATTGGTGTAGTGAAGTTTAAATTAACAAATGATTTTTTTTTTAATTCAAATTTCAACCTAAGATGGTGTCAAAGCCACCCAATGCTCGCCTGTTTATACCAGACGCTTGCCATTCATTTAATATGTGTAGTAGTTTACTGATTACAACATACAAATACATATATTGCTTTAAAATTATTTGGATCAGACTTCACTGGAATGCTTTATAAAAAATATTATTAGACTAGTCTTTTAAAAACGATAAATATATAAACAGGCGAGCATTGGGTGGCTTTGACACCAACTCTCTGGTTTATTTTTTTATCCACGCCATCCCTACATAGCGAGTACGAGCATACTCTCTGATATATAACCAATCCAATTAAGTCGTCTTTTCAGCGAGCAAAGGATGATCTTAAGCTTTAGAGCAGATCCTATAAGTGGACCCTGCTTGAATGAAATTATAAATGCATATTCAAATAAAAAAATGGAGCATCAATTTTTAACATGATCTTATGAAAATGAGTCTTTCCAACCTGGAATAAGATTATAAGCTGAAACAATTTATGTATTCAGAATGTAATTTGCCAAGTCACGAACTAAATATTACTGCATATTATATTGAGAGATTAGTGTCATGAGTATTCATATCAGACATGCTTGGTGTTGGCTTAGTGGTTAGGATGGCTGGCCTGGGATCCTGAGGTCCTGAGTTTGAGCCCCATTGTCCACTGAATTAACACGAGGTGGGATTGACTCAGCCTGTTATCCTTCTGAGGTTGGTGAAATAAGTACCAGTGTACTGGTATGGGGTAGGGCATCAGCGGCATAGTCATGCCCCAACAAAATGATAGCTACCTGCCAACCAAGCTGCCATATACAACAAGAAGAATGTCAACCAGAGAGGATGGAGTTGGGGTCATGGGGAGAGGGGGGAAGGGGGGCATAAAGAGCATTGTACTGTGAATGCCTGAGAAGATCTGATAACATTGCTGAGCTAGAAGAGAGTATAAGACCTTTCTAAAATGCATCATATCCTTTGACGGCCAATAATTTTGTCATCACAAGTCTTTCAGAGCCTCCATGAGGAAGACCTTAAAATTTCCTCAAAAAGATTCACCGATTCCAATTTGTTTTCCATTTAATCAATTTTCACTGCAATAATACACCTCACATATCCTGGTAACGAATAACGCTACCTGGCAATCCTACAGCTGCCATTGAGTTACGTAGAATAGTGAGAGTGCTTTGCAGTACACTACCCCCAAATTTATGTTTTTTTTCAAAAATTTTAACAAAACAGAAATTACCAACTATTTTTAATCATTACAAATTTTAAAAAAAATTTAAAAAGAAAATTAAACAGCAACTAAGTAAATGGAAGTTGTTATTTTTAAAAAGATTAAAGAAATAAAACGAAATAAATGAGTAAAACCCCCACACCCTCCTAAAAATAAGACTTTAAAATGGTGTTAATGACAGACCATGGTGTCCAAGTGTATCCATCATACTGCCACATCGACATTTATGCCGCTCACAGACTGATGTTCCAACTCGGAGTGCAACCGAAACCCGTAAAGACTCAGGGTCAAGCCGTGTTCCCAAAGAGGGAACAGGAACTGCATGAAGCCACATACCACTTTCCTTCATGGATGCGGCCAAAAGTCGGGCTCTGGTGACTTGATCCGCACTGTTCAACAGGCTGACAAAAGACACTCTTGCCGCATCAATGTCCCACACTTTTTGGCGAAGCCGGGACAGGCCTTCCGGTTTGCAAACACCGATATGGGCTGAACTCCATGACAACACCGCCGCTGTCAACTCCCCCGTTTGTGCCAATCTGCTTACGCGGCAAAGAATGGCATTGACTCAGGGGCAGACTGCCGAAAATGAGATGAAGCCAGGGAGAGCGATATCAAGAGCCCTCCTGAAACCCAGACCTCCCTGCTTAACTGGGAGCATAGCCTGCATTCAAGCAGAATCGTTTAAAAAAAAATTTGATATTCTCGCGGGTCAGGCAGTTCGGTTAATCCCTTCGACCCAATTTATGGTGACGGGCAGTTAACACCGCCAGCCCGGATAGCCGAGCAGTTTTCCTTAGGAGGCGGATACGTTGATCGTCGGAGAATATAACGCATGTGGGAGGGGTGGGCTGCGGCACTGGCAGAGCAACGGAGGCACAGATGGATGCACAGGTGGGTTTATACTCGAACCCCACGACAAATACACGGACACATCAACTTAAAATAAACGTGGCAATTTAATGACAATAGAAATATTTACAAGGGGATAGTGCAAAATGTAATGATAAAATGAGATAAATTAAACCTAAAGTCGAGGTGCCTCTACACACAGACTGAAATAAAGACAAGGGGCAAAAAAAATAAAAGAAAATCCTTCCTTTATTCTGGTACTTAGCTTGATCCAGAGATGGTCTTTGTGGAACTTGGAAGCAAGGCGCTTCGTTCTGCGCGTGAAGATGTGCCCAAAACAATGGTGCCAAGCCACTCTCTCGCAGTGGGAACGTTCGACAGGCAATTTGTGAGCTGTATTCAACACCAAGGCTCACCGACCGTTGTGCAGTTTATTTGTCTATTGCACTTGCCGATACGCGGCACTCAGCAGAATGGTGCCGTCCCCTTCGGTGACATAAATGAGTCTTTGAGGGTCCGTCTCATACGACTCAACCAAGAGTCACTTGGCAGCGTCTTGCTCAGTTCGCAAGCCAATTTGCCTCAGCACGAATATGAGAATCATGCCATCTTCTTCATGCGTCAAAGGAAAGCCAGCCGTAAAGCCCTGTTCTTACAGGCAATCGCCTAGATACGTTCTCTCTCGACCGCTTGCGTCCCTCACACCAAACTCATGCATTCACTCCCGATCTCTCTCTTTCCGACATCACACCAAACAACCATTCCATATCTGGGGTGGGGCTTGCTGGCATGAAACCATGGGAAGGTGGGGCCTTTGCCTGCTCGACACACCTTGCTTGCTTGTAAATACAATATCATAGGAATAGGTCACAGGGGGCAATCACATTCTGGGAGAACATATCCTTAATCCCAAATTAACATCACAACCCCCCACCCCCGTGTGGTGACACATAACACTTAAGCTCACAGTCTCCATACTTAATTACATAGAGATGTCTCCTACACGCCCACAGACCAAACAACTCTATTCAATCTTAACTTTCCTATGAAATTCCTACATGTACCCCCACAACCATAACAATATGATTGATACCACTAATTGATATGTTTGATCATTCTTAGTATTGCGATTAATTAAAATAATGTTAGCACACGTGGGCGTGACCACTTTTTGGAGACCTTTTGGTGTGCAACAGCAATTGCAGCACTTCCGTTTTGATTGTGACATCATGATCTATGTTTAACTCATATTCCGCATTTTAGTTTGATTTGAGGCCTCAATCTGTTTTTCAATTTGCAACTTGCTGTTGATCTCTAGATATTTATCTTCCACCCTAAATCACTAAAGTGAAGGATATATATATATATATATATATATATATATATATATATATATATATATATATATATATATATATATATATATATATATATATATATATATATATATATATATATATATATATATATATATATATATATATGTTGCCCTCAAATAAATTCTTCTCCCCTTGTCCTTCAACGACTCGGCATTCCTGATGCCAGCCCTTCACAAACAAGGTTGGATTATTAGAAGAGTATTAATGAAACCCTCTTACCTCGATATGATAAGCTGCAGTGGCCCAAGTCTGACGATGCACTTAATTGTAAGAAAAGGCTGACCTCTACGTGTCCACTGTACAATCATCAAACTCTGTTGTCTTTTGGATCCTTTGACCTTCCTGTTCACCTGAGATTTCATTGTATGCCCTGCTTCCAATTTTTTTAACGATAATTGTGCAGTTTGCAGAGCAGGAGAAATTTGTGAAGTCTTTGTTAAGTGTAAGAGGCAGAATTTCCATCACCACAATGGTCAGTCTAAGCGGAACAGTGTCTTTTTCAGAAACTGAGGGCAAGTCGGCATTTGGATGTGAATGTCATCGTGTGCCTGTTTAATCTGTGCGCAGGAAGCAGACAAGCTTCAGCAGGGCTATGCTTCAAGTCTGTATATTACAATTTTTGTAAAGAGCTGCAAAATATGTCACATTACAGTGTGTTCCAAAAAAAACCTCCCTTCTCACTTCACCAATGATCGAAAGTGATGGATTATTATACATAGCGGAGATATGGTAGAAGCAGATGTTAGACAAAGAAAACTTTTTATCGACTAAACCTGTACCTTCTGAACACCAAACTTCGCTCAAGCCAGGCCTCTCGGATAAAGGAACACAAATAAAAGCTGTTCAAAATTGTCCCCATTGTACACATAGTTCTTTACTTCTTTGTGTGTAAAGCATAGAATGAAAAACCTAATTGGTGTTTTATTTGACACAAGTGCGTATTTTTTTATTTTTCATTTGGGCTATATTCACACCAACTTCCCAGCAGAGTTTGTAACAGGGGCGGAATCTCACCTAGGTTGTTGAACTTTTACCTTTCCATGCATTGCATTTGATGGGAAACAAACAATGATTCAAGTTTTCAACTCAATGTAAAAGTTAGCTCTTTTGTGACATCACATTCACTCAGTCAGATGTCACTGTAACCAATGGCCATTAAGTGACCGAACAAAGCATTTCCATGTCAGTGCATAATGAGAGGCTCTGCAATGTGGTCTTTATTACTCTCGTCAGAGGAGAGGGGACTGTGTTACTTTTGGGTCCGTTTGTTTGTTTATGTCCATTAATTAAGTACTATTGAAAAGTGAGTACCTTGTCTATTATTTACTTACCATTGTGACTGAGTACTGTAAGTCTAATTATGGACTATTGGAAGGTGAGTTCATCGATTCTTATTAATGTATGTAATATTGGAACGTAAGAACCTCGGATAATTATGTACTATTGATATGAGTACTTATGTCTATGAATCATGTACTATTGGAACGTAAGTGCATCCATCTATTATCTGGGAGGGCATGCAGTAGAGTGCATACCTCCGCTACATAATGCTAGATCCACGAGAACATATTGGGCCAAATACGTTTTTGAAATATCTTGCTATATTATATAATATGCAGTATTATAGCATTTTTGGCACCATCTCTCAATGGTGAAGAATCACTTTAAAAATTAAATAATTCTCGTATCCAGATCCGAAATTCCGATCTTCACCGAAATCGAATCAATTTGTCCTTGCAACACACACACAACCTGTCCACCAAGTTTCATCCGAATCAGTCGACAACTTTTTGACATATCCTGCGATATCTTTAAAAATTCTTACCTTAGTCATCGGATCCGGATCTGGATCTTCGACAAAATCGAATCAGTTCGCCCTTGTCACAAAACAAACCTCCACATCTAATTTCATCCCGATCCGTCCACAACTTTTTGAGATATCCTGCACACAGACAGACAGAAAGGGGTGAAAACATAACTTCCTTCACCTTCGGCGGCGGAGGTAATTATGTACTATTGTAACGTAAGTATATCTGTTGAATGTGTATTATTCGAAAGTGACTACCTCCATTAAAGACATATGATTGGAACATGACCAGATTCATTAATCCAAAAATAATCATGCTGTATTAAATACTTGCAAAGATATGCTGGGTCCCTCCTCCCACCCCTTCCCCTCCCTTTCAGGTCAGGTCAGGTCAGGTATGGGAGCATGCGCCAGAGCAGTGCGTCACTGTGTTCACTTTCCGCCGGTACTCCAGGGGCCTCTGTCTGGCTATCCCCCAGGCAGATGCCTGACCCATCCCCATCTCCTTGAGATGCTGATGAACCAGCTGCAACCACGAGGCACGTGGTTGGCCAATCGGCCTGCTCCACTCACGAGACTCCCTCACTGAGAGAATCTGGTGAGCAGGATCAGCATCAGGAAAACAAGCCACATGCCCATACATCCACAGCTGATGCTCATGGACGATGCAGGTAACAAATCTCATTTGAGTCTCTATCAGCAACCGCTCATTGGACACAAAGACCGACCAGCGAGAGCCAATGATTCTCCGAAGAGACCCGGTACCAAAGAAATTAAGTCTCCATCTCAGATCCCTGGTCAGAGTCCAAGTCTCACATCCATAGGGCAAGACAGGAAGCACCTGAAGACTCAGACATTCGTCCTCCCGCACAGGTACCGGCAGCACCACACCCCATGATCCAGTGAATCCATGACTCCCCAGGACCGACCCAGACGTCTGTTGACCTCTGGTTCACAGCCAGCAGAGACATGAATCACACTGCAAAGGTAAGTGAATCTCTCCGTGACCTAAACATCCTCACCACAAACAGGTACAGACAGGATAGCAGTAAACAAGATGTTGTTGAAAGCCTGGATATTAGTTTTAACCCAAGAAACTCGTAATCCCAGCGACTTTGACTCCTCATTCAGCACCTCGAGGGCCCCAAAAAGGATATCGAGAGTCTCCACAAAGATGACTGCATCATCTGCAAAGTCAAGGTCAGAGATCTTGGCATTCCCAAACTATGCAACGCAGCTTGAGTCTCCGACATCCTCCCCAGAATCCAGTCCATACAAGTGCTGAAAAGTGTGGGGGGGGGGGCAGTCCACACCCCTGATGAACCCCAGTAACAACTGGAAATAAGTCAGAGATGGTATCACCACATCTCACAGCACTCTCAGTACCAGAGTATAGATCAGACATCAGATTGATCAGTTTTGGTGGCACCCCACAAAGACCAAGAATCCTCCAGAGGGCATCCTGATTCACTGAATCGAACGCTTTACAGAGATCATCATAAGCTGCAAGCAGCCCCTGCCGAAACTCTCATCTGCATTCGTTGAGGACACGAAGAGCAAGGATACGGTCAAACGTTGACCTCTTTGGTGTAAAGCCTGACTGCTCTGGACACTGGTGCTCAAGCAGATGGCGGCGAACCCTATCAAGAATTATCCGAGCAAAGACCTTTCCCGGCACTGAGAGCAGCGTCACCCCTCGTTAGTTGTTGCAATCTTGGCAATCACCTTTCCCTTTTCAGAGTGGGACAACAAGGCTCCTCTTCCAGGCAGTTGGGATGATGCTTGTGTTCCAGGCAGAGCACAGAACTGCATGCAATGACACGAGTACAGCATTTCCACCAGTGTCCCTTGAGTGTCCCTTGACACTCTTGTGTCGTGTTCCTTGAGACACAGGCAATGCTATGCAGTGTTCCTTGAGAGACAAAAAATTTATTCACCCTACGGCGAGTTCCAAGACTTCTCCCGGCAACATCAAGGATGGTGGTCTTGAAGGCAATCCACAACTCTTCAGGATCCCCCAAAGCACCCAGACCACCCAACTCTCCACTCAGCCTGTTCGCAAACTCCTGAGCTGCCATATCATCCTTGAGCTTGCTAAAATGCAGCCCCGGCTGGGATGGTATCATTTCTTGGATTTAAGATGCAACTTCAGGGTTGCTACAACAAGCCAGTGGTCAGTATTGAGGAACTGAGCACTCCGGTAGACCCTGCAGTTCTGGATCATATTCCAGTGACTCTCAATGAGCACATGGTCAATCTCCATTGCCACACCACCAGCGTTGGAATACCAAGTCCAGCGATGAGCTTGTGGGCACTGACACCATGAACCAGCCACCCTAAGTCCATGACTTCTTGCAAAGTCAAGGAACTTAGTGCTATTCTGGTTCACAGTTCCAGACCCATGGGGACCAACACATGTCTTAGAACCATCCCTGTCAGTTCCAGTCTTGTAGTCTAGAAATCCCCCAAGACTACAAGTGTATCTCACCTGGGGCACTGATCAACCACAGACTCGAGTGCGACATAGAATGTGTCCTTCACGGTGAGATCACTCACCTCAGTCAGAGCATAAACAGAGACCAGGGAAATGACACCTAAGAAGTGATGAATCCTTCATCTCATAATACGCTCGTTGACCGGTGTTACCTCAGTTATCATTTGAGTTAGCTTATTGGACACAGCTACAGCAACTCCTTGGGAATGCTAACCTTCAGAGCGACCAGACCAATTGTAGGTATAACCACCGATCATGATCTCGCTGCAATCCGGTCTCTGAACCTCAGAGTGCTGCAATACCGATGTCCAAACGCTTGAGCTCAGATGATAACAGAGACAGGTGATCATCCTCTCTTTGGATAGGACATTCCATGCTCCTACCCAAAGGGACCGCCTCAGATTAACCCAAGGAGACTGCCATCTGGTGGATGACACCTCAGCACCACCCCAACACACACGACCTCAATCTAACCCGGGAAGGTTACCCTGTGGTTCCCTCCTATCATCAAAGATTGGGGGTCCCGAAGGATTTGGCCCAATCCCTTCATCCGGTGAGCTGCCTTGTGAAGGGCAGCTGCACAGGAGCTACTCCCACGGAGTGGATTTTCAGATTTGTTTTTGCTTTTTGAATGATTTTCCAGATGAAGGGTTTTACGGTGGCCAGAGTGAAAATCCTGCCACCAATCTCCTGATCAAAAGTAACCCAACTGCAGGAGGACGTCCGCAGACACAGTTGGGCACTAGATATGGATGGGCGTTGGCTCACAAGGAGCTCCTCCGTCCTTTGACAGGTTTTGTTCTTCATCCTGCTGGGTGTCCATATCATACACCCTCGTCACCAAGAAACTTGGTTGCGGAGATGGTTTAGTTGCAATCAATCCGACCATGGAACAGGTCAGTACAGGTTTACATGGTACCTGTAGCGAGTTACAGATCTAATCTGACCTGACCCAACTTGAAATCTCTGACCTATCCCTCCCTTTCCCCTCCCAAATCCCATCACACCCATCCTTCATGCCACCCCTTCCCCCTCACTCCCCACCCCTTCCTCCTCCCACCCCACCCCTTCCTCCTCCCACCCCACCTCACTCCCCTCAGTCTCCTACACCACCTCTTCCTCTACCTCCTCCACTCTTTCCCGCTATGGGGGTCTTTTTGTCCTTGATGTCCTTGATGACTTTTGGGTCAACGGAGTCTTTTGGGTCCTCTGGGTCTCATAGGTTTTTGACGTCGTCAGTGACTTTTGGGTCTTTTGGGTCATCTGGGAATTTGGGGTCTATTGGGTCATCGGGGTGTTTTGGGTCTTATGGGTCATCGGGGTCTTCTGGGTCCTCTGGGTCTTATAGGTCTTTGGGGTCCTCGATGACTTTTGGGTCTTTTGGGTCAATGTAGGTCTTTGGGGTTGTGGAAGAAAAAATAATTATTGGCTGCTCTTAGAGCAAGCACCCTTATTCTGGACATTTCCATCTATCTGTCTGTCCACAAAACTTTGGTCAAGCCCAGGGCTAAACCACTCAACCGATTCCAATGAAATTTGGTAGGTAGGACCAATATTTCTGGGAATCGTGTGCTTTCGAATATGGGACCCCGGGCCCCAGCAAAGGAATAGCAACGGTCCTTTAAAGTGTTCAAAAAATCGAAAAAAATCAAAAATAAATAAATCGAAAAATCGAAGCTTAGAGTACTGTGCGCAATCGACCTAGCTCCCTTCATGCCAATTTGCAGCCCTAACAAAAAATATTTGTAGGAGGAGATAGGTTTTGGGCGAGTGCATGTCGGACATTTCAGAAACGGTTAATTGCGAATATCTCTAAGAGAAAGAGTCTGATTTTGATGAAACTTGGGTGAAATGTGTACAATGTGGCTAGCATGTACACAAAAATGAATGGTTGCTATGCACACCTCCGTTGCTTAGCAACAGCTAAAATACTTTATCGTACATCGTACACTTATTGTGGACTGTACAAAAAAATCAATACCTCCGAAACTGGACCTCCGAGGGACCTGTTTTTTTTTTTTTTGTGCCCAAGGAGAATGTCTTGTAGCATCATATAAAAAAATAAAATCGTTAGCGAATAGATAAATGGAATTACCAGGGCTGCAATTTGTTAGAGCCTCTTTGGAAACACGCCTGAAATTTCACAAGGCGGGTTTCTGGGCGCAAACGAAGAGGGCTGTGATAATCATATATTATTGTGCTAAATTGATTGATAGCATGTACGTGAATATCGGCAAGTCTCGTCGGCCAGCTTTCCATCTCGAGCGAGCAGCCATGTCACCTACCGGCTTGTATTAATGTATTCTCAATTATATTCACTTGTTGCTTTCAATTGAACACAGTATAAAATAAGGTTTTACTTTTGTATTGGAGTCAAATAGACTGTCAATAAAATTTCCCTTTTCCCGACTGTCTTTTGACTTCCATAGCAATACAGATGAATTTACAAGTAAAATAGAATTGTGTCTTATTAAATAGAGATGTGCTTTTATCCCACTGAAATACATATAACCAAGACTGGTATCACCAATGTTTAAATGAAACTGCCCAGCTGCTGAAGAGGAAAACGTCTTGCTGGCGCCTCACTGTCGAGCAGAAAGTAAAGAATTTCGGAATGCTGCTGGAGCAAAAATAGTAAAAATAGCCATTTTTAGGGGGTAGTCGGATTAAAAATCTATCTTCTCCTCGGGAATTTACTGAATGGAATGGGTTCTTCGGTATTTGAATAGCAAAATGAATTATCTAAAACTTGTCGTTGTCCGATTTTTCATTTTCGTCCCAAGGTCAAGGTCACAAGGTCAAAAACTTAGAAAATTGCGGATTTTGACATAAAAATCATACGACCGCCCAAACATTGAGAGCAAGGATGACAATATTTTTTATGCATAATCTTGAGGTCATTCCCCACGTAAAGTCTTGAAACCATTTTGCTCTATCTCGAACACCTTGCCCGTGGCGCCCCCTTCATGTTGGTTTTTACGCTGATTTCATCAAAGTATGGATAATCTGAGGAGTGCGATATGCCATATAGCCTATATGACGTTATATTGTTCCTGGAATGTTCCGGAGGAAGTTTTTCACCAAAGGTCATAATCCTTGACCTTTGACCTTTGAAGGCCACAAAGGTCAAATTTTCAAAGTTGTGTGAATCGAACCGGGTTTTCGACATAATGCAGCTAATAACCCGTCACTCGCACCACATCATGTTGATCATTTTTGTAACTTGGTCAAAAAATTATCACATTGTCTCATCCTTGACTTCTGAAACAACCTACATCGTCAAATACCGCTCGTGAACCATCGTCGTCTTCAGACTTGTTTATTATTAATTCTGAGCCGCCATGAGTACGTTGCTCGATTTCGTATTCTCTCCATCGCTGCAAAATGCTTCACAACCATTCCCTTGAGGAAGGTTTTTGAGCTTGCCTTCGAGCTGAGAATGAATGTAAAAGATGTAAATAAATAAAACGTACATGTCCAGCAAAGCTGCCTAATGCCACCACAAATTGTGACAAAACGGCCAACGGCACAAGGCGATATAGCTTCTTCGTTCAAAACGTTATTTCAGGACCATTTGGCGAGAGCACTTTTATCCGCCAAACGCCATTTGCCTGTCTCCTGGCTGCAGCTAAGAGCAATATTCCTCATGACAGGCAGACTCGTGTAAATGTGCCAATTTGAGGTCCTTTCGGCCATTTGGCTTTCAGAAAACTTCCTGGTGGAGTGTGGACCATTTTTGCTGTCTTCCTCTGTAAGTGCAAGCTCAGAGATTGTGGGGGGGGGGAACAAACGAGCGGGCTTGGTGGAGTGAAGTCATATCTTCTTTCCCTGAGCCATTTTGCGCTTTGTTGGAACACTTTCTCAGGAAAATCTTTGCGAAGGGCTGCACTCGACACAAGAGCAACACAAACGACTTTAATATTCTTGCCGAGTACGACAAAAGGGATTTTATTGAAAGGTAAATACAGAAGGATTGTCTGCAGACATTCATTGATTGTCAGGCATTACTTCATGTATACCACGTGGCTGTGAGTTCAACATGGTGGGATGTGTGTTTTAACATCTACCAACTAATGGTGGCACCAACTAATACCGACCAACTAATGGCACGTAGTTTAACGTCCATCCCAAGGGACGGCGCACGTTGATGAATTCCAGGATGACGGATTAAAGCTGGGTCGAGATTCGAACCCAGACAGAACAGCTCGAGACGAGTGTGGGGATATCTAACTGCCACCAACGACCAGCGTTGGGAGATGACGCTGTCGACAAAACATTCTGATGGACTGGGTGTACATTGATGACTAGCCCGACATCCAAACTACCAGGATCATAGCTGGGTCGAGATTCGAACCCAGGCTCGACAGTTCAGATACGAGTGCATATACCTCAAGGTTATGCAGCTGATCTTCAGGCAATGTTACATCAGAGTTCCTTAATGCTGTTGAAGTTGACGTGCGTGTGTGTGTGTGTGTGTGTGTGTGTGTGTGTGTGTGTGTGTGTGTGTGTGTGTGTGTGTGTGTGTGTGTGTGTGTGTGTGTGTGTGTGTGTGTTTGTGTGTCGTTGTGCACGTGCTTTCCTGATTCATTAAATCTTATCCTTGTGAATTGAGATTTTCAGAAATGTTCGTTTCACGCTCTGATAAAGATATAATTCATTTTGATTCAGTATCTGTCTCGCCAAAATGCTAATCGCTAAACCTTTTCAATTCATGAAAACTTGATGCATTATTAAAAACTGCTGCATCGTAATGGATGAAAAAACAGGAGGAAGATACCCAAATGTGCCAAAAAATATATGTATGTACATCTATACGAACTAGAAGGGCACTCGGTGGAGGGCATACCTCCGACACGTAATGCCTGATCCATTAAGAACATATCGGGCTCAATACATTTTTGAAATATCGTGCTATACAGTACTATATCATTTTTGGTCCTCCCTCTCAATGGTGAAGAATCACTTTGAAAAATTCTAGAAGTCGGATCCGGATCCGGATCTTCAGCAAAATCTAATCATTTCGTCCTTGTCGCACACCCAACCTGTCCACAAAATTTCATCCGGATCCGTACACAACTTTTTGGGATATCCTGTATACAAACAGACAGAAAGAGGTGAAAACATAACCTCCTTCACCTTTGGTGGCAGAAGGAACGTGTGTGTGTGTGTGTGTGTGTGTGTGTGTGTGTGTGTGTGTGTGTGTGTGTGTGTGTGTGTGTGTGTGTGTGTGTGTGTGTGTGTCCTCCATAACTCCAAATCCATGAAACCTATCAGCCTGAAACTTTGCATGCATACTAAGAAAATTCCCAGGAAGTGCAAGAGTGTAAATTGGGTGTTTGGGTTAATTAAAACACTCCTTTTGAAGATAATTAACGGCCTTATTTAATTATATCCATCATCAGGCGCATCCTCAGCTACCTCGCTCTTTATGGGGTCTTAAGGCATATCCTGGGTTACCACGCCTCGGGTCTGAAGCCACCATGTTTTTTGGCCTGCTCAACCATGCCCTTACTTGGAACAGGCCACAATGAATTTCTTAATGATAAAGTTTGTTTGGTTTTTTTTTCCACTTTCCTCACTCTTATGATCAGATTTGCACATTTGGTCATTGAATTCAACTACCCATTATTTTTGAGGACAACATCGGCCAAAAGGTCAGCAAAGGTTGGAATTTCTAAAATTGTCAATTTTCATCCGATTGACTTGAAATTTGCACCTGATTTTCAGATCAGCTCATTGAATTAAACCAACAATAATTTTGAGTTCAATATAAGCCAAAAGGACAACATTGGCCAAATTTCTGAAATCCTCAATTTTCATCCAATTGATTTCAAATTTGAGCAGGATTTTCATAAAAATGACCATCATGCGTCACGTGGTTTGGCAGCCATATTGGATCTAAGGGAATATCTTTGAAAATCTTCATAGGAGAAACCGCCTAACCGATGAATGCAAAATTTAACTCATTGATCAACTAACCATGAGAAATATGGTTTGATAAAGATGACATCTTCGGTCATGTGGTCTGGCAGTGACAATGGATCAAAGAAATCAAGACTTTGTAACCATCCAGTGCAGTACAGTGCATTTCTCTTTGTGCGAAGTTGATTTTGTGATCTCTTGGTCACTTGACAGTTGCAATTTCATGGGGTTTCTGCAAATCTCACAGGATTGTGAGTTGTATAGGTGATCGTGATGGAGGAGGAGGAGGACATTGGGACCATACTTTGTGCAGTGCATTGGTGCTGCTTTAGTGGTCTCCTTGGCTATTGGGCACAATCCTGGATGGGTCGCCACTCCGACATAGTATACCAGCGTGCTGGCACTCATTTTGCCGGAAGGATGACAGGACGAGTTAACCCCACCTGATATTAATTCATCAGCTGAGCGGGATTTGAACTCAGGACCCTAGGATTGTGACGGGCCATATTAAAATCTCTTTAAAGTGCCAATAAGCAATTACGCGAAAGGTAATATTAAATGATCCACAGCCACATTCCTTCATGGGTGCAGGAAAGTGTTTTAGGCCCCCACAAAAAATAGATTGAGCAACGCTGGGTACCCCTGCTAGTATGGTATAAAATGTGAAAAATAACTGTTAATTAAGACGTTACCATTATCGGTAATCTCGACGAAGAGGGAGTCACGTGACCTCTCAAATGTGCTAATCATTATAAACAAATTTAAAATACGAAAATAGTACAAAACACAACCTAGACATCGATTTAAAGGTACTTTTACTGCTCATCTCACAACATAACTCTCAAGGGTGATCGGGACAAGTGGTAAGTTTTAAACTAAGGACATTTTAAGTTCCCACGGGTTGTAGTTTGGAAATTACAGGTCGTACAAATTAATTTTTAAAAAAGAACACATTAAATTAGAGTCAGATCAGCCACACATTCAATGATACAAGTCAGAAAGGCGGAAAAAAAAAAACAGATTTGGAGTCGTTACAGCATGTGCGGGGCAGTTGTACCATCATAAACTAGGGTAGGTCCACATACAGTGTACAATACCTGCCGCAAAAACCACGTGCCCCCATCTCCAAGCCACCACATGCCAACGTGTAAACCTCCAACAACCACCTCACAATAAGGTGAGTTGTTTTGCTGTTTGTTTGTTTGTTTGTTTGTTTGTTTGTGACCTTACTGCTTTAAGCACCCAATGTTAATCGCAATGAAACTTTATATGATCAGATTTGAAACCATTATGTACCTAAATAGGGGCTTTAAACAGTCATGAGGAGGTTATTTGGCCCATTATCACCCCCTTTACACCCTTTGGACCCCATTAGACCATTGAGACCCTTTGGAACCCTTCACACCAATTTAGACCCTTTTATGACATATACACCCTTCTTCGACCCTTTCAACACTTTTCAAACCGATAAACTTTTAAAGAACCTGTGGACACTTTAAGACCCTTTTTTTCTATTTTGCCCTTAGACCCCTTTAGACCTTTAACCCATTTATACCTCTTAGGCCATTTTCGACCCTTTGACCCAAGAGACCCTTTAAACACTTTAGTCACCTGAGAGCCTTTATACTGCTGAGATCCCTTTGACCCATCAGACCTTTAGACCCTATTTGACCTTTTAAGACCCTTAAGCTACTTTAGACCCATTAGAAAATTGAAAATGATGTTGAAAAATGAAACTGATGTTGAAAAATGAAACAGAAATTACTGATCTATGGATCATCGGATGGGAAACCAGAATGAAATCCTGTGAGAAATACTGAATGGAAATTGCTGAAAGCAAAACTATGGGGAATATAGAGAGAGGGGAAGGTTGAGGACTGAAGAAGCGATGTGGAGACGGATAGGTGCCTGGAGGTGGTCGGTTGGCATGGAAATGCATGATCTTCCGTGAGGTGGTACAACTAAAACGTGCCTCAATCCATGTCCCAGCTGAACTTTCATAATATAACCCTCACTCCCAAGCAGTCCAAGCATGGATTGGAAATCATCACTGGTGGAATGGAACGAGGTTGCCGAGGATACCAGCTTCACCCACTGTGGCATCTGCACACTGAATTCAGCATCTGCACACTGAATTCCCGTGTCTACCGAGACACTCCAAAAAAAATTGATCATTTGAGTTGAGATGTCTACGAATCCGTCAATGATGGGTACCCTGCTAGTAGTCCAAGATAAATTGAAATGAAAGTGTGATGCACTGAACCAGATATTGTGTCGTAACCAATGAGTGCTCTGAAAAGTTGCAGGTCTTAGGTATAAGTGGCTCACAAATCAAAACTCCTTCATGTTGTAAATTTTCAAACTGCATCTTGAAAATTACCTTTTCCAGGGTTAGGGTAAATGTAACACTACCCCATATCTCTAACCTTAACCCTGTAATTAACCAATTTCAAGACACAATTTGACAATTTACAACATGAAAGAGTTTTGATTTATGAGGCACTTATACCTAAGACCTGCGACTTTTCAGAGCACACTCATTGGAGGAGAGGAGATTGGGACCATACTCTGTACAGAGCGTTGGTGCTGCTTAAGCAGTCTCCTTGGCTATTGGGCACAATCCTGGATGGGTCGCCACTCCGACACAGTATACCAGCATGCTGGCACTCATTTTGCCGAGCTCGGAAGGATGACAGGCCGAGTTAACCCCACCTGGTATTAATTCAACAGCTGAGTGGGATTTGAACTCAGGACCCAAGGATCCAAAGCCCACCACCCAAACCATTAAGCCAACACTCATTGGTGACTACACAATTTATGGTTTAAAAAATTATCCCCTTGCCGTCCATTGGTGTATCATCTTGATACATGCCAGCCATTTTTTGCTGTCTTTGATGTGTTCTGTTTACAGGTAAGTTATTAAAATAACCGACGTTTTCTTTGACCATTCTCAGTTTCAACTTCACAATCTGCAGATACAACACATTTAGTCTGTGTTTCCGACGATTTTCTCTTCAACTAGTCGACCAGGGTCAACAAACGCATATTATTATAGAAGTATTCATCTGAGGAGTTCCGGTTGTCTCTTATCTTTTTCATTATGAATGAACTCATGTGTGTTTTTTTATGCCTCTGCTGGTGAGGTCGCCGGAAGCATTATGTTTGCAGGTCCTCCATCCGTGATAGGTCTTTCGTAACCACGATCACTTAAGAATGGCTGAAGGGAACCAAGTCAAACTTGGTACAATTATGTATAATGATGTAAAGATAAACAGATTCGATTATGGGGTCAAAAGGTCAAAGGTAAAAATTCTGTTACTGCGCTAAGTTGTGAACCAGTGATGGGATTTTGACCAAATTTTGTATAACTATATATATTATGATGCAAAGATGAACTGATTAGATTTTGGCATCAAAAGTCATATCAAGGAAAAATGTGATACTTGAGAACAGCCAAAGGGATTTAAATCAAAATTGTTAAAAGTATGTATAATGATTTTATAATGTGGGCAGAGGCATATCGGTCAACTTCGCGACATCAAAGAATGCCATTCTAGTTTTTAATCATTTAGCTTACCTAGCTGATGAAAACTACTACAAATGTTTTGCGAATGACTGCTAGTAAACTTATGAAAATTCAACGCTTTTTCCTCGAGCTCACTTTCAGTTTGATTCATTCATATCTGTTTTTTTAATTCATGTTACAGGTGGAAGTGAAAATGAAAAGACAAAACACAATTGAACTATTTTTCCAAAGGTCTTAAAAAACTAACCAACATAATGAATATACCAAGAATCAAAAACATACCAACATCTCATCTGAATGTCTGAGCGGTGCATCATCATCCGAACAGCCTGAAGAACAAATACAGCTTCCCAATGAAGAACCACGGTGTTCACAGCATAGAGGTAGTTTCCAATGTGTGTCGGTCAGACTCTTTCCATTTATCGAAGTTACAAAAGATGGCTACTGGTGCACCTCTTGCAAAAAAAAAAAGAGCTTATGGAGGAGGCAAGCTTCCCACTGCTGCAGTTGGTAAAAGTGGAGGAGCTTGGTTCTCCAAACCGATCAGAAAAGCTCATGCAAGCAAAGTCCATGAAAAGGCTACAAAACATAGAGCCTCCGGTCTACATCGATGTGCAGAAAGTCTTTGCAGAAACCTTTCCAATGACCCCCCCTCCCCCAGCCCTGGTCACAAAGGTGCGTCTGTTACCTTTCGAATGATCCCTCTCCCGCACCCCTACCTGCTTCTCTTTTTATTGAACAAAAACTCATTGCATGACAGAATTAGCACTAATGGCGTTTCAACCCTAACTGTATTACTCTCTTTCTGAAAGCACTTTAACACAGTCCCTATGGGAACCCAATAAACACCCGTCGAGATGAGCAATTGAATGATCATTTGCCATGTGAAATGAATCCAACCAAGAATCCAGGGGCGTTCGCCTACCAGGGAGCGCAGTTCGTGTGCAGGATCATATTCTTGGGAAACTTTTTTAATGAACATTTTGTTATCATTCCAATCCCTGTCAAATCCGCTTACCAGGCAATTAGTGTGTGTGTGTGTGTGTGTGTGTGTGTGTGTGTGTGTGTGTGTGTGTGTGTGTGTGTGTGTGTGTGTGTGTGTGTGTGTGTGTGTGTGTGTGTGTGTGTGTGTATGCGTGTTTGTTAAGGATTATCATTGTAATTACCGTTTTAAACAAAGCTATGCTAAATTAGCAAAATAAAAATAATAATAACAAGTCTGAAGACGACGATGGTTCACGAGCGGTATTTGACAATGTAGATTGTTTCAGAAGTCAAGGATGAGACAATGTGATAATTTTTGACCAAGGAATAAAAATGATCAACATGATGTGGTACGAGTGACAGGTTATTAGCTGCAAAATGTCGAAAACCGGGTTTCGTTCAACGACTTTCAAAATTTGACCTTTGCATAATCTTTAAAGGTCACAAAACAATGTTGTGGACATTAAAATAAGGAAACAGGATACGTGTTATAGCTTATTGGATTTAGTTAGTCAAAGAAGGTCGAAAACCCGGTTCGATTCCCACAACTTTAAAAATTTGAGCTTTGTGACCTTTAAATGTCAAATGTCAAGGATTATGACCTTTGGTGCAAAACTTCCTCTGGAACATTCCAGGAACAATATAACGTCATATAGGCTATATGGCATTTCACACTCCTCGGATTATCCATACTTTGATGAAATCAGCGTAAAAACAAAGTTGAAGAGGGCGCCACGGGCAAGGTGTTCGAGATAGAGCAAAATGGTTTCAAGACTTTAGGTGGGGAATGACCTCAAGATTATGCATAAAAAATATTGTCATCCTAGTTCTCAAAGTTTGGGTGGTCGCATGATTTTTATGTCAAAATTTGAAATTTTCTAAGTTTGTGACCTTGTGACCTTGACATTGGGACGAAAATGAAAAAAAAAATCGAGCTCCATGGGGCTATGCAGGTGCCATTGGGCTAACCAAATACCAAAACCTCTGCCATATTTGACAAATCCCTCGGAGAAAATGGATTTTTATCTCAAAATTCGCAATTTTCTAAGTTCGTGACCTTGTGACCTTGACCTTGGGATGAAAATGAAAAATCGAGCTCCGTGGGGCTATGCAGGTGTCATTGGGCTAACCAAATACTGAAACCCCTGCCAGATTCGACAACCCCCTCAGAGAAGATGGATTTTTATCTCAAAATTCGCAATTTTCAAAGTTCGTGACCTTGTGACCTTGTGACCTTGACCTTGGGACGAAAATGAAAAATCGAGCTCCGTGGGGCTATGCAGGTGCCATTGGGCTGACCAAATACCGAAACCCCTGCCAGATTTGACAAACCCCCTAGGAGAAGATGCAAATTGAAATCGGCTACCCCCGAAAAACACAATTCGCAATTTTCTAAGTTCGTGACCTTGTGACCTTGACCTTGGGACGAAAATGAAAAATCGAGCTCCATGGGGCTATGCAGGTGCCATTGGGCCAACCAAATACCGAAACCCCTGTCAGATTCGACAAATCCCCTATGAGAAGATGCAAATTGAAATTGGCCACCCCCTATAAACACATGTTTTTTGGGCGTGGCTCCACCCATTCTGAGGAAAACACAACTATATCATGATATAAACCTTCCACCAAAATTTTATCAGGATCGGATCAAAACCCACGGAGCTATGCTCGGGACAGACAGACAGACAGACACACAACAATAACGAATATAGTGGTCACTTATTTTTTTCGTGAAAATATTTTTTCGTGAACCAATATTTAAGAGCACACACTTTCACAGAATTCCGTTTGACGAAGTTGGTCTCATCGAGATTTTCTGTTTTGGTTATCATCGGTGGTGTGTTCACTTTGTTCAAATGGTCTCAGTGGTGTTACGATAGACTTTGAGTGTCCGCTCTGAGTCTGGGAGGTAAGTTGTTCTAACCCTGATCGAGATATACAAAATACTTCAAAAATGGTTCGTGCTGTTTTCCTGCTTGACGCTCAACATTTAAAAAGAACTAAGCACGGACAAACAACCATATGTTAATAATAACACAGGCTTTGATGGGACTGATGACCTCCTCTTGTAAGTTTCTTGTGAGGAAGAATGACTATGACTATGATCATCATCAATGATGCAGTAGTGTAACCGATGCCAAAGGGGATCAAATGACACAGAACTCATCAGGTAGTAAGCAGTTTTGTACTTATTGAATACGGAATGAAAATTAGGACCGTGCGTCCTCTCCCTCTCCCCCCCCCCTCCCCTGTAGACCCACTCAATGAGCGCAGATTTTGATGCGGTCAATTCACCTTCGTTGGGCATCAGATATGAAGCTTCTGGCCAAGTTTAAACAAAATCGTGTGTTTGGTTCCAGCGATAATGGCTGAAATATTAATGGATTGACTCACTCACTCACTCACCTGAAGACACTGATCGATTGTATACGCTCACCTGACTAAAGTCCAGGTGAAGTAAAACAGTGACTGACCAGTCTCAAAGTGTGGCCGTGTGTAACTAATCACAAGTCCATGGTAAGTTTACATCAACCAATCTCCAATCCTGTCATCAATCAACGTTGTGACATCGCCAAGAGCCTGGAAAATAACATATGGAGAGCATGGTGAACCTCTCAAATGCACATGCCTCTTACAAAAAAAAAAAAAAAACTCATCAGACCAACTTATGAAAGAATGCCACAAAACATGGGTTATCTCCCCTGACAAATACATTTGCTAATCTAACACACAGCAAATTATAAGGGCACTAAGTGGAGCGCATACCTCCGCCATGTAATGCCTGATCCATGAGAACGTTTCGGATCTTCACCAAAATCAGACATGTCACACACCAAACCTGTCCACAACTTTTTGAGATATCCTGAACACAAAGACAGACAGACAGACAGAAAGGGGTGAAAACATAACCTCCTTCACCTTCCGTGGCAGAGGTAATAATACACTGACAGTTTCGGCACGCAGCTTTTGGTTTACAAATAAAGGAAAGAAAATCCTCCCTGGCTGCAGTTGTAAGAAGCTAACGGACGTCCAAGTGACAAGTACACACTTCACAGAGAAACCTGGAACACCTATGAGTAGTAATGTGCAGCCCAACAACTCAGGAAGTAATCCAGCAAATCATGCCATGCAAACTCATCCACTTACTCAAAAGCCCAAAGGCCAGAAATAAATGAGATTTTATTTGTCTGGCAAAGCTTAACCGTTTTACAATGTGGAAATAAAAATGACTGACAAAAACCACAACTCCCAAACACCGTCAGTTTAATACCTTGTGTGACTGCAATGAAATTGTGAAATTATTGTGCACGACTTCTTTTCTTATTGTAAAGGGCTGGATTATAAATGTTAGACCGTATTATGGTTTAGGCAAAACTATGTAATACAGGGATAATGGTTTCCAGCTGGTTCTATGAAGGTTGTGGCAAGGAAGCCTTGGTATGGTCTCTGAAATCCATTGCCACAGCGTTATGACTCGCTGTGCCATAAACCGGGAGTGTTAAATAAACCACTTAGGCCAGTGGTTCACAACCTGTGTTATGTGCGCACCTTGGATGCTGAAGAACTTGTGAAGCAGAGCAAAGATTTCCAGAATATCTCAAAAAATGGTTTTTCCTTTGTGTTTTCTCCGTCCTCCCAAACTGCCTTCCTTACCTTTCCGAGTTGTTACATCCCTTGCCTCCTTTAAGGCAAATAATTATATATTTATTTTTAAATTAATCTTCCAATATAGAGTGCAGATCGAGCAATGTCATCCACCATGTTGTTGTATCACTAAAACTAAAGAAAACTAGAGGGGAGCACTCAGGAGAGTGCAAAACCTCCGCCGCCAATACTGCTGGGTCACTCAAGTGAACCTTATATCTTATTCATTAAATATGATGTCAACAGTGCTGACATTTATAGTTCTTTTCTCCAACATTTTTTTTTGAGGGGGGGGGGTTGGAAATCACGTAAAACATGCAGAAATGCAAAAAAAGAAATCGAAATTTTGTTTAAAAAAAGTTGCAAACATTTTTTTTCTCTAACAATTCTTTTGGGGGGGTTGGAAATCACTTAAAACATGTAGAAATGCAAAAAAAAAAATTCTCTATTTTTGGGGGGGTAACAATTTTTTTGGGGGGGGGGGGTTGGAAATCACTTAAAACATGTAGAAATGCAAAAAAAAAAAAATTCTAACAATTTTTTTTGAGGGGGGAGGGGGTTGGAAATCACTTAAAACGTAGAAATGCAAAAAAAAAAAATTCTAAATTTTTTTTGGGGGGGTAACAATTTTTTTTGGGGGGGGTTGGAAATCACTTAAAGGCCCAGTCACACCTTGACGTTTTAGCGAACGTATGCCGATTTCTGAAAAAAAAAATTCTAAAACGTTGGCACACGTTGAATACGTTATGGGTAAGTTTTGATAACATTGAGAGCACGCTGAAAAACACTGCCATACGTCGTTGTACGCTGGCTTTAAACGTTGAACTTTTCGGTTGTCCTCAAATTTTTTCATGCTTGAAATTTCAGGACGTATGCCGGCGTATGACTCACACGTTCCGCTACGCTGGCCACAAGTTGTATGCACGGTCTGCGATCGTTGACAGACGTCAACACATGCTACTTGTAAGTTAATCATAAGTAGAGACACGCCGAGGTAATGTTTAGCGGACCCGAAACTTATTTCTAACCTTTGATTAACGTGTTGTTGGCACGTTACGCGATCGTTGACACACGTCGACAGACGTTACTTTTAAGTTACTCATAGGCTGAAAGACGTCGGTATAATGGATCGTCCTTGCGTCAGCGTCCACGGCCACGGCCAGGACACTTATTTGCAGCATTCTTCAAACTTTTCTTCGGCATGACGAGGATGTTCACACTTCGATGTCTAGCTTGGCTATGATTCCAATTGTCCATCGGCAGCGTCTATTTAAAATAGTCGAGTTTGAGCGTTTTAACACGTTCAGAAGAAACGCTTCAAATTTCCAAACCCCAGCGTCAAAAAACAAAGGCAAGTGACAGCAATTTAAATCGTTCATTGTAAACAATGAAAATAGCTGAGTGGTACCGTTTAAAAGTCGTTGAGTGTAAAAAAAATCCAATTGTTGAGCGCAAGCGTCTACTTTCAATAGTGGGGTTTGAGCGATTTAGCACGTTCAATAGAAACGATTAAAATTTCCGAGCGCCAGCGTCAAAAAACAAAGGCGAGTGACAGCAATTTAAATCGTTCATTGTAAACAATGAAAATAGCTGAGTGGTACCGTTTAAAAGTCGTTGAGTGTAAAAAAAATCCAATTGTTGAGCGCAAGCGTCTACTTTCAATAGTGGAGATGCAGCCATTTAAATCGTTGAGTGGCAGCCTATGAATAGCAAACCCTACGTCACCGGCAAAGATAAACTGCCGCACGATATGGATAAGTTAGGCTATCGTTGGGCATAGTTTGTGAACGCCGGCTTCACGATAATTATTCGTTGGTATACCGTATCTATAAGTTATCGAAGCGCTCTATGCACATTATTAGTTCATTGTGCATTTGACCAACCCGTTATGAATAGACCTAAATCGTAAAAACAAGCCATAGCTCATTGTTGAAAAAGCCCCATAAAAATTAGCTGCGAAGAACTTCGAACAATGGTGCAAAGATGTCTCCTATCCGTGGACACGCGGACGCAAGGAGGATCCATCATAACCCACACCCTCCCCCTCACACTCACCAACTACTGCCAACATGAACAAACTACTACTAATACTAATACTGAGACTGATACTGATACTGATACTGATACTGAAACTGTTACTGTTGACATGGACATCGACTCAAAAAGGACTCGAAAACACTGTTGGGTTCCCCTTTTATGAACACCATTTTTATATACCAATTCCCAAAATCGCTTGGAACACGTCTTTATATGGCAGTTGTAAGCTAGAAACACGTTCATTTATTTTTTTGTCGACCGGAAGACGTCATTGGAATACGTCTACATACGTCAATGTGTGTTGGGACTACGTAAAGAATTGGTTCAAAGCACGTCAAACATAAGTTAGAAATAAGTTTCGCGTAAAAAAGACATTACCGCGACGTGTTTCGACTTATGAGTAGCTTATAAGTATCCTTTGTGGACGTGTGTAAGCGTCCACATATCGTGTGTAAAACTTATCCCCATCGCATGCGGAACGTGTGTCATACGCCAAGTACGTCGTACAATTTTGAACATGTTTAAAATTTCTTGACGTACTCTACTTACTACGACGTATGATAGCGTACTTTAGCGTTGTACTCACGTATACCAAACTTACTCATACCGTATTTGACGTGCCCCAACGTTTTAGACACATTTTTCTTAGGTCGGCATACGCTGGCAAGATCGCCAAGGTGTGACCGTGATGTTGACACTTCCATTTCTACGGCAGTTATGATTCGAATCGTTGTGCGTCAGCCTTTTAATAGGCTACGTCACCACATCGTCGGCGATGCGTGCAATGCGCTATGCCGAAGTTAGACTATCGTTGGGCGTAGGTTGTGTAGGCCGACAACAGGTTCAGCATTCGTTGGTATAAGTTATCTATAACACAACGAAACGTTCTGTGTCCGTTACTAATGCGTTATACATAAGACCAAGTCGCTATGAATATGTCCGAATCTTTAAAAAAAAAACATCAAAAGTTCAACGTAAGCCAGCGTTTTACATACATTTTAATACGTTGCCATCGCTGGCTAAAACGTCAAGGTGTGACTGGGCCTTAAAACATGCAGAAATGCAAAAAAAAAATTCTCTTACAATTTTTTTTCGGGGGGGGGGGGGAGACCAAGTCCAAAATTTAATGGCATGATCCTTGGACCATACCTAACCCCCCCCCCCCCACCAAGTTTCGTCGAAATCCGTCGAGGAGTTTTTCTGTAATACTGTTCACAAACAAACAAACAAACAAACAGAAAGGGGTGAAAACAGTAACCTCCATCCATCTTCGAAGATGGCGGAGGTTAATAAGGAAGAAAGATGTTGTGCATAGCACAATACTTGCCAAATCCAAATGAAGAATAGTTGCCATGGAAACAGAAATTTGGCAATTTTGAATACGTGGCCTCTCAAGTATTTTACATGATTGATTATTATACATAACAAATTTGACTGGTAATTTATAACTGCAACATTATAGCTGTTTTATATGTTTCAGATAGTCTTGATCTTTGACCACATTTGACAATATTTTGCCCACATACATGACACATCCTTACTATAATTCACGGGCGGGTGTTTGTGTGTTTCTTACCTCCGCCACAAAGGTGGAAAGTTATGTTTTCACCCCTGTCTGTCTGTTGGCTGCTCTTAGAGCACCCTTATTCTGGACATTTCCATCTGTCTGTCTGTCCGCGAAACTTTGGTCAAGCCCAGGGGCGAAACCACTCAACTGATTCCAATGAAATTTGGTAGGTAGGACCAATATTTCTGGGAATCGTGTGCTTTCGAATATGGGACACCGGGCCCCAGCAATGGCATAGCAACGGCCCTTTAAAGTGGTGAAAAAATCGAAAAAAATCAAAAACAAATAAATCGAAAAATCGAAGCTTAGAGTACTGTGCGCAATCTATCTCGCCCCCTTCATGCCAATTTGCAGCCCTAACAAAAATTATTTGTAGGAGGATATAGGTTTTGGGCGAGTCCATGTCGAACATTTCACAAATGGTTAATTGTAAATATCTCTAATAGAAAGAGTCTGATTTTGATGAAACTTGGGTGAAATGTGTACAATGTGGCGAGCATGTACACAACAATGAATGGTTGCTATGCACACCTCCGTTGCTTAGCAACAGCTAAAATACTTTAGCGTACATCGTACACTTATTGTGGACTGGACAAAAAAATCAATACCTCCGAAACTGGACCTCCGAGGGACCTGTTTTTTTTTGTGCCCAAGGAGAATGCCTTACAGCATCATATAAAAAAATAAAATCTTCAGTGAATAGATAAATGGAATTACCAGGGCTGCCATTTGTTCGAGTCTCTTTGGAAACATGCCTGAAATTTCACAAGGCGAGTTTCTGGGCGCAAACTAAGAGGGCTGTGATAATCATATTTATTGTGCTAAATTGATTGATAGCATGTACATGAATATCGGCTAGTCGCGTCGGCCAGCTTTCCATTTAGAGCGAGCAGCCATGTCGCCTACCGGCTTGTCTGTCTGTCTGTCTATCTGTCCCCCTGTTCGGTCCAGTGCTCCGTTAATACAATGGCGATTTTGATGAAACTTGGTTAGTAGGTTCATACCATGACCGAGTTGTGTGCAAATGAGAACCGTTTCTATGGACACCACCATTGCCTAGCAACGGGACTTTAAAATTTTTGAAAAATCATTTTAAATAATGTTTTCGAAAATCAAAAATCGGGCCACGAGCGACTGTGGGCAGTACATTCAGCCATATTGTCAAAAATTTCCAGCCGGATCCTATGAAAACTGTAGGAGAAGATAGACTGAATGAACCCTGGTCGAAAACAATAAAAAAAACGAAGTTCATTATATCTCAGAGACAATGAGTCAGACATACATGAAACTGGTATGGTAGGTTCATGGTATGTCCTAATTATGTGTGACAAAGAACCGTTGCTATGGACCCCTCCGTTGCCTAGCAACGGCTGAAAAACCTCTAAATGTGGGGGTATTTTAACGAAAAAACAATCTGCAGCATTAACCCTTGAAGCTAAAATCATGAATTTTCTTGTGCTTCATCCTCAGGTCATTCCCCATCGAACGGGCCCATCGCGTCAGGTTCTATTGGGTAGTCGACTACCATCTCCACCTACCGGCTTGTATACATATATATATATATATATATATATATATATATATATATATATATATATATATATATATATATATATATATATATATATATATATATATATACATACATAACCCGAACCCTAACCCTAAGTATCTTGCGAAAAAATTTTAAGGGGGAAGACAAGAGAAGATAAGACAGGCCTCTGCGTTTTTATCTTTCACTGTGAGTTTACTCTTGATTGAGGTTTAAGATGCAGTCAACATCAGCTGAATATGTCATTGTCCTTCCTTTTAAATATTTTCTGCATAATTTAACATGTGAGTCAAGCAAACAGGAGATTATTTGTATCATTTACATTTTGCATCAAAACTGTTCACAGGACTACATTCTGTATTTACATAGTATTACAACATTGAAATCTCCCCAGATTTTGAAACTCTTTTGCACTTACATAATGTGCCTGCAACAAATGTGTTAAAAAGGTGTTGCTGCACCTTATATTTCCCCATTGTTTTGCATTTAGATATGACAACTCTGGAAAGTACTTCGAGTGCCAAACAGGTTATAAAACACCACTTCCCAAAAGAAAAGGAGCTGTCATTGTAATATCACACAACTAGGAGTAGCTGATCAGAACTGGTACCAGGTCGGTTTGGCAGCTGTGTGATATATGGGGTGTTTGATTCAACAACAGTTGTAGCATAAAGGATGTAAGGATGTTTGATATCTCATCTCAAATAAATTAATCTGTTCCACCATTTTCAGAGGGCAGTGTGATTAGTAGGATCTATCGTGAAAACTCCTAAAGACACCGCTAAACCAAAGGCACTTGAAGGTAGATGTTGTGTGAAGACTCTAATTGCTACGTATGCCCAAAACAAGAGATCTTTACAAGCTATTACCAAAGACCACCGCCCAAAAGAAGACCCAGTATAATGGCCACAAGGATTTTTCACAAATTAATTTCAACACTAAAGATGAGTAAGAAAGGAAAACCTGCAAGATCAAAGTGCACAACTGATGGTCAGATCTGAGGCATGAGTCCATTTACATTTCAAAATAATAATTCTCACTGAAGCAAAATTTAAAGACTGTAAATGTTCTTAAATGTGTTTTATGACATGGACTGCACTGTGTTGGTGTTGGTATTCTCAAGTTTTCTCTTAAAGATGAACTTTTGGCTTCAACTTTGTCATTGCTTGTAAAAGTTATATATCGTACCAGATGTCATAGCAGCTCCACTTTGAGGAAAACTTCTAACCATTCTATCTCTCTCCTTCACCCACTTTTTCAACTGTCTGTTTAATGGATAGTCATTTGCAAAACAATCGGGCCAGGTCGACAGATGGAGAGAGTTAATCAAAACGAAAGAAAAAGGCATCGTGGATGACTCAGTAATCAACCACCTTGAGAAAGTGAGAGCGAATCATGTTTGTGATGTTCTTTGCGTTTTTGTAAGGACAGTTCAACTTGTTAGAAACAAATTTGTACAAAATTTTTAAAACATCACTGCACAAATTTTTTCTCACAATATTTTTCAGGGTGCCAGAGATAACTTGCCTATTCTTCGTAAAGGACAATGTGGGATCTTAAACGTCTACCAACCAATGCCGGCAGACGAGATGCCCAGTTTCACGTCCATATGAGGGACGACATAGCTATTGATGCATCACCGTGTATGTGAGACACCAGGATGGCAATTTATAGCTGCGACGAGATTAATCCCAGGCTAGACATCTCAGAGGTGAGTGTTCACACTTCTAGGATATCCTACCAGTCCATCACACACAGGTTTACTGGAGTCTAAGGTGTGATATGTCGACTCAAATAACATGTTAAGGGAAGATATATCATACCATTGTCCTTTTGTGACAATGTACAACTTGTGTATTGTCATCAGCGTTTTTTTTATGGCGCTTGAGCTTTCAATGCAGATTAAAAAATTCATGTTGGGAAATAGAATCCTAAGAAAGGTCAACATAACACCCCACATATCAACAACCTGTTAGATTTCCAAAAAAATCACGTGGCATATTACAACAGGCACTTGTGTGTTTGGCAATTGGATTGTGACAACTGAGCACAGACAATTACCGTTAAATTTACGAAGTAACTATGGAAGATTTGGCTATCATGTGTTATGAACGAGGGATGCAGTGTTTTGGATAATATGCTGTATTATTCTGAAGCCTAACAATGTGTATTAGATATAAATTGGTTTCTTATCTAGTATTATAATGTTAGCTCTGTCTTTACCTGATGGACCATGTGCTTCTTTTGTCTGTCTTTCATCTATTCACACAAACCATAGAAAAGTACAGGGATCTTGAAGGAGAATAGTGTGAGCACAAGATGTATGGGGTTGACCCAGAAGGTGAGAAGAGTGGCTTGACTTGATATCACGTGGGCTGGGAAAGATAGTGATTCCTGCTGGAGGACACGTGTGGCCGGGTGAGGACAGCAGGTTGGGGCTGGCCCATCAGCAGGTCCCAGTCTAGCCTCACCAAAGCAGATTTTATGAAATTGCAATAAATAAATACACATCACTTAAATTACCTACACGATATTAAATGTTGACATCCTGTGAAGGATGACTTTCATTTGTTGGATGATATGCATGTATACTGTCTCTGTCGGCCGCCAGGCACAGATATTCTGAGGATATCCAAACACTCAATAGCTCAGTGGACTGTCACCGTGAAACTGATGAGGTCCTTGGGTTTGAGTTCGGGCTGAGTCCAATTTTTTTCACATGAACCAAACGCAGGAATTTATTCCTGTTTCTTAAAACAAAAAATCAAAATCAAAAAATCAAAAAAAATAATTATATATATATATACATAAATATTTGCACACACACACGCACGCACGCACGCACACACACACACACACACACACACACACACACACACACACACACTGTTACGAATTTCGGTCCTCCCGGCATGCGATCGGCCACGTAACTCGAATCGCGACCGCGTTGCCTACCGGAACGGACAATACAGTCGTGACCCTCCTTGGAACTATCATCAGGAGCTAGTCACGGGTGGGTCTTTCGACCCCACCACAATCGTGCCAATCGGCCACCCGCGCAGGATAGGGTTGTTCGCCAAACTCGACCTACCTAAGTACCTGCGCGGGTAGTTAACCGGGCGATCGTACCTCGCCGCTGGCCAGCCGAGGACACAAACCGCTTTAGCGGTCCGTTCCATGCTTCAGTGATAACCAAGCGGTGTTATCGCCGGCCCCGACAGACGTGATTATTTACCGGGTGCTTACACCCTCCTACCAATTCCTTCCGTAATACAAGATGGAACTTTCAAACAAGGGTAAGGACGCAACGAAACGGGGAACAGTTCCATAAGCACATTTATTGCACACTCATACATTTATTGTACAAGCACATATGCAGTCAGGAATGCAAAACACTAACATGCACGTATACAGAACAAAAGCAAAGCAAAAGGTGCTACGACCGTCTATAAGCAATTATGTACAGTCACTTATACGGTTTTACTTATGGGACTCGGCGCCACAACACACATTCAAAGAAAAAGCAAGAAAAGACCCCCTCATAGACAAGGGAGTCAGACTGGGCCCGTGGGCCTAATGCGCGTGGAACCTGGATGAGCGGCCAGGTCTACGGGACCGAAGGGTCTTACCCGCGCCCTCGTGGCGCGATGGCGGGCAAGCCGCAATGTCAGCGTAGCTGCGCCTGGCTTCGTGCCCCTGGCGTGGTCGGTGAGCTCTCTCCAGTGCTCCCCATCTGCCTTTCCCGTCGGCTTCGAGCTCCGTCTCCCGACTTGACTGCCCCGCCGACACTGCTGCTGCCACTCCACTGCTCCCACTTTTCCGTGCTCTCCAGACCCTCCAGACTGCCACTTTTTCTGCCGCGAGTTGCGTTGTGCTCGTGTTTATATTGGCCGAGGGAGGGGCGTACATGCAAATTTGTGGATCACAGCGGGTTCGGAGGTGGGGCCACACCACCCGATGCTCAGCCATTGGGCGGATGAAAAGGGGGAGTGAAGCATTCCTGATCCGCTTTTCGAGGCGAAAGGAACGTATTCACAACCCATGGTACGACGTGTGGTAGAAAGGCGGAGGTGGTGAGAGTTTGCTGCGGTGGTTTGGGAAGGGTTTTGGTGGTGGCGATTTTTTGCTGCTGGTTGCTGGCGGGCGTCGTTTGAGAATGGCGGTGAAGCAATGTTTGCAGGGTGGAGTTGTGGAGGTAAAGAGGCGAAGGTGGTGGTGTTTGAGTTGTAGTTGTTTGGGAATGATGTTGGTGGTGGCGATTTGGTTGTTGGGGGATGATTGGTCCAAAATAATGATAGAGAAAAGAAAAACGGCTATCTCAAAATATCGCAGCCTGGTGAACACGGAAATTCCCTCTAAACAATGGTGGGGAAATCTAACTACACAATTACTTATTTTCATTACTGATCTAATTTCCACAGCCGTAACTATATATATATACATATATATATATATATATATATATATATATATATATATATATATATATATATATATTTAAAGAGCAGGTTGTGGGTCACCAAACATGTTCTGAAAATTTATCAATATGATTATATGTGCATTAAATAGTTCGATGCAAACCATTGTGGTTGCCTAACTATTGGGAGTATTGATAAAATTTAACTCCGAAGTTGTTATTTCTCGAGGCTGTTGAAAAAAAACAGCGCATACCATATATGGATGGTGACATCACGTTCTCCAAAAGAAAGCAGACGCTCACTCTCTCATTGAAGAAGTGTCCAGTTCGGCGGGCCGTTCTTTCGCTTTTTTTGAGCTTGCAACTGTCTATATTATCCTTTTTTATTTTGAATTATTGTAGAACAAAGTTATTTGGATATTTGTACATCATGCCTCGTACGTGTATCATCATGTTTTGCGAAAATGGCTGGAAAACGGGTAATCACTCCCACCGATTCCCGAAGGAATCAAACATTTGCCTGCAGTGGATAAGATTTGTACAAACAAAACGGGCGAATTTTCCCCCAAACAAAACGGGTAAAGAGGACCCTTTGGATAGACGTCATTTGTGGTGACCATTTCACAGCCGAGGATTACGAAGGCAAAAACATATCTGATCACCATTCTGTGAATATGAGTTCTTGGTTGACAAGTTCTCCAGATACTGCTCTGTCACAGAATCAGTTGTCGAGTTTAAGTGAGAAAAACCTTGAAATGTATTCTTAAAGAGTACATGGAAAAAGACATAAATAAACATTCTGAAAAACACAAGCATGAAAAAATTTCTCAACAAATCAACTTATTGTTGATTAAATTACTTTTTTAACAGCATCAGCAAATTGGGCTATTTCATTTCATTTGTAAAAAATTGATCAATTTTCCAAATTTTTTTCTAAATTTGGTAGAATATTTCCCAATGAAGCTAAACATGTTTTGGCATTTATATTCCACAACAGTCTCTTGAAAGTTGGGGTTTGTTCTAACTGTTCACTTTCGCTGGGGTCAAGCTCAGCTGTCAGAAAAACTTCAACGCCAAGACTACGGTGTAGAATATATTTGGGTCCATTATTGATTTATTCTGTTTCTGACTCTTGAGTGACTAGAGGGTTAAAAATTATTATATCAAGTCACAGACGAATCAACCTTTACATTAATTTATGCAACGAACAAGAAAACGAAAATCTATAAACCAATCTGTCTGCTGGAGTCTGTCAGTGTGAACTGCCGGACAGTCAGTCCTGCCACTTGTACACGAAATAGGCCGTTTTCTGGCACTTACAGGTGGATCAAATTTATATGGCTCAGGGCCAGAAACGCCATAGTATAAATTCCCATCATCCTCCGACTCGTCCTCGGCAATATCGGAATGAAAACACTCAATTTCATCGCCGCTGAAATCGCTCTCTGATTCGCATCTCGCCATTGTTCAAATGATGTTTCTGAATATTCACCAAGTTTTCAGAGAACATGACGTCATAGCATCTTCGGTAAATTCCGGTCTGTTTTTCGATCACTGAAAAAAGTTTTGACTTAAAAGTTAATTTTAGCATATTTTGAGTTTCAAATGTAAGAAAATAATTGCCCAACGATTATAATTAATGTGATTACAACCTTTGAATCATGTGAAGTTATCAGCGATCCAAAACCTGCTCTTTAAAAACATAGGTGTGTATGTGTATATATACGAGGTGTGTTCAAAAAGTATCCAACCTTTGTTCATAAAAAAATACTCGCATCCAGATACAACAAACTTACACTAATCTCCTTCAAAGTAGTCCCCTTGGGCTGCCACACACTTCTCCCAACGTTTCTGCCACTGTCGGAAGCAGCGCTGGAACGCCTATTTTGGGATGGCGTGCAGCTGGTCCGTCGCATTCCGCATGATGTCTTCTCTGGACTGAAATCTGGTCCCTTTCAGGGGCATTTTCAGCTTGAGGAAAAGCCAGAAGTCACACGGAGCCATGTCGGGAGAGTAGGGAGCCTGACGAAGCACAGTTGTGTTGTGTTTGGCCAGGAAACTCTGTATCAAATGTGAAGAATGGGCGGGTGCGTTATCGTGATGGAGCTGCCAATTGACCGCTGCCCACAGGTCCGGCCGTTTGCGTCGCACAGCGTCAGGAAGGCGACGCAGTACCTCTTGGTAGTGCTCTTTGGTGATGGTTGTACCGTGTGGTGCGTACTCCTGATGAACCACGTCACTGGAGTCAAAGAAGACGGTCAGCATGACTTTGACATTGCTGCGGACCTTCCTTGCTTTTTTGGCCTTGGGGATGTTGGATGCTTCCATTGTGATGACTGGATCTTGGTTTCTGGGTCGTACCCATAAACCCAGGTCTCATCGCCAGTGATTACTGTGTTGAAAAAGTTGGGATCGCTGTTCACAGTCTCCAGCATGACCTGTGCGATCTCCAAATGGAGTTGCTTCTGCTCGATCGTTAACAGCTTTGGCACGAACTTCGCTGAGATTCTCCTGAAGCCAAAATCCTCAGTCACAATGGAATGAACGGATCCAATGCTGATGCCCGCCTCTTCTGCAAGTTCTCTGATCATGATTCGACGATCCTGCATCAGCAGGGTGCTCACTTGGTCAATGATGATCTCATTTCGGGATGTTGAGGGCCTACCAGAACCTTCTTCACTTTCCACTGATGTGCGACCATCTTTGAAGCGGTCGTACCACTCTTTTGTCTGTGTGGTGCCCATTGCTTCATTCCCGAAGACGTGTTGCATCTTGCGGATCGTTTCCACTTGGGAATCGCCAAGCTTTACACAAAATTTGATGCAGTAGCGTTGTTCAAGTTTTTCCGCCATTTGTCAAAAACAAAAATCCGACGGCGCTCATTTACACTTCCTCACTCATCGGCGGTCTGTCGGCGACTGACAGCTTCTGCAGGTGGGAAAATATTCATGCATATGGATTGGGATCGCCTACATACGTGCACCAAACCACACCTCCCTTGCTTCATTTGTTTACGCACGAAAAATTAAGGATGGATACTTTTTGAATACACCTCATGTATATATTGTTGCGGATTCGCGCCCGCCGGCGTGCGAGCGGCCACGTAACTCGAATCGCGGCACGTCGCCCACCGGACGGACAATCCCGTCGTGACCCTCTCGGACTAACGCCGGGAACTAGTCACGGGTGGGCCTTTCGGCCTCACCACGATCGTGCCAATCGCCCCCCCCCCCCCCCGCGTGGGATAGGGTTGCTCGCCAAATTCGACCTACCTAAGTACCCACACGGAGGGTAGACCGGGCGATCGCACCTCGCCGCAGGTCGAATTTGGACACGGGCCACTTTAAGCGACCCGTTCCATACTATCGGGATAACCGAGCGGTGTTATCGTCAACCTCGATGGTTCGATTAATTATCGGGCGTATTTAGCCCACGACCAACCCTTTACGTGAAGTAA
>NC_140966.1:8436634-8469134 GCF_056783735.1 Eptatretus burgeri
CGTGAAACTGGTATGGCGCTAATTATAATCAGCAATGCTATAATGCTAACATCAAAGCTGTACAGGTGAAAGTCCTGGACTTGCCGCACTCATTTCTCGCGAAAAGAGCAACTGCAACAATATGACCAATTAATAATTCTCAATATAAAACGGCAAGACAAAGTCTCCAACATGGACAAAATCTCAAGCCAAGCATTCAATCAATGATGTTTGAAGCCCAACTACATCGGACTGTTCATCTCTCTGGAATGGACAGCTCAAGAATACCAAATCAATTTTCTCCGATGTTGGCAAAATAAATCGAGAAGGCCAAAAAGAGGAGATTATATGGACCAATAACAGTATGAAAAACACATTTAAAGCATCGAGAAATGAGCCAGAGAAATGGGAGACAATAAGAAGTTGTGAAGATTCAAAACCCATCAAGGACTGAAATGAAACAGTCCAGTAATAGACCAATCAAGCGAGCAATTTTATGATTGAATGAAGTATAAACATTATTCAGAGAAGCTAAAGTATGTGAAAGAAATTCACTACGACAAATGGAAAGGAATGCGAGCTTTTTTTTGGGGGGGGGGGAGAAGCTAAAGCCAATCTTTCCTGGTGCAGGAATGACATAGGAAAATTGTTTTCCAAATAAATCTTACAATTTACGATATAGTGGTCATAAAATAATTTCAAAACTGTCCAAACAATCCACACACACACACCTTCAGGAATAACAGGCAGGTACACTTCTTTTTCTTTTTTTTACATTAGGTCCTCTCTGTTAAGTAATGTGTGTTTAAATCACCAATTTCTTCTTTCATTTTGACTGAGACACAATGGGAGGGAGACACCCCACTATCCCTATTAGTACTAACCTTTATCCGTCCATCAAAGAAACAATAATGCATTTCTGCGGTGAAAACCTGCGCGTAATAAAATGCGAAAACATTGGAAACACCAACTGAGCGATATGAAGCCAGAATTTTAACAAGCTCGCTTATAAGTCTGAGCCTCACACTGGGACTCCGAAAACCATTTGTAGTCAGTCGAGATGCTTGAACGAGCAAGGCAAGAGGAAATAGTATGAGCAACCAGGTGGCGAAATATTTCTTGGGCTTTTTGTCCTCGTATTATATTATGATTTATTGCACCAGCAAACAACATGCATGTGTCCTCTTACTAAATGTCCTGCATCTCTGCTCCTCCATCAAAAAACTGAAAGTGTACAAGTTCCAGCATAAGAGTAGACAGCACACACTTGTTTGAAACAACGATTTTGATACGAAACGACAAAACTCAGGAGGACATCACAAGCAATTTAAATTTGAAGTTTTGATCATTCATTCAAGTGTCGCAAAAAATTGTTGCATCCGGTAGAAAGATATCTATTTTCATGGCGATACCATTACTTACATATCTGATTTTTATTATTATTTTTTTTAATCACGTGGGACTTTTGGGGTTTACAAAAACATTTGACTGTTAATTATAGGTAGTTCAACAACAGGAATTGTGCGATTTACATCACTTATACATGATTAAAATTCAGAAATTAGAATAAGTCTCGTTGAAATAAAATCAACGAGACAAAGAAATGGGTAAGACAACTACAAAAAGGATTCAAAATCGAGGAAAGCCTTCAAATGTTTTACTTAAGTGTCTACTCATTACGGGTGTATTGTCTTTCTTGTATTTCTCTCTTTTTGTATGCAAAGTCACAGCTCGTGGAAGAAGAGCGAGAACACAGAATGGGTCAAGGTGCAACAGAACAAAAGGAACAGTCGAAAGAGGGGGGGAGACACCAACAGCAGGATTGAAGGACAAAACAGAGGGAGACTTGGAGAAATAAGAGGAGCAGGGAGGAATGCACAGGATGGACAATATCGATACATAAGAAAACTCTCAGAAAGGAAAGAATGGAAATTTGGAAGGAGGAGGGATTTTGGGTGGGGTTAACAAGGACAGAAAAGATAATGTTTTTGGATGGGAGAGGGGGTGATCTCAGATGGTGGGGAACAGCTGTCCTGAAGACCTGGAGTGAAGAATGAGATTGAAGAGAATATGTGAGTTGGTTCCACAAGTGGGGAAAAAAAGAGAAATGAATGAGTGGGGCTCAGCAGTAATTCTGGAATTTGGAGGTTCACCAGAAGGGGTTGATGGTGGACTGCGGTGCCTTGTAAATACCTGGGAGGGACAAAGCATGGAAAGAGCAGAGGGTGCAAGACCAGAAAGGAGAAGACAAGGAGAAGACAAGGAGACCACCGACTTGTCTGCGAAGGGAAAGTGGTTGGCCCATCGGCTCAAATTCAGCACAGGAGATTCCAATGATCTTGAAGGCCTTGATTTTCACAGTGTTCAAGATGAGCAAGGTGCGAGACAGGGGATCCAGCCCAGATGGGAGAGATTAGTACTGAGGATGAAGGTCTTATACAGTGTGTTTCAAAAAGATTGATACAACTTTGACTTCCCGCCAATTGTTTTTTTTTTTTACGAATACCATTTAACTTTTCAGGGTTTGGTGATGCTATCATGGTATTTGTTCTCTGGGATTTTTAGCTCTGGAGCTCAACCATGCCATTGATGGTGAAGCAAAAGACAAAAGTGGTGGTTCTGTGGTATGAGACAATCATATGTAGACACCCGCCAGAGGTTCTGCCAGGAATACGACCTCAGAACACCTGACGGACCCACAAATTGTGCCATTTAACGTATTGTGAAACATTGTTTACATAAGGGTACAGTGCACAACCAGAGCAAGGGCAACAGTAACAGGCCAGCATCAGCAACCAAGAGCCAAGCCAACATCGATGCCGTACGGGATTCTGCAGTGGGCATCCCCAAGAACTCCGACTGCTGGCGCTCCCGGAAGCTCGGCATCAAACCAACATCAGTCTGGCATATCCTCACAAAAGAACTGAAGCTTTTCCCATCGATCTTCTTTATTAGGCATAAACTGAGTCAAGATAACATGAAAAGGAGACCTGAAATGTGCAGTTGGCTCAGTGACAGGACGGAGCAGTACCCAAACTGGATCAACCTGATCTGGTTCAGTGATGAAGCCCATTTCCAGTTGAATGGTGCCATCAACAACCACAACAACATTTTCTGGGGGGCAGAACCACCTGAGGAGATCACTGAGAGGTACCTGCAAGGGCCTAAGGTCACATGCCTCTGTGCCTTCAATGCCAGTTGGGGAACGCTAGGGCCTTACTGGTTTGAGAATGACAACAGCAGGACAGTGACGATAAATGGTGAGCCCTGCTGGGCCATGCTCCAAAAGTTCCATAATGATCTAACCGAAAAGGTCACCCCAAACCAGCTCAACATGACTGGGTTTATGCAGGATGGTGCACTCCCGCATACAGCTGGTGACACCATCACTTTCCTGTGGCAACTCATCAGAAACCGTCTCATTGTCCTGGGTACCGCTTATGACTGGACAATCATAGCCCAGACGTGAACCATCTGGAATACTGGTTCTGGGGGGCTGCCAAAGGCTCTGTCTACGCCAACCAGCCTGCCGCACTGGATGATCTGAAGCAGGTATCAGACTACCTCCAGGCAGTGCCACATAAGACCTACAGGAAAGTTGGACAGAACTTTGGAGTCAGGATCAATGCTTGTCTGAACCGCGGAGGGACACACATCAAGAACGTCAATTACAAGGATTTTGCGTAAATACCAATTTCAGACCTTGGGCTCTCACAAACTCGATCAGTAACTTACTGCAATAGCAATTAGTGACCGAAAATACCATGTCATAAGCTTTCAAGAAATGTTTGGTTCACATTCCTAATGTTTCTGTTCCTTTGTAAATAAACATTTACATTTGCACCACTCTTTTTGAAACACCCTGTAGGTGGATAGGAGCTCAGGTACTTTGTGTGACAGAAATTGGAAGGACTTTGTGTGAAGAAGGATTGGAGGCCAACTTGGATATGTGGTTTACCCCAAGAAAGATTGTGGCCAAAAGTGAGACCCAAAAGTTTGAGTGACTAAACTTCTTCAAGAGGATTGTTAAGAAAGTATGTGGGAGGGTTTGCCCAACAGTCCTCTCGGAGAGAGTGAGAGTGGGAGATTTGGCAGGTTTCAAAGACATATTTCAAGTGTTTGACCAGTTTGTTATTTTGGCAAGGTCTGAAGAAAGGGAAGAGGTTGCTGCCTGTCTGTCAGAAGGTTGAGAGATGTCACCGCACTGGGCAGAGTCATCAGCAGAGAGATAAAGGGGATTTTCCAAAGTCAGAGAGCTCATTGATGAAGATTAGGAATCGGATGGGGCCTATAACACTGCTTGGGGTACTCCAGATTTGATAGGGAGAGGAGAAGAAAGGATTCCATTGAGAGCCACATGTTGGCTCTGAGAGTGGAAGAAATCAGGAAACCAAGAGTGGAGTTGGCTTTAGATTCCATCGGCAGACAATTTGGAGAGCAAGACGGGATACCAGTCTGTATCAAAAGCTCGAGATGTGTCCAGAGAGACGGCCCTGGTCTCATGTCTGATAATGAGGGCATCGATCCGTTGTTGGGAGAGTAGAAGCAGCTTGTCGAAGGTAGAGTGACCAGGTCTGAATCTGAATTGATGATCTGAGATGAGGATGTTGGAGAAAAGAAAAGATTTTATGTTTCTTGAACCATTTGAATTTTGGAGGGAAAGGTGCACAAATCATCTTTCAGCATGGTCCAAAGGGATGTTCTCTTTATGATCAATGTCTGTGACATCTTTCTTGTCAAACGGTGAAGACTATGCTGCACAGCCTCATGCACAAAGTAAATATCGCCAGGTGTACGAACGCTTCTGGGTCGTCCTCAAGGGGGCCTGCGATAACATTTGTGAACATTGTAAATTATTTTGAAGTCTCTTTGAGCCTCAATGATTGAACCACCCTTAAAGTACAGTACCAGGATCCTTGCTCTCAATATTTGTACACTCCACCATCGGAGTAAATCTTGCAAGTGTCTTTTATAATCTGAAATGAAAATAATGTTAACATGAACACTTTTTTATAACTTTGCAAGAGTTTAAAATGTGTCAGATATTTCTTGCCCACTCTTTATAACAGAACAACATGATGGATCTGGTTCAGAAAACAGCTTTGATGAGGTGGAAATTCAACCAACATGTGGAACAAATCCAGAACAGGAAATCCATCAAAGCAACAAGTGCAATTTTTTTTTTTTTTACAGTGTGAGTAAGAAAAATGTGAATATGTTATTGACAGTGTTGATGGCAAATGATGATGACGACAATGATGATGATGTCCATATCCTTTTCAGGGTCTCACTGTTGCTGAAGCAGTCTGATGGGAAGGAAATGCACAAGGTGGTTTGTCATTGTCTTCATAGAAGTAGTAATCAGGGCAGGAATATACAATTTGGTCAGTGCCTTTATAAAAGACTTTACATCCACAAGCAGCAAATGCTAGCAGACAGGACCCCAGCTTAATATCCCATCTGACCGACAGTGCACACACACACACACACACACACAGATGCAATGCCCTGCCTATGAACCACCAGGGTTACGCTTTAACATCAGGTTGGGAATGAAACCTATACGAGACAGCATAAAGGCAAGTAAACTACAGCATGTGCAATGGCCACTGGATGATAATTTTTTTTATATAGTTTCTTTCTTTTAATATGAAAGGATGGTCTAGACTCTAGATTCTATAGATGTGCACACCTGTCTCTAAGCCAACCAGCCTGGTTTTGAATCCAGAGCCAGCTAAAGACCGTCCCACAGGGAGGGTGTGCTCTCTCTCATATGGATGTTAAATAGGACTGGTGTCCCATCTGCCAGCATTAGTTTGGTGGATGTTAAAGATCCCATGGTTTCCTTCTCAAAATCGGTGAGCTATCACCAGCACCATGGACAAATTCCAAACTGCTCAGCATTGCCCCAGGCCACCAAACTGATTCGGCAGAACCAACAATCTGTATCACAAATTATGGCATATTAGACTGACACTAAAATATATACTGTATATGTTGATATGAAAAAAGCCTATATTAATGGAGGCCAAAATTAGATGTACATGAATCCGTCTAATTATGTGAATTCAGTTTCATGAAATCCCACAATAAATATGGGATGCAAGTGCTTTGATACTTTTTATGCCTGTTGAATTATGAAATTGCTAGCTTGCATCATTCAAATCGAATTTGTATCAGCTAAAAATAATACGACTGGCAATATAGCTCTGAGGTATGCACACTCACCTTTGAGTTCTCCAGCCTGGGTTTGAATCTCCCTGCAACTATAAACTGTCACCCTGGTGTTTCACATAAAGGGTGAGCCATAAATGTGCACCTATTCCTCAGATGAACATTAAACTGAAGGACCAGTCTACCAACACCAGTTGGAGGGCATCAAAGATCCAACGTTGTCCTTTGCAAAGAATAGGCATGTTATCAACAGCACCCTAAACAAATTCCAAATTCCTGACACTTTCAAACATCAGGCTTGGCCAGCCAGTTGAGGAAACACCTCGGTCTAAACAGTCCTTGGCCAACCCCACAACAAGGTTGAACAAGTAAAAAAGACATAAATGGTTAGGGAGAAATGGTTAGGGACACGTTTAAATAACAAAATGGCAACCAGTCTGCCATCTTGGAACTTATCCCAAAAATAAATGGCGTGCACATGTAAGTCATCATTCATTATCTGTGCCAAGTTTGAACAATATCAGTGAATGCATGTCCGAGAAATGGTCGAGGACGTGTTCAACAATGGGTTTTTTGACAACTAAAATGTTTTTTTTATGACTATAAGAAATAAAATTAAAATGTCGTCGCCCCCGTTGTTTCAGGAATTTTGCTGGATGGAATTAAAGGGCTAGCCCGTATTTGTGTTCAACTAAAATGGGCGCTAGTCTACCAGTCGGCCATCTTTGATCACATCACAAAATAAAGTAAGGTGCACGTGTATGCCATCATGTCCTGTGCTTCTGCTAAGTTTGAACAAAATCGGACCATGCATGTTTGAGAAATGGTTGGGGACACATTTAAGTAACACTAGAGAGCTGGTGTCAAAGCCACCCAATGATCGCCTGTTTATACATTTATCGTTTTTAAAAGACTAGTCTAATAATATTTTTTATAAAGCATTGCACTGAAGTCTGATCCAAATAATTTTAAAGCAATATATGTATTTGTACATTGTAATCAGTAAAAAAAATAGTGTGGTAGATAAAAAAAAAAGTTAAGTTCAAAACAGGTCAAAAATTAAAAAAAAATTGAAATTATTTTTTAATTTCAACTTAACTACATCAATAGCATACCCCAAAGGAACCTCCATGCCAAATATAAGCATCCTAATATACATATTAAATGAATGGCAAGCTTCTAAATAACTTGCACCAAAAACTTTAACGTGGATGTGCTACAAAAAAGTTAAGTTCAAAACAGGTCAAAAATTAAAAAAAAAATTGAAATTATTTTTTAATTTCAACTTCACTACACCAATAATATACCCCAAAGGAACCTCCATGCCAAATATCAGCATCCTAGTACACATATTAAATGAATGGCAAGCTTCTAAACAACTTGCACCAAAAACTTTAACATTTTCACGCTCCTGCTGATGCTGACGCTCACGCTCACGCCAGGGATATCGCTATAGCTCTCTGTTCTTCGAACAGGCGAGCTAAAAATGTCTGCCAGCCGGCCATCTTGGATATGATCTCGAAAATAAATGGCGTGCATATGTAAGCAATGATTCGTGATCTGTGTGCAAAGTTTGAACAAGATCGGTAAATGCATATCTGAGAAATGGTTGACGACGTGTTCGATAACGGGTTTTATTTTTTTGCAACTAAAATGGCCGCCAGTCTACAAGTCAGCCATCTTCGATCAGATCACAAGATAAAGTGAGGTGCATGTGTTTGCCATCATGTACTGTGCATGTGCCAAGTTTGAACAATATCGGTGAATGCATGTCGGAGAAATGATTGAGGTCGTGTTCAACATCGGGGTTTTTACAACTAAAATTGCCGCCAGTCAGCCATCTTGGATCTGATCTCAAAAAAAAAAATGACGTGAATATGTAAGCCATCAATCATCAGTCTATAGATGTCTGTACATGAATAAAATCGGTCTATACATGTCTGAGATGTGGTTGTGGAAGCACGCACATAAAAAGAGACCAAATCCATAAGCCCCCGTTTCAGACTAAGTCCAACGGTCGCTAATAATTGAGGTTGTTAATGCAGTCGTGGTAGAATGAGTAGAAGAGCTGAGAATGTCAAGTTAACCACATTTCCCACTTTTTGTTTCACACTAACATATTTTTACTATTATCATTTATAAGCATGCTTGGTGTTGGCTTAATGGTTAGGATAGTGGGCCTGGGATCCTAGGATCCTGAGTTCAAATCCCACTCAGCTGTTGAATTAATACCAGGTGGGGTTAACTCGAGCTGTCATCCTTCCGAGGTCATCAAAATGAGTGCCAGCATGCTGGTATCCTATGTTGGAGTGGCGACCCTTCCAGGATTGTGCCCAATAGCCAAGAAGACTGCTGAGGCAGCACCGATGCTCTGCACAAAGTACGTTCCCAATGGATGGATTTATAAGCATACAGTAGAATCTGGACAATAAGTGGATGTGTGAATATAAGTGCATATGAAAAATAAGCACACATGGGCCTCCCTATTTGATTTACCCATGAAAAATAAGTGCATATAGAAACGTCATAGTAAGGCTTTAAAAACTGAAAATATTATCAACTCAAACACTGCAGTGTTTTGTGTGTCATTGGCACATACACTTTAAGTCCAAAAAATCTTCCACGTCTGGTATTGCTACTCACAAGAGTTGTACGTTCAAAACAACGTTGTTCATCAAGGGTCGCAAAAAAGTGTCTTACGACCCTTTTTTTGATGAAGGGTCATAAAATAAACATTTTTCGTCGCGATCAAAATGGACACGGCAGTGAAGCGTTAACCATACACCTGTTAAAAGAACATTGAGATTATCGTACCAGAACTAGTACCCAGACGTGTAATAAATTAGGATTAAACACGAGTGAAGAATGAGGAAATAATTGTTCAGTGAGAAAGGTTCACAGAAAATAGGAAGCAGAAGACGGGCCTTTTATCCGGACGTGAAAAATGAACTTGTTTCGGAGTTTAAACAGATATGTTCTTGAGGACTGAAAGTGTGTTTACAGTGGAATTTGTTTCCAAGGTATGGAAAATTAAAATTGCAATGATGTAAAAACTGATATCTATGCAGCCAATCTGAAAAACATTTACCATCTTTAGCGCATGTCATGGATTGTTGAATATGTATAAGAACATATGGAAAATAAGCGCATGTGTGGTCAACAAAATCAAACATAGGCGCATACGCTTATTATCCAGATTCTACTGTATTAAACAACAAACATGTTTTTGAAAACTTCAGTCAACCCTTGTGTCACATGGTTGTGGTTGACTCCAAATTATGTGCAAGGGTAACTCCCATAGGTGTTAAGTTTGAACCCATGATAGGGAATACGATCATTTGGGTGAAATGATACAAGTTCATTTTTCAGGTTTAATGAGTCTGATGTAGTCGAGTTATCATTTAATTTCATGTTGAAGGATCTCCACAACACTAGAAACTTCAGTCGTCTCTATCAGCATCCAGTTCCACTTTTAAAGCATATTTCTGCATGCTTTCTCATTCTACACCTGTGTAAATGCCTCCACCATTCAGCCGACGCTGTACCATTTAAGAGCCTGTTCTTTTTTTTTTTAACCTTTGACGAAGGCCTGATGAATCTGTCAGTCAGATATTTAGCCAAGAATGCAATCATCACTCAATAAGCCTTGAAGCGTTTACCTTGTGCTTTGTTTCAATCTGTAGCTGAAGCACCTGCCCCGAAACACTCATTTGTCAATGTCTTATCCTTGTGCCTGCCCTGCTGCTGTCATTTTTGCTCGACTCAAGATAGCCCTCTTGAGACTTCAGCTCTGGTTTTACCATCCAAAAGTTGCAATTCACCTCCAATCAATGCAGAACTTCCTCTTTCAAGAGCTTGTGTTTTTTTAAATGACATCTGATTAGTTTGTTTTACATATTGATAGATTAATTATCTCTATCTATAATCAGTTATAGTAATTATGAAATATTTTCAAACTCATTAAAAGGTACTGAGCATGGTTTTACTGAAGGAAAATCATGTTTAACAATTTTATTGGAGTTGTCAGAGCCAGTTTCTGTCTGAGCGGACAGGGGAAGTGCAGTGGGTGGAGTGCAGTATATCTAAACTTTCAAAAAGGTTTTGATAAGGTACCACACGGAAGGCCATTGGTTAAGGTGAAGGCTTGTAGATTGGCTAGTGGAGTACCAACTGGATTGGAAACCAGCAGTGATAACTGATAGGAAGCAAAGACTGGCTGTGAATGGAAGGATATCTGACAGAGAGGATGCAAGTCATGATGTACTCCAGAGATCAATTATAAGACTGTTATTATTCATAATTTACATCAACGATTTGAACAGTCATGTTAAGAGTAGAATTTCCAAATTTGCAGATGACACAAAGCTTGGTGGCAAGATCAGATTCGAGAAAAAGTGGAAACCTTCATGGATTGGATAACAGAATGGCATATGCACTTTAACACAAGAAATTGTAAGGTGCTGCGGCTGGGTAGGAATTACGGAAATAGGGACTATATAATATATTGGGGAATCTTGGAGCATACAACATAGGAAAAGGATCTGGGGTGGTAAAAGGTGAGGTGGTAAGCTGAGAGCAGAATGCCAAGCAGCTACACGTAAAGTTAATTGGGTTTTAGTTTATGGAAAAGCATTCCAGGTGACTACCTCATGAAGCTGGTTGAGAGAATGCCAAGAGTGTGCAAAGCTGTCAAAGGCAAAGGGTGGCTACTTTGAAGAATCTACGAGGCTATGAGGTCAAATAATCCACCCAGACGATCATCATTTTAGCGATGGGTCATCCTCAGACCTCTGCCATCCACCAGGAAAGCTCATAAGATATTTTCTTTGGTTTCTGATGTCACTTACAGCCAATTTGTCCATCTGAAAGAATGGGTTTTGAGCAATATACTCAGGCCAAACCGCTTGGGTTTTAAAATCTCCCAAAGAGGGCTTTTCACGGAAAATTTCCAATGGCCGTGCGTTTGACTCCCACCATGGTTATAATTTCCAATTCCAAAGCACACACCAGGCCAACATGTCAGTGGTGAAAAAACAGGTTCATTCCAGATATGTGAAACATCCTGCAAACTGTGCCTACAGAAAACAGACTTTTTGGAACGCCGGCTGCATTTTCCATCTAATCGCCACGTAACTCTGCTGCAAAAAAGATATCCATGCGTAGATGCTCCTATGTTGAAAGATTTTGTGCTAATCGCTCAACCAGTTACAGAGTAAAGAAATTTAAAAGCATTAAAGGTGAAAAAGTGAGGGTGGAAGAAAAAAAAAAGTGAGACCCTTGGCCAACATTCCTGAACATGGTCAAGGATGGTTGTGGACGTCTTTTCTTAGTTTATAAAACACAGAGACAGGTTATAAAAGGAACAATTTAGATTTTATAAGATTGAGAATGGAGAAACAGTGGGAGCTTTTTGGACACATTATGGTGAGGAGGCGTCACAGTTAAGCTGTCTCTGAACAGACTTCAGCACAGGTCCTATCATTCTTACAAATGCAGAAACCACACACTTATGCTAAACATTTATCAATGACATAACCAGTCTGCTTTACACCTGTTACCCGCAACACAACGTTACATCTACAACAAGGAAACAGGAACACATCAGTTTACTTTTACATGAATCACAAAGACATTGGTGTGAATGCACAAATCAACATAATATAAATAATTTGAAACAGGGAACCTGAGTTCCTGATGGGAACCAACGACAACATCAGATGGGAATATCAAACAGGCCAAGGTCAATCGACAATGTGACCTATACTATATCTCAGCTATACATTTTCTGCTACATCATGACTTTTTTGATATCCCTGACAAGCAACTTCGACACATTAGGAGGCAATTAGATCGATTGAGCCTGGCTAGGATTGCCAACCTATGTTTTTTTTTTGTCGATATTCTATCCTTTTTAAATGCTAAACGTCAAGCGAGGAAGTCGTCCACACCATTTTTAAAGTCTTTGGTTTGACTTGGTCGGGGGGTTGAATCACCGACACACCAGACTCAGACTGGATGCTCTAACCATTACACCACCGAGTCTGGCAACCATTACATTACACCAGCAGGAACTTTAATCTAAACCTACGCTGAATGCAAACCATGCCCCACACATGTAAAAACTTTTTAAAAGCTCATAAACAAGAAAATATGGAAAGAAGATGTCAAATACAGCTGACTTGATGTTTAAAATCAAAATAAGTTGGAATTGTATTGCAGAGCATTGTGATTCTGAGTTAAATAAGTGGCATCATAAATGTTGAAGTTGAACTGAGGGTTGTCAATGGTTGTTGCTGTTGTTGATTAGCCCCAGTTGGTTTTGCTTGAACAGACCCATGGCATGGAGATAGCCATTTGATCTCCTGGGAGCAACCAAGAAATCTCTCACATCTAAAATGGTGTTCTCTTGCCTTTGTGGAGCCAGAACCACGTAATCTTCCATAATGTGTTTTATTATGTGTGGGGCGGCCTGGTCGAGGTTGCAGGTGTCGTCAGTGGTGTGATTGAGTCAATGTTTGTATTGAAAAAGCTGTGGATGGTGTTCACAGTGGAGATTAAAAAGATGAACACGATCAGACCTGGGAAGTATTTTCTCTGCGTCGTCGATGCGTGGGGGTTAAGCGCCCAGCATACTGTTTGGGCCCAGGTTATTTATTGCACTTATGATGATGTAGATATGGATGTGTTTTTTCTTGTGGTCGTTGATTGTTGGGGAGTTGTTTTTAAGGATGTTGTTGCCGTGTCTTTGTGGTGTAGTCTTAATGTGTCTTGGGGTATGGATGGTTGGATATGTAAGTGGCACAGGTAATTATGGTTGGCACTTGCAGCTGCAAGTAACTGTGCACCTCTCATGTCCAAGTAGTCTTTCATTTTTAACATTTTTGCCTCTGTACATAGGTGTTTGATATATAGGTGTTCAATGAGTGTTAATGTGAAACATGTGATGATGCGAAGGGCTTTGTTTTGTTTTTCTGGTCTATCGGGAGTTGAGATGTGTGTTTGATAGGCTGGAGGCGCAGGATGAGCTGGCATAGCCAATGACTGATATAATGTATATTCGTGATGTTGTTTCTTTGTGGTGTCTGAAGTCGGTGCCTGTGAGTGGGCCAAGTGTGTTCAGCATGGGTGGGCATATATATATATATATATATATATATATATATTTTTTTTTTTTTTTTTTTTTTTTAATGTTTGTGATGTAATCTGAGAATGACATGGATGTGTTAAAAGTGACACCTAGTATTTTCGTTTGGTGTGTTTGTGTGTGTGCGTGTGCGTGTGAGAGAGAGATAGGGATGTTGTTGTTGTTGTTGATGTTGTGTAGCCCAGGACAGTTCTCTAGAACAAGTCTGCGGCGTGGAGACAGCCGATCAATCTCTCAGGAACGTCACATAGATCCCCCACATCCAGGATGGTGTACCCCCACCTTCATGCACTCAGGGCCACGACAGAGAGAGAGAGAGAGAGAGAGAGAGAGAGAGAGAGAGAGAGAGAGAGAGAGAGAGAGAGAGAGAGAGAGAGAGAGAGAGAGAGAGAGAGAGAGAGAGAGAGAGAGAGAGAGAGAGAGAGAGAGAGAGAGAGAGAGAGAGAGAGAGAGAGAGAGAGAGAGAGAGAGAGAGAGAGAGAGAGAGAGAGAGAGAGAGAGAGAGAGAGAGAGAGAGAGAGAGAGAGAGAGAGAGAGAGAGAGAGAGAGAGAGAGAGAGAGAGAGAGAGAGAGAGAGAGAGGCGAAAGGGCCGGTCTATGGGGACCGAAGAGCACTCAACTGTGACCGCACTGCCTCGACAAATCCAAGCAGCAGGGAAGAATGGGGGAAAATTTGGCCCTAGTCCTACATTGGGGGTACAAACACCACGAAGAAGCATCCCTAATAGTTGCTTGTAAGTGGTTGCCATTATAGAAGTGAGCTTGAGCAATTCAACTTTGGGCCCAAGTTCAATTTTGGAATTGGGTTAAGGGGGTGATAAATTAATGATATCTATCAAATTATTTTCATATGATGCTCTGTAAGCAACGTGCAAAACCTCCAATTGTTTTTTTTATCAATTGACATGAAAAATTAAAAATTGGACAAATATCAACCCACACCCACTACCTCTCTTCTCCCGCTTCCTTACCCCACCCCCACCAAAAAAAGATAATGTAATCCTTGTCCGAGCATTGCCTTCTAATGTACACACAACTTGCTCTCCAAGCTCAGGGTTTTTACAGTTTAAAAACATTTGTTTTGCATCCCATTAATTAAAGTACAAAGAAAAGACATTGTAAGCAGTTGTAGTAATTAAGGCCTGTGAGAAAATTGCATTGTACAAAGTCTCATTACTTACTGGCATGTTTCTGGCAGGAAAAGTGCCACAATTGTGGAGGATTTTCTTTCTTTTGTTTTTAGGTTTAGTTACAAATAAAAAGGGAATTATAAACAGCCCTGTTAATTAAAAGCAGTAACACAAAGCTCCTGGGATAGAGTGCAACCATTGAATGTTTATTTTTTTTTTTACCAATGTTTATGGTTCCCATTATTTACGAGGGAAGATAATTAAAAACTGACTTTGAAACTAATCAACTGGAAATTCAAGCAAGGATGGTAATCCAGAACAATAAGTCCCATTTATTTGCAGGTTCCTGCAAATGTATGTAAAAAAAAAAAAACATAGGGGCTGAAATGAAAGCGAGAGAAGAACCTTCAGAGTTTAGGCTTTATTCCATTTGATTGAAGCCGCTTCTACGGGCACACCAGGGAATACAGGTGCAGCAAGGATTACATAAGCAGTAAGGTATACACGCGCAACTAATCACCGCAAAATAAATCAGTATAAGCACGGAGTCCGATATACTCTCAATTCTTACCATTCAACGAGCACCAAGTGAACCGCCGCCGTAAACGACAATGCCCCTGGGACAATCCCCCCGACCGAGCGGAATCTTAGCTTTATCTATTCCGTGCTCGAGCCGTGCGACATGTGATCACACGTCACGTCCTTCAATTCACCACATTTTCCCCGTCTTTAAAATGTAACTAGAGGCCTAACTAACGCACCATGATTACTTCAGCGCTACAGGAGTATACATTTCAAGCAACGCGAACTATCTAAACTACAGAAGCACACATGCCAAGCAGTGAGGATTATTTTGAGTTGTAGGAGCATGGTCATGAGCATCGATATATGATGTAACGAGCATATAGGAGCATGAGCATCGAGGATGCCGATAATCCCCTTTACAGATTGAGTCGGTGAGGGGGTATTATCCGTCGACCTCTCCGGGAGTAAATGGCGGTTTCACTTGAGGGAGGCTTCCGATCCTCTTGGTGAGCCTCGACTCGTGCCAGGGATGACTCCCCGATCGCTCTCGGGTGGAACGCGGCAGCTCCGTCGCCACCATTCTCGGGTGGAGTTCCTGGGGGGGAACACCTGGGGAGGGGATGTCAGAGGGAGGAGTGCCAGATGGTGGTGTACCTGCGGGAGGAGTACCTGAGGGAGCCAAATGGCGAACCGACACAGTGGTCTCCCTGCCATCCGGGAGCCTGACATGAGCATACTCTGGATTAGTATCGATGAGTTCGACCCCCTCCACCATGGGTTCATACTTGCTTTGTCGTACCGGGCGTTTCATGAACACTGTTCCAGGATGGGTTAGCCAGTTGGGCACCGATTGGCCGTCAACATAACGCCGCTGGTGAGTAAACATTCGTTCGTGAGGAGTTGCATTGGTGGACGTGCAGAGCAAAGAGCGTATGGAATTCAGAGCGTCGAGAAGGGTAACCTCCCACCGCTCGGGCCCCAGTCCTCTTGATTTCAACGCCAGAGTTACGGCTTTCCAAATAACTCCATTATATCGTTCCACCTGACCATTACCCTGTGGGTTGTAACCCGTCGTTCGACTAGTTGCTATGCCGTGCTCTAATAGGAATTGTTTTAGCCCGGCCGACATGAAACACGGCCCTCTGTCTGAATGTATGTACGAAGGTTTCCCAAACATAGCGAAGAGGTCAGACAGACATTTCACGACAGTGCCCGAGGTCATATCCGAGCACGGAAATGCGAAAGGGAACCTTGAATATTCATCAACAACAGTGAATATGTATCTGTTGTCTGTCTCGGTCGGCAGGGGCCCTTTGAAGTCAATGTTTAGTCTCTCGAAGGGAGAAGTGGCCTTGATCAATCTGCCAGAAGCCGCACCATAGAATCTGGGTTTTAGTTCAGCACAAACAGGGCATGAAGCATTCATTTGTTTAATATCTTCGATAGAATAGGGAAGGTTTTGTCTGCGCACGAAATGTGCCATTCTGGTTACCCCCGGGTGGCACAGAGACACATGGAGGTCTTGCAAAGCCCGACTGATTGTCGCCGAACAGTAGACCCGAGAGAAGGTGTCTGCAGCAGAGTTTTCCCTCCCAGGCCGGTAAACAATGTCGTAACTATAGCAGGCTAGGTCTATCCGCCATCTCATAATTTTTTCATTCTTAATTTTCCCGTTATTTTTCCCATCAAACATGAATGCCACGGATCGCTGGTCCGTGACGAGCGTGAAATGGTTTCCCAGTAAATAGTGTCTCCATTTACGTAGGGCTTCGACAATAGCGTACGCTTCCTTCTCTATTGCTGAGTGTCTCTGCTCGCTTCTAGAGAGAGTTCTCGAGAAGAACGCGACGGGTCGCCCAGACTGGTTAAGCGTCGCAGCTATCGCGTGATCAGAAGCATCTGTTTCCACCACGAAGGGCACCGAGCTATCGATCGATAATACCACGGAATTACTGATATCATCTTTGAGGCTGTGGAAAGCTTTTACAACAGCGGCATCTGGTGGGAAGTTTTTGCAATGCACTAGGGGATGTATTTTCTTGGAGTATTGGGAAATCCATCTTGCATAGTAAGCGAACATGCCGATCACCCGGCGCATTGTCTGCAGGTCCTGAGGTGGGGGTAGCTCACAAAGTGGGCGCAATCGTTCAGGATCAGGTTTAATCGTGCCGTCGGCTATTGTGTAGCCGAGAAGGTCAATTGACCTTGCCGAGAATACGCATTTCTCGTAGTTGAGGGTCAGATTATATTTTCTAGCAATGCTCAAGAATCTGTCCAGATTCATATCATGTTCCCCCTGATCCTTACTGCACACTGTGACATTGTCCACGTAAACAAAAGTGTCTTTGAGGTTTTCATCTGAGATGATGTCGTCCATAACTCGTTGGAAGCAAGCTACTCCATTCGTGACACCGAACGGAATCCTCCTGAATTGGTAGAGGCGTCTACCTGCCTGGAATGCGGTGTAAGGTTTGTCTTCCTCTCGGATGGGAATTTGATGATAGGCGCTTCGCAAATCGATGGTGCTGAATATCTTATAATTGGCCACGCGTTCGACCATCTCGTCTATGCGCGGCAAAGGGTAGGCATCGAGTTGGGTGAAACGATTGACCGTTTGGGAATAATCGACAACCATTCGTTTCTTATGATTCTGATTGGCGGTGACCAACACCTGTGCGCGCCATGGCGAATCGCTCGGTTCTATAATTCCTTCTTCCAGTAATCGCTTGGTCTCTGAAGTGATGAAGTTCATATCAGCAGTGGTATATCGCCGCGATTTGATCGCTATCGGTTTACAGACCGGCGACAAGTTAGCAAACAGCTGGGGGACGTTACCTCTGCGGTGGTCAAAGCATTTAAAATTAGACGAGGTTTGCTTCCTCCAAAGGGTATTTCGACGCTCGTGTGCTGCTTGAGGACATTATGACCCAGAATTACGTCTGCGCATAAATCACGAAGCACCAGTACCCTTACATCCCGATGCGTGTACCCTTTTACGTCCAATTCAACATTGCAGTACCCTCGTACGCGGGACTGTAGTGATGTGGCGGCCATGCATACCGTATTGTCTGTCGGGTGGATCTTCCATTTTCTGCCCTTCACTAGCGAGCTGTTGACGAAACTCTCAGAGCTACCGGTATCAATCAGAGCCTCAGCCATATGCCCGTTAATTCGTACGTTGATGATAGCCTTGGATAGATTCCCCGGTGAGGCTGCAGTTAGTTTCTTTTGTGAGTAGAGAGCCGCAGAAGTGGGTTTATTTATCCTTAGAGTAGATTTACATACCCTGGCATAATGCCCTTTCTTGTCACAATTCATGCATGTGGCATCTCTGGCGGGGCATTTGTGGCGGAGGTGTCTTTTGTACCCACAAAAGAAGCATTTACCAACCGGAGTAGTTGCTGAGGAGTTTGACGAGGTCTGGGTATCCGACTCCTCGGGTTTTTCTCCATCCCCTGTGTCAGGCTGTGTCTGTGTCTGTGGGGTTCCTTGAGTTTCCACCGTAGCGGTGTTTATTAGCAGCATCGGTGTCCCAAATGACTCAGATTGCTGCTGAGCCGTATCCATCGCTCGAGCCTGGTCGACTACCTTTTCAAGAGTGGGTTGCGCTTTCTCTAGTAAGCGTTGCCGTATGTGGGCTGACCTGAGTCCTTGGATAAACGCCTCTCGGGTCGCTTCATTTCGGTGTTCCTCGGCGTTTACGGCCCGGAAGCTGCCGTCTTTTCCCAGCTGTTTCAGAGCTTGCAGGAACTGATCGATTGTCTCCCCGGCTGCTTGCTTGCATGTGTTGAGAAGATGTCGTATGTACACCTCGTTCTTGCGCTTCACGTAGAGCGCCTGCAGCACGTCGATCGCTGCTTCGTAGGTGTCACACTCCGAGAAGAGCCTGTATACGCTGGGCGAGACATGATTCACAAGGGCGGCCAATTTGTCGGCTCCCTCTTCGATGATGGTCAGATAGTGTGAGAAGGAACGGAACCAATGCGACCATTTCATTTCTGAGTCCGTCGCGTTTGGGTCTGCGTCAAACCTCTCTGGTTTGTAGATATTGTCCATCGTTGGTTGAGAGAGCCGAGAAAACCAAATGGAATAAATTGAAATGAAAGCGAGAGAAGAACCTTCAGAGTGTAGGCTTTATTCCATTTGATTGAAGCCGCTTCTACGGGCACACCAGGGAATACAGGTGCAGCAAGGAGTACATAAGCAGTAAGGTATACACGTGCAACTAATCACCGCAAAATAAATCAGTATAAGCACGGAGTCTGATATACTCTCAATTCTCACCATTCAACGAGCACCAAGTGAGCCGCCGCCGTAAACGACAATGCCCCTGGGACAATCCCCCCGACTGAGCGGAATCTTAGCTTTATCTATTCCGTGCTCGAGCCGTGCGACATGTGATCACACGTCACGTCCTTCAATTCACCACAGGGGCAATACCCCTGGACACTCACCTGGTAGCAACTGGATAAGATAACCAGGGAACCACTGGGAGGCATGGATGACCCACGAAATATGTAACAGAGAAGAAAGTAAATACCTATGGATTCTTTTTTATTTTTTTAATGCCATGAACATAGTTTGGTACATCACAGGTGACGAAGATTGTGTTGAAGTTTCATCAGAATTGTGTGTGTGTAGTTTCTAAGAAGAAAGCAAATACTTTTTTTGTTGTTTGGTTGTTTGTATACCTTGTCGAGGCTCGTATGAGAGATAACACACAACGCACATCATGGGAGGCATGAGACAGGAGGGGAGGGAGTGGGAAGGACAAAATAGTGGGGAACAGAGACATTAGATCTGTGGAAGGGAAAGGGATGGGATGGGGAACATGCGAATAGAAGATGGACATTACAGGGACTTTCAGGAAGGAAAGCAAGGAATTTGAAGGAGGTGGGCTTTGGTGGATTATCGGGGGTAGAAAAGATCGAGGATTTGGATGGGGGATGATAAAAGGTGGTGCTAAACAGCTGTTTTGAAGGCCTGGAGGGAAGAATGGGAATGAGTAGAGTGAGGGAGTGTATTCCAAAGGCGGGAAAAAAACAGGAATGAAAGAGTGAAAGTGAGCAGCGATTCATGATTTTGGTAGTTTTACCAGAAGGGGGTTGTTGGCGGACCTTGAGCGCCCTGCGGAAATGTGGTGGGGACAAATCACAGAGAGAGCAGGGGGGGCGAGGCTGGAGAGAAGACGGTAGAAGACAGAAAGACCACCGACCAACTTGCGGTGATTGAGTGAGAGGCCCAAAGACTCAGCCTCATTGCGGGAGATGCCAATGATCCAAAATGCCTTGGTTTCTACAGCGTGAAGCCAAGAAAGGTGGGAGGCAGGAGCACCAGCCCAGAGGGGAGATTATACTGATTAACCAACGAGAGCAGTACTCCATCAGGCTACGGACAAAAGCTTTGTAAGTGGTCAGGAGCTCAAGAGGGCCGAGGAAGGACTTTGCACGACGGAGGATTCCCAGTCGGCGACTGGCTTTGGAGGCAAGGTTTGAAATGTGGCTTTCCCAGGAAAGGTCATGGCAGATAGTGAGACCCAGATGCTTGAAAGAAAGGACTTCTTCCAGAGAATTGTTGAGAAAGTGGATGGGGGGGTTTTCTAAATGGTCCTTTCGAAGAGACATAGTGAGAGTGTGAGATTTGTCTGGATTGAAAGACATGTTCCACGTGTTGGACCAGTTTGTGATTTTATCCAGATCTGCAGTGAGCGAAGAAGCTGCTGCTTGCCGGTCTGAGGGATTACCGATGGTACGGAAGAGGGTGGAGTCATCAGCAAAGAGATATGGAGGATTTTCCAGAGAATCTGAGAGATCATTGATGAAAACCAGAAAAAGAACAGGGCCCAGAACTCCACCTTGAGGAACTCCAGCCTGGATAGGAATGCGTGATGAAAGAATTCCATTTAAGGACACACAGTGACTGCGACAGGAGAGGAAGTCTGCGAGCCATGAGTGGAGATGGCCTTGGATACCATGGGAAGAGAGTTTGGTGAGCAGGGCAGGGTGCCAGACTGTGTCAAAAGCACGTGATATGTCCAGGGATAGGGATCGGATTTCCTGTCTGGCATTGAGGACCTCCATCCATTGTTGGGAGAGCAGAAGCAGCATATCCAGGGTAGAGTGACCAGGTCTGAAACCAAATTGATGATCAGAAATCAAGCCATTGGAGAAGAGGAAGGATTTCATGTCTGAAGCGATGATGGATTCCATAACCTTGCTGATGATTGGGAGAAGGCTGATTGGTCTGTAGTTGCAGGGATCTGTTTTTGCACCTTTTTTGTGCAGGGCAGTGATGTTTCCTGATTTCCAAGCAAATGGCAGATGGCCTTGAGCAAATGAGAGGGTGAATAGAACAGAGAGAGGGTGAGCAAGAGCAGAAGAGCAGGCTTTGAGGACACGTGGGCTGATGCCGTCTGGACCGGTCGCAGAATCTGAGTCGAGGTTTGACAGCAAGCTCTCCACCTTGTCAGGAGAAAAGGACACAGAGTCTAGGGACAGTTGGGTGCGACTGGGTAAGGTGGGTAGAGAAAGCGATGGCTTTTGGACACAAGATTTAGCTGCAAACACCGAGTTTAGGCATTCAGCTTTTTGGGGGACAACTCCGCTGTAGACTCCCTGAGACCAAGATTTTCTTAATCACGTGAACAAACGTTGTTACACAATGGATGATGAAGGTTGGAGTCATTTTTCATCGGAATTGTGTGTCGTTTCTGCGAAGAAAGCAAATACCTATTTTGAGGGGGAAATCCCCCCCACCCCCATAAACTGCCTCCGTAGACCTCCTCAGACCACAATTTTTTTAATGCCGTGAACAAACTTTGATACACCATGGGTGATGAAGATTGTGGTCAAGTTTCAGTAGAATTCCATGTGTAGTTTCTGAGAAGAAAGCAAATACCGATTTTGAGGGGCAACCCCTGTAGACCCCCTTCGAGCCCAATATTTTAATGCCATGAACAAATTTTGGTGCATACATGGTGATGAACGTTGTCACAAAGTTTCATTAAAATTTTATGTGCAGTATCAGAGAAGTTGCAAGTATTTGTGGATGGACGGATGATGCGCCATCCAATAAGCTCCCTGGAACTACATTCCAGATGAGATAAAAATGAAAAGCAAGGTCCATCCATGCCGTGAAGCCGTCTGTCCATCAGTCAGCTGCCAGTCTCCTGCCAGTCCGTGAAGCCGTGTGACTATATGCCGATGAATCACATCCTGTTTGATCGTTTATTGCAGACTCACCAAACCTCTATAAATTACATACTGTTGGAATGTACCTTTCAACGTTTTAGAATGCTGAGACCCCCTTGACCATTGACGACCCTTGAAGACCCCCAAGACACGAAAGACCCCAAAGTCTCTATCTCATTTTTTCATCCTCTTTATCTCTTTATGCCTGGTGTTGGCTTAATGGTTTGGGTGGCGGGCTTTGGACCCTTGGGTCCTGAGTTCAAATCCCGCTCAGCTGTTGAATTAATACCAGGTGGGGTTAACCCTGCCTGTCATCCTTCTGAGGTCAGCAAAATGAGTGCCAGCTTGCTGGTATACTGTGTCGGAGTGGCGACCCATCCAGGATTGTACCCAATAGCCAAGGAGACTACTTAAGCACCAACGCTCTGCACAGAGGATGGTCCCAATCTCCTCCTCCTCCTCTCTCTTTACTGATGACTCCACCCTCGGCTGTACCATCTGTCATCCCTCAGATTGGCAAGCAGCAACTTCTTCTCTCTCTTCAGATCTGGGTAAAATCACAAACTGTTCCAACACATGAAACATGTCTTTCAATCCTGACAAATCTCACACTCTCACTATGTCTCTCCGAAAGGACCGTTTGGAATCATCCCCCCCCCATCTACTTTCTCAACAATCCTCTGGAAGAAGTCCTTTCTTTCAAGCATCTGGGTCTCACTATCTGCCATGATCTTTCCTGGAAAAGCCACATTTCCAACCTCGCCTCCAAAGTCAGTCGCCGACTGGGAATCCTCCGTCGTGCAAACTCCTTCCACAGCCCACCTGAGCTCCTGACCATATACAAAGCTTTCGTTCGCAGCCTGATGGAGTACTGCTCTCCACTCTGGACTGGTGCTCCTGCCTCACCTTTCTCGGCTTCATACTGTAGAAACCAAGGCATTTCGTATCATTGGTATCTCCCGCGATGAGGCTGAGTCTTTGGGCCTCTCACTTTCACAGCAGGCAGGTCTGTGGTCTTGCTATCTCCTATTATATCGTCTCATCTCCGGTCTCGCACCCCCCCACCCCCCCTGCTGTCTGCGATTTGTCCCCACTATATTTCCGCACGGCGTTCAAGGTCCGTCAACAACCCCCTTCTGGTAAAACTACCAAAATCACGAATCATTGCACACCTTCAGTCTTTCAGTCCTCTTTTTTCCAACCTTTGGTAGAAACTTCCTCACTCTGTTCAATCCCACTCTTCCCTCCAGGCCTTTAAAACAGCTGTTCACCACCACCTCTTATCATGCCCCATCATAATCCTTGATCTTTTCTACCCCCATTAATCCACCCCAACCCCACCTCCTTCAAATTTCCTGCTTTCATTCCTGAAAGTCCCTGTAGTGTCCATCTTGTGTACCACATGTTCCCCACCCCATCCATCTCCCTTCCATAGATCTCCTCATGTCTCTGTTCCCCACTGTTTTGTCCTTCCCACTCCTGCCCCTCTTGTCTCATGTCGCCCTTGCTGTGCGGTGTGTGTTAGCTCTCATATGAGCCTCGACAAGGTATACAAAAAAAAAGACCAGATGACCAAAAATCCCTGAGGACCCAAAAGACCCTGATGATCCAGATGACCCAAAAGTCAATCGCTGCAATGACTGTGGAGAGGTGAGCGAAGCGATCCAAACCAAGCTAGTGCACTATAAATACGAAAAATATATTAACAGTTAAGAAATATACAAGCTTATTAATTTACAACCACTTCCATTCATAATGGTGTTTTTCCATCCCATTTCGTATCAGACGTTGGTTAAAATCAGGAATAATAAAGTTGCATTTATCCTGCAGAGCAAGTGAAAGTTCAGTGATGCATTGTGGCCCATTTATACTGTTCCTCGGGTGGTGTTGCAAGATATTCCAGAGTGATTTGATTGGGTTTAAGTCAGCCAGGGTCCTGAACTGGTCGTTGTCGAATATATATATATATATATATATATATATATATATATATATATATATATATATATATATATATATATATATATATATATATATATATATCTTTGGCCTGAACCAATTTCTAACAGATACAGCACGATGGCAAAGTCTTGTAGATAATAAGAGCTCTCAATAAATCTGGTACTACAGTTGATATAAATGTTAATGCATATCACATCTCAACATTTATATCCAATATTTGACTCCCCAAGTGTTTCTGCAACAAGAAAATGTGCAAAGTGCTGATTGATTTGGGAAGCACAACGGAGACGCAAGGCACCCTGAATGGCAGCTACAATCCTCATACCTCAATCTGATAAACCTTGTGTTGAGATCGATGTGAAGATGCATGATCCTGTTCCTAACCTTGAAAACTTGAAAATTAATTGAGCAGAAATGAATGGCAATTTTCACAAATGGAGAAATACAAATATCCTCCAAAAAACTGCAAAACAAAATCAATAATTATTAATTTTAAAGTGCAAAAAAAAGAAAAGAATACACATCCAACATCAAGGTGTTTTCATCCAAGGTCACTCTTTACGGCATGTAACAAGTGTGTATCCATCGTTAAGGGGCTGTCACACCTTGACGTTTTAGCCAGCGTATGGCAAAGTATCAAAATATATGTAAAACGCTGGCGTACGCTGAACTATTGATGTTTTTTTTTTTTAAGTTTTGGGCGTATAATAACGTGTTGGACGTATGCATAACGTATTAGTAACGTACACAGAACGCTTAAATCACATATAGATAACTTATACCAACGAATGCTGAGCGTGTTGTCGGTGTTCACAAACTATGCCCAACGATAGTCTAACTTATGCATAGCGCGGCAGTGTATCGCTGACAATCACGTGGCGTAGGCTATTCATGGGCTGCGGCTCGATGATTCAAATCATAACCGCACTAGACATCGAAGTGTGAACCAGCTATCACACCTTGACGTTTTAGCTAGCGTATGCCGACTTGTGAAAAATTTGTTGAACCAAGCTGGCACACGTCGAATACGTTATGGATAAGTTTTGTATACGTTAAGGTCCGGTCACACCTTGACGTTTTAGCCAGCGATGGCAACGTGTTAAAATGTATGTAAAACGCTGGCTTACGTTGAACTTTTGATGTTTTTTTTTTAAAGATTCGGACGTATTCATAGCGACTTGGTCTTATGTGTAACGCATTGGTAACTACACAGAACGTTTCGTTGTGTTATAGATAACTTATACCAACGAATGCTGAACCTGTTGTCGGCCTACACAACCGATGCCCAACGATAGTCTAACTCAGGCATAGCGCGTTGCACGCATCGCCGACGATGTCGTGACGTAGCCTATTAAAAGGCTGACGCACAACGATTCAAATCATAACTGCCGTAGAAATGGAAGGGTCAAAATCGCGGTCACACCTTGGCGATCTTGCCAGCGTATGCCAACCTAAGAAAAATGTGTCTAAAACGTTGGGGGCACGTCGAATACGGCATGAGTAAGTTTGGTATACGTGAGTAGAACGCTAAATACGCTATCATAAGTCGTAGTAAGTAGAGTACGTCAAGAAATTTTGAACATGTTCAAAATTTTGCGACGTACTCAGCGTATGACACACGTTCCGCATGCGATGGGGATAAGTTTTACACACGATATGTGGACGCTTACACACGTCCACAAAGGCTACTTATAAGCTACTCATAAGTCGAAACACGTCGCGGTAATGTCTTTTTTACGCGAAACTTATTTCTAACTTGTGTTTGACGTGCTTTGAACCAATTCTTTACGTAGTCCCAACACACATCGACGTATGTCGACGTATTCCAATGACGTCTTCCGGTCGACAAAAAAAAAAAAATGAATGTGTTTCTCGCTTACAACTGCCATATAAAGAGACGTGTTCCCAGCGGTTTTGGGAATTGGTATATAAAAATGGTGCTCATAAAAGGGGAACCCAACAGTGTTTTCGAGTTCCTTTTTGAGTTGATGTCCATGTCAGCAGTAACAGTATCAGTATCAGTATCAGTGTTAGTATGAGTATTAGTAGTAGTTTGTTCATGTTGGCAGTAGTAGGTGGGTGTGAGGGGGAGGGTGTGGGTTATGATGGCTCGTCCTTGCGTCCGCGTGTCCACGGGTAGGTTCATAGGCTGCCACTCAACGATTTAAATGGCTGCATCTCCACTATTGAAAGTAGACGCTTGCGCTCAACAATTGGATTTTTTTAACACTCAACGACTTTGAAATGGTACCACTCAGCTAGTTTCATTGTTTAGAATGAACGATTTAAATTGCTGTCACTCGCCTTTGTTTTTTTTTTTTGTTTTTTTTGTTTTTTTGACGCTGGGGTTTGGAAATTTGAAGCGTTTCTTCTGAACGTGTTAAAACGCTCAAACTCGACTATTTTAAATAGACGCTGCCGATAGACAATTGGAATCATAGCCAAGCTAGACATCGAAGTGTGAACATCCTCGTCATGCTGAAGAAAAGTTTGAAGAATGCTGCAAATAAGTGTCCTGGCCGTGGCCGCGGATGCTGACGCAAGGACGATCCATTATACCGACGTCTTTCAGCCTATGAGTAACTTAAAAGTAACGTCTGTCGATGTGTGTCAACGATCGCGTAACGTGCCAACAACACGTTAATCATAGGTTAGAAATAAGTTTCGGGTACGCTAAACATTACCTCGGCGTGTCTCAACTTATGATTAACTTACAAGTAGCATGTGTTGACGTCTGTCAACGATCGCAGACCGTGCCTACAACTTGTGGCCAGCGTAACGGAACGTGTGAGTCATACGCCGGCATACGTCGTGAAATTTCAAGCATGAAAAAATTTGAGGACAACCGAAAAGTACAACGTTTAAAGCCAACGTACAACGACTTATGGCAACGTACTATGACGTATACCAGCGTGCTCTTAATGTTATCAAAACTTACCCATAACGTATTCAACGTTTGCCAGTGTTTTAGAAAAAAAATTCAAAAATCGGCATACGTTGGCTAAAACGTCAAGGTGTGACCGGGCCTTTAAGAGCACGATGGCATACGTCGTAGTACACTGGCATACGTCGACAAATTTTCAGCATGTTGAAAATTTCTCGACGTATTCGGCGTATGACACACGTTCCGCATACGCTGGACATAAGTTGTAAGCACGTTACGCGATCGTTGACACACGTCGACACACGTTACTTGTACGTTACTCATAAGTCGAAACACGTCGAGGTAATGGTTCGCATCAGTGTTCCAGACTCCATGGATTTTTGTTTTTTTTCTTCTTCTTCGGTATGACGGTCATGTTGACACTTCGATTTCTAGTGCGGTTATGATTTAAATCGTTGAGCGGCAGCCTATTAATTATATTATATTATAACCGCACTAGAAATCGAAGTGTTAACATCACCGTCGTAGAGAAGGGGAAAAAAAAGAAAAACAGGGAGTCTGGAACACTGACGCTAACCATTACCTCGACGTGTTTCGACTTATGAGTAACTTACAAGTAACGTGTGTCACCGATCGCGTAACGTGCCTAAAACTTATGGCCAGCATTATGCGGAATGTGCGAGTCATACGCTGGCATACGTCGAAAAATTTCAAGCATGGAAAATTTGTCTAACAGCTCGGCGTATATACGACATATGCAGCGTACTACGACGTATGCCAGCGTGCTCTTAACGTATACAAAACTTACCCATAAGTATTCGACGTGTGCCAGCGTTTTAGACAAATTTTTCATATGTCGGCATACGCTGGCTAAATCGTCAAGGTGTGACAAGGCCTTTAGACAAGCCAGAAAACATAATCTTGCAAAACTCAATGCTGAATTCTCCAAACAAACAATCTATTTCGTAAAAGTCATGATAGAACCTTGTCAAGCTCCTTCTCCTCCCTCACCTCCATCAGCATCAACTCAAACTCCAATCAAAATAAGGCAGAATGTCTTAACCTGGTGCTTGCCTTCAAAGCTCATGTACCCAACCCATCTCATGCTGTATCCATCTTCACCCCTCGTACCCACTGTGTACTGAACTTGTCCTTCCTCAGCTTTCAAATCCTGCTCTTGCTTCTCTTCGATTTGGAATCTTCAGCCTGGCCTCCTTTGGCTGCCTCCCGTTTTCCTGGAAGTCAGTCAATATCACTCCTGTTCACAAGAAGTGGGAAACAATAGAACCTCGCAACTAGAATCCAGTAAGCTCACCTCAAATTATATGAAAGAAATGAAATCCATCATTGCTGCTACCCCCTTTCATCTTCTCAAACAGCTTGTAATCTGACTGTGAGTTTATTTTCTGTCCCAGTCACTCAGCTTTCGATGTGCTGCAGCTCCTCTCTCAGCAATGAGTGGAGGCCCAAATTCTCAAACAAGAGGTTAGCACCATTTTCCTGAATACATTGTCACGTCGATGGATTTGCTAATGCAGACCAGCCATGTGCTTCACGAGTTGTCAAACTAAAAGGAATTGCACTCAAGCGGAGAGACAACTTGGCCTTTTTGAAGGCTTGGAGGGAGGTATGGGATTGAAACCACAAGACAACATGAATGGAGAAGAAGTACACTTCATGATAAGGTAAAATGAAAAGGACTTGATAAAAAATAATTTACCGATGGCACCACAAAAATAAAATCACTTCAACTCAAAATGCGGGGCCAGACAAGGTCTTTATAGATACGTGGATCAAAACAGGCTCCAACGCAAGCAGGTCTGCTGCATGAGCAGGACGGCCAGCCCACAGCAAGAACACCCAGTAGAGAAGTGAAGTAGCATCCAGCAGGGTGAAGGAAGAGAGTGTGAACAGAATGTGTAGTGCCCTTTTATCCCCTCTCCATCTGCCACACCCACACCTCTAAATGATCTTTTCTCATGGTCTGGCACTGGCCAGCGATGTGGCATGTCACTGCTTCTGTGGCGATGTCACCCGAATTAATGACGCAACATATTGCAGTGCACCCTAGGAGGTTTATCGGCCCAAACACAAACTGTATACATCCAAACCTACCCCTCTCCTTACCTTGCCTGATTCACAGAGAGGATACATATGAATTACGATTTCCTATACCTCATACCTTTGTTGACTGTACCACCTCCCTCATGTCATAAATAGTCAAATGAAAGATCAAATATGGCATTCGAGTCATCAGAAGGAACACAAATAAGCAAATAACAAAGATAGAGTCATCAGGAAGAACCTGGATAGAATTCAGATTTCAACTGAGACACTTCTACCTTCAAATCCATCAGGCACAGCCAAGTGAGTCTTCCAAAAACGATTGTATGACTTCACTTCTCCCTACAGCCGAAACAGAGAGACAAAGAAACAGAAATTAAGAGTGAAAGGGATAAGAGAGAGGAGAAAGAACAAAAGATAAGGAAAAAGCAAGAATTGGAATGAATAAAGAGAAATGTGAAAAAAGTAGAAATAAACGTAAAACATACGAAGTTCAAATACGTCGAGAAAAGCACGGAGAGATAGATTTCAGCAGTTACTCCAAAGGCTCAAACACAGCAACGAGTATAAGCTATTGGAGGTCCATCAGCGAGGAAGCACAGTCCACACAGCATCAGAATATGGGACAAACATAATCAACTGAGAACAGGACAACTTCACTCTAATGGTTCCCTAGTAAAAGAATATGCTGTAGCCTACAGAAACACATGGGACATGCTAACTTAACATGCATGGCAAGTGGCACGTGCTGCTTACTTGCTCGGCGCTCAGCATTTAAAAAGGATAGAGCGTGGACACACAATCATAAGTTGACAATACCAGTGCAGACTTTGATTGGCCCATTTGCCTCCTCTTGCAATGAAGTTCCTTGGACGGAAACACATTATAAAAGTTGATAAGAGAATCCTTAATAATGCCTTCGGAACTGAAGTGCATCTGACCTTCGTAACCCTTCCTCCTTTCTCTGATGATGGACTAACACTCCAATCTGTAATGGCAGCTTATTTCCCATGGCAGTCAACATATTCTTATCAACTCTTGGTTGATAAATTCCACTGATCCTCATGTCTGCCGATGCAGACTGACGACAGAAGAAAATACTATTGCACTGTTATAATGTGCTTCACCACATATTGCTTATAAAGGTATGCTGTACTGTAGTTTTATCTTTATCTCATTCTTGTGATCTTTCTCTCATTTCTCTCAATGCTTGTCTGTTTTTGACCCCAACTCACCAGCTGTCTTTGCCCTTTCTCTGTCACTAGACCTCGATATGAAAAATGCAACAACTCTTCAAAGCTCAGCAGCTTGCAAAGCAAAGCAGCAGGTAGCATCGATCTTGCAAGCCTGGCAACATCTTCCTTTCTGAAATTCACCAAATTTGGGGTTACACTTTCACCATATCCATCATGTAACCTCGCAGTAAAAACTTTCATCACCATGTAATAATCACAGCATTAATCATTATTAGTACAGTAATATTGCTTTGTGTTAAAAAATAAAAAAAATACCAATCTCCGAATAATAATATGAGTTATCTTCCAAACTTCCAACAAACCTCAAGGCAGGAGGAGGCCAATGGGGACATCAAGCTCGCTCAATCGTTGTTTGACTATGCTCTATCCTTTTAAATCGCTGAGCGTCAAGCAAGGAAGCAGCACGTGCCATTTTGAAAGTCTTTTGTATAACTCGGCTGGGGTCAGGTTCAAACTTCCGACCTCCTAGACTCAACGGATGTTCTAACCATTAAGCTACTGAATCTGGTTGGTCAGAAAACGATACCAATGAGAGCAAATTGAGAAAAAGAATGAAAAGGGTAGGGAGAGGGGTAGAGATGCGGCATAAAAAAGGAAATTCGGAGAGCGGAGTAAATGGAATGGAGGCAAGTTGTGAATTTATAGTAAAGAAAGGAAAGAAGAGGGTTAAAAATTCCGATATTTTTGCATATGTGATATGTAGATTGTCTCAAAGCAAATGAGGTCCATGCATGTCATTCCATCTGCCACCCCCGCCCCTCCACCCGCCCCCACACCCAAACCTAAAAGCAGCTTTTTGCATCATTATTCTGCAAAGGTTATATGCATGTTTTAAGAGACCCCAAGGAAGTACATACCAAGAAACATAAAAGAACCCGAGTAAAGTTATCTCTGTAGTATATTGTGCAACTAAATTACTTCCCCACCCCCACTCCCCCCCCCCCCCAATGTCAGTGGGAAGGGAACATGCATTGTGTTTTTAGAATTGAACCCCCTGTGACTCTTTTCTTCTCCAGCTAATTCTTTCTTTTTATCTGTCTATCTCTGTCTCATTTTTTTCTCTCCCTCTCTCTTTGCAACTTGCTTCACACATTACAAAACCAACAACCTCAAACAGCACATGACAAAATATACAGCTGCAGCTGGCTCAACCCCAACAGCAACATCAACGGCGACCTCAATGCCACGTTTTTATCACTGGCTGCACTGCGGAACCTGAGCACAACCAATGGATGTTGCCTGGAACGGAGAGCCAATGGGAAGGCAAAACACTGTCGGTCTCAACAGTGATTGTGAAGGCAGAATCACGGCAACGTCACAGCACTCACAAGAAGAAGTGGCAGTCGCAATGCCATGCCTTCCTGCAGCCTATAAATCCCGAACCAGAGCGCAGAGCGAAGCTGATGCATCTGTGGATCTACACGAATGGACTGGTGGTACAAGAACGAGCAGGTGACCACAGCACAGCAGTGGACTGGTGAAGTAGTGTGAGCTAGCAAGGTTTCGTGCAGGTAACTGGACCCAGCCAGTGGTAAATTATCGGACGTGTTGGCCACATACACACTAACTCACAGACATGTATCTTGTTAGCACTACTCTACTTTGTTCTCTTTGGATGCACTTAGCTATCAACAAGCACCCGTTGGGCCTTTCAGGGTACACTGACGATCACACCACCTCATGCTATATCCTCTAAGACTCATGCAGTCACCCTCTGCACCTCTCCCCACAAATCACATCACAACACCTACTCTCCTCTTCTTTCATCCGCCTCTCCCCTCTTTTGTTGGGACCAACATGAGACTGACGGCTTAGGTAGTTGAATGAGAGGCCAACAATATGCCTCATACTCTTTCCTCTCTTCTGTGTAGCCCTCTTCCTTACCTTGTTTCCCAGTATGACTGAGGCACCTGTTTTGCAAACCTGTGATAAGTGACTGAGTTAGACTGGGCTTCTGTGCTTGGGGTAAGAACTTTGCTTTTGTGACAGTCCCTTGTAAATATGTGCCTTTTGTTAACTCGATAAACCTTTTCCCAAACTGTCTGATTGTAAACTTACGTTGGTGAAGCATTGTGCGTCAAACAGAGGGCTTGTCCCCACCATTCTGGTATGGGTATCATTTCGTCAACACTTCCACTTGCAGTATCGCTTGGCCGTTTGTTAATCAAAGTGAGACATCGAGAACACGGTAC
>NC_140966.1:8471634-8481634 GCF_056783735.1 Eptatretus burgeri
TATATATATATATATATATATATATATATATATATATATATATTGTTGTGGTTGACGAAATTCACAAACCACCATTCAGGTCCCTTAGGTGAGATATCTCGGTAAGTATATGTGTAGTTAGGCCCAAACCCGTTGTCTAGAGGGAATAAATGTCATTCATGAGGACTGCGACTCTTCAGGATAGCCGTTTTTCTTTTACTATCTTTATTTTGGACCAACCGCCATTATTACCACCACCAACCACGTCTCAACAGCCATCACAACAACAACCACCAACCACAACGCCGCTTCACCACAACCGCCACGACCTTTACCGTCACAACTCGCCACCATCGCATCACCGTCATCTCGCGCCACTCGTGGGCACCGATGCTGGACTCGTGCGGGGCGCGCACCGAGCAGCCTGTTCAAAAACATCACGGACTTTCCGAAGAAAAACGGATCAAAAACGACTCACGCCCACTTTTGTTCCGTCCAATCGGTGAGCGAGGGGCGGTTTGGCCCCGCCTCCAGGGCGTTGGAGGGCGGTCGCTATATGCAAATTCATGGATCAAAAAGCATTCACGCCCACTTTTCCTCGGGCCAATGGGGAGCGAGGTGAAAGGTCGGAGGCAGAGGGTCAAAGATGAGAGAGCGAAGCCACGGGGCTTATAAAAACGACCGCGTTCGTCAGTCGAGTGGAGTGCAGTTGGGAGTTCGCGGAGTCGGAGTGAAGAGGACGGAGCTGTGGAGAGGCGGCGAAGGCGGACAAGGGGGTGCTCGCGTCGGATTCGGGGAACTGCGGAGAGAAAGGCCGGCGGCGCGACCGAGGTCGTGGTGGAGACGCTCGTCGCGGGAACCGCGATTTTGTGAAATCCTCCTGTCCCCGAGCATCAGCAACCCCCTCCTGTTTCCCCCCGCGCTGAGATAGTGCGACGAAAGGGGGCCCCCTTCCCACCCCCTACCAGACACTGTCCGCGAGGCCCGCGGAGTTGAGGCACCACCGCCGCTCCGCGTCTCATCATCAGACGGGTAGGCCCGACACGGTCTCGGCCCCAGGCCCGCCTACCCCCTCATCCTGGAGGGTGGTTCTCTTTTCTTTTGCTTTGGGAATGTGTGTTGTCGGCGCCGTCTGTGAAGTAAAATTGTATAAGTGTTGCCGAGTGCCCGGTAGTCGGATAGATCTGCATTGTCGCATTTGCTTTTTGTCTTCTTCTTTTCCATGTGCTTTTGGTGGAATTGTATATGTGTGCTTTCCGTTCATCGCGAAATAAATGTGCTTATTGTTGAACTGTTTTCCCGCTTCGCTTCGTCATTTCTTTCATTGAATCCCCATCTTGCTTCACGTAAAGGGTTGGTCGTGGGCTAAGACGCCCGATAATTAATCGAACCGTCGAGGCCGACGAATAATACCGCTCGGTTATCCCGATAGTACGGAACGGGTCGCTTAAGTGGCCCGTGTCCGAAGTCGACCTGCGGCGAGGTGCGATCGCCCGGTCTACCCTCCGTGTGGGTACTTAGGTAGGTCGAATTTGGCGAGCAACCCTATCCCACGCGGGGGCCGATTGGCTCGATCGCGGTGAGACCGAAAGGTCCACCCGTGACTGGTTCCCGGCGTTAGTCCGAGAGGGTCACGACTGGATTGTCCGTCCGGTGGGCGACGTACCGCGATTCGAGTTACGTGGCCGTTCGCACGCCGGCGGGCGCGAATCCGCGACACTGGTGTCAGGTCGTGCGATACAAACCCATCGCCCTCCTCACGGCACTGGTAACGGAGAACGGGAAAACGGGCTCTCCTGTCTCCAATTAAATTCACGGGAATCGGTCCAGGGGTGAGAGGAGCGACCCCCGATTCCCTCCAAATTACGAGCGGGCTAAATTAACCCTTTAAGAGAAGCAAGATGGCGTCTCAAGGCGAGCGGGAGCCGGGGGTATTAGAAATGGATGTAGAATGTGTAGAATCCATGGCTCAGGATGAAATCCCGTGCAGGAAATGTTGGTTGTACAGGAAAACGAACTCGCCCAACTGAACCCAGAGCCCGAAATGGGTGCGGCAGCGGCCGCGGTGTATGACACCTCCCCTCCCCCTCTCCACCAAAACCCTTCCCCAACCCCTGCCGAAACGGCTCACCCAAGCGCATCCGACATGGCCCAGCTATGCGCCATGCTGGCGGCAATGACAGCAAGGATGGATGCAAATACAAATGAAATGAAAAACGAAATGAAAGGCATGAACGAAAAGATGGATACAAATACAAATGAAATGAAAAACGAAATGAACAAGCAAATAAACGGAATGGAAGCAAACATGAAGGAAGAAATGAAAGAGCTACGGGGTGAGACGCAGAACATGGGCCGATGCCTGCAGGCGGGCATGAAGGCCGTGACCAGGGAGCTGGGAATGGCGACTCCACGTGTGGGAGCAAACGAGCTGGGAGGGGGTGCAACGGCTGACAGGCCCGCGGTGGAGGCGGGTGAAAAAATAATTCGGGGAACGTGTTGGGCGAGGGTCGTGACGATGACCGAAAGGGAAAAATTAAAAGGGGAGACCAAAACGTGCGAGACGAGACACAAGGCCGTGACAAAGGAAATAATAATAGTTGAGACAAGGGAGGTAAAGGGTGAAGAGGTGACCGAGTTGGCAGAGACACGGGAGACAGAAAAAATAGAGGAGAGACTGCACGATGAAGACGGGGTAAGTGACGCACACACACACGGAGGTAGTGGAGGATAATGGGGGTGAGCTCGCGGAGCGTGTAGGGACCCGGTGCGAGCAGCTGGATGGCCTCCTCCAGGAACGAGGGGAGGGAGTATGCCCCCTTGAGGCGAGTCACGACCAGGTGAGTTCGGTCGTGCTTTGCGAGGTTGAGGGGACGAGTGCTGTGGACGGGTGCACGGAGAGCTTGGGGGGTATAGAGGCCCCGGAGACCCTTGTGGGGACACAAATCCCCAGTGTGGTTGTCCCTGTGTGTGTGGTGCAAGGCGTGAGTGCGTCCCCGTGTGTGGAAGCGACCCCGTGTGTGAGTGGTGTGGTGGCGAAGGTGCAGAGTACGTGCTTCTCAGCACGCCGTGTGGATGAGGAACCGTGTGTGAGTGAGGCACGGAGTATGGATGAGGCACCGCGGTTGAGTGCCCCCGCGGGTGTGAGTGAGGGACGGTGTGTGGATGGGGCACCGCGGGTGAGTGCCCCCGCGTGTGTGAGTGAGGCCGTGTGTGTGAGTGAGGAACCGCGGGTGAGTGCCCCCGCGTGTGTGAGTGAGGCACGGAGTATGGATGAGACACCGCGGTTGAGTGCCCCCGCGTGTGTGGATGAGGCACCGCGGTTGAGTGCCCCCGCGTGTGTGAGTGAGGCACGAGTGAATGGAGCACCACGTGTCAGTGGTATGGTTTATGCAAGGGACACCGTGTGTGTGAGAGAGCGGTATGTGAGGGAGATGTCGGTTGGCATGCGGGAGCACGCAGCCGCGTCTCCCGGGGTGAATGTGATGGAATGGAGTGTGAGCGTCGTAACACGCAGGTGTGCGTGTGTTGAATGGAGACGACGACGACGACATGAGAAGAAAGAAAGCCGACCAGCGGCTGTAGTTGTTTCGGGGACCGTGCCGGGTTCACCCAGCAGTGAGCACGAGGTTCGTGCTGTGCAACGCACGAGACCACCACGTGCTCGCTTGCGAGAGTGAAGTCCCGGTCCGGAAACGCACGCGGTGGATTTGCCGATCCCGCGGACGGACAAAGTTTAGGCAGGATTACGGATTTGGACCGGACGGGTTCTCCACGCGATCGTGTGTGTTAAGCTCCAACGGGCAAAGCACATGTGTTCGCGTGGGGAACCCCTCGAGACGTGGGGCTTGTTTTTTTATGCGCACCGTGACGTCATGGCTGCACGTGGGGTTGGAATCCGGCAGGAGGGGTATCCCTGCCGGATGGTACCGTCCAAGGAGGGACGAGGAACACGTGCAGCTGCATGACGTCACGGGCAGGTGGAAAGTGCGCGAGCTCTGAGTTTCCGCGCTGGTGCTGCGCATGTAAGGAAAAAAAAACAAAAAAAAACAGCAGGCCTCACTTTCGGGTGCACAGGATTCCTGGGCAAGGGGTGGAAGACCCCCTTGACCCTGGGCACAGGATGGAAACTAGTTAGGGGGAAGGGTTAGCTTAGTTAGACCGACTTCATGGGGCAGGGGTAAGTCCTCATGGAGTCCGTGGAATGGATTAGGTGGAGGGATTTAGTGAGCTTTAGGTTGGGAAATTGATTAATGGGATTATTTGGAGACAGTGACAGACTTGTGGATGTGTAGAGTTGACGTAGTTTAGCGACGTAGTGTTAAATGGAACGTGCTTTAGTGTAAGGGACGACGTGGGAGCACGAGTTAGTTAGGGGAAGTAGTTAGGAGGATGGCAGAGTTCAGCGGTGAGTGTGTTGAAGAGTTGGTGAGTTGTGAGGTGAGTACTTGTTGAGTGAGTGAGGCCAGCGGGTCTGTGTGAGTGGAGCGAATGGGGAATGCATGGTGCGATGAGTGATTGGGGGGAGGAGTGACTCCCGCCCAAGGGACCCCGGGGTCAGTGTAGAGTGAGTCAGCTGGGTTAGTCAAATTGAAAAATGGAGGTCGTTTTGTTGTTGGTGGGAGTGTAGGCTCGAAACCCGTTTGGAGGGGTGCAGGAGCCCTGTTGACGGGCTGGGAACGTGGCTGCGAAAAGTGAGTATCGCTGAGTGGGTACCCCGGGCACCAGGGTAGTCGGCCGTGGTAGGCCAAGGGCCCATGGGGGGCCGGGATAGCGTAGTGGGCACGGGTGCGCCTGCTTGGTGCGGGGGCCCGGGGCGCCATTAGCCGCGTGGGCAGTGTTGTGGGCACGGGTGACCCTCGGAAAGGGGCCTGGGAAGCCAGCCTGCCACGTGTGAGTTTCAGGGGAGGTGCCATGGGGGGCACTCCCCGGTGTTAGGGAACTGGTAGGCTCGGAGGCAGTGTAGTGCCCGGGGGTGCCATAGCTGGAGATTCGGCAGAGGGTCGTGCCTGCCAAAGGGGGCCACGTGTCCCAGCCATGAGACCGTGTGAGGGCACGGAGAGGAAATTGGGGGGCGAGGCCCGAAATTGTGAGGACACCAACACAGGCGACGGGAATCTGCGTTGTTAGAACCAATAGTTTAAGCGAGAGGTGCTTGTTGAAAGCCCCGGGGTAGTTTAACAGTTAAATGGTTAGGGTAGATTAGGAGATGTACCCCTCCGCACCATCCATCCCCTCGCTCTCGTTGTGGGCCGCTGGACCCACTTTGGGTTAGATCGCTGAACCGGAGTGTGAACTGAACCGAAGTGGAGAGAGATATCGATAGATCGAGAGAGAGAGAGATAGAGATCGATGGAGAGAGAAAGAGAAAGAGAGATCGATGGAGAGAGAAAGAGAAAGAGAGATTGATGGAGAGAGAAAGAGAGATCGAGAGAGAGAGAGGGAGAGAGGGGGAGAAAGAGAGAGAGAGAGAGAGAGAGAGAGAGAGAGAGAGAGAGAGAGAGAGAGAGAGAGAGAGAGAGAGAGAGAGAGAGAGAGAGAGAGAGAGAGAGAGAAAGAGAGATCGATAGAGAGAGAAAAAGAAAGAGAGATCGATAGAGAGAGAAAGAGAAAGAGAGATCAATAGAAAGAGAAAGAGAGATCGATAGAGAGAGAGAAAGAGAAAGAGAGATCGATGGAGAGAGAAAGAGAAAGAGAGATCGATGGAGAGAGAGAGAGAAAGGGAGGCCATTCTGAGGCTTGAGTTGGGCCTCGACACAGGACGCTAGCTCTCCCTTATTCCCCTCCGGGAAGGGAACGTAGGGGTTGGGAGTAGGCTAGGTGACAGGATAGGTTCGCCGAACAAGGACAGTAAAGGGGGTTAGGGGACGATTTATAGTGGGGAAGTAAAAAAGGAAATTAAAAAAAAAATAAGTGGGGGCTAAATTGGTTTTTCACAAATTAAGGGAGTGGGTATAGACAGTGACAGGCAAAGGCGATAGGTGGGTGGGAGACAGGTAGGTAGGTCCGAGCCCACCTTCTGAGTGGCCAGCACCACCGCACTCCCTCCACCAACCTCCACTGAACGGCAAAGGCTGGCCAGCTTCATCTGCTGGCTGTGTTGCTGCAAGGCCTGTGCCGGCCCACTTCATCTGCCGGCTGGCTGTTTTTCTTCAAGGCCTGTGCCGGCCCACTTCATCGGCAGCTGTTGTGTTGCTGCAAGGCCTGTGCCGGCCGGATCGTCTGCAGCTGTGGTACTTCAAGGCCTGTGCCGGCCAGTTCATCTGCCGGCTGTGTTTGCCTGCAGCGGCCTTCTTCTGCGGGCTGTGTTTGCCTGCTCGCCTTTGCCATGCCATGCCCACTGCCCACGTTCACCAGCCCCGTTCAATTTTTGCTTTGGCCCCCCCTGTTCATTGCCATGTGCGCCAGGATCAAGGCAACAGTTTGCAAGCTGCAAGAACTGCCCTGTTGGCAGCTACAACACGGGCCTGCAGTGGCGGCCCGTGCACCGTGTTTGCATCCATCCATCCATTTGTTGTGTTCATTGCGTGTGCCACTTGAGCTGGCACGGAGACTACGTTTGTGCAGCCCATGCACCGTTGTGGTTCACTGCGTTCAGTCCAAAAGGGAAGGCCCTGGACTGCGTGTGAGCAGCCGGCCACGTTCCCTGTCACCTGCATTGTTTTGAGCCAGGGACTGCATGCGGGCAGCCTGGCTCCCTGCTAACTGTTTTCTTTTTGCAGAGTTCAGTGATCCTGGGCCATGGTTTAGTGTAAAAATTTGTAAGTTAAGGTTAAGATGTACTGTAAATATGAGTGCGCCCCCGGCATGTCTGTCTTAGCGCCGGCAATTTTATTTAAGTCGTCCGTGTGAGTGAGTTTGTTAAGGTAGTTACTCAGCCCTTAGGTTATTTATTTTGGGGACACGAATACCATGAATGTCGCACTCAGGGATCCGTAGGTAAAATGTACTAGGGGAAAACTACACATGATGGCACACGAAAATTTGACGACTCGGGACGAGTCTGTAAAAAGGGGAGGGGTAGTGTTGTGGTTGACGAAATTCACAAACCACCATTCAGGTCCCTTAGGTGAGATATCTCGGTAAGTATATGTGTAGTTAGGCCCAAACCCGTTGTCTAGAGGGAATAAATGTCATTCACTCGGGCTGCGACTCTTCAGGATAGCCGTTTTTCTTTTACCATCTTTATTTTGGACCAACCGCCATTATTACCACCACCAACCACGTCTCAACAGCCATCACAACAACAACCAACAACCACAACGCCGCTTCACCACAACCGCCACGACCTTTACCGTCACAACTCGCCACCATCGCATCACCGTCATCTCGCGCCACTCGTGGGCACCGATGCTGGACTCGTGCGGGGCGCGCACCGAGCAGCCTGTTCAAAAACATCACGGACTTTCCGGAGAAAAACGGATCAAAAACGACTCACGCCCACTTTTGTTCCGTCCAATCGGTGAGCGAGGGGCGGTTTGGCCCCGCCTCCAGGGCGTTGGAGGGCGGTCGCTATATGCAAATTCATGGATCAAAAAGCATTCACGCCCACTTTTCCTCGGGCCAATGGGGAGCGAGGTGAAAGGTCGGAGGCAGAGGGTCAAAGATGAGAGAGCGAAGCCACGGGGCTTATAAAAACGACCGCGTTCGTCAGTCGAGTGGAGTGCAGTTGGGAGTTCGCGGAGTCGGAGTGAAGAGGACGGAGCTGTGGAGAGGCGGCGAAGGCGGACGAGGGGGTGCTCGCGTCGGATTCGGGGAACTGCGGAGAGAAAGGCCGGCGGCGCGACCGAGGTCGTGGTGGAGACGCTCGTCGCGGGAACCGCGATTTTGTGAAATCCTCCTGTCCCCGAGCATCAGCAACCCCCTCCTGTTTCCCCCCCGCGCTGAGATAGTGCGACGAAAGGGGGCCCCCTTCCCACCCCCTACCAGACACTGTCCGCGAGGCCCGCGGAGTTGAGGCACCACCGCCGCTCCGCGTCTCATCATCAGACGGATAGGCCCGACACGGTCTCGGCCCCAGGCCCGCCTACCCCCTCATCCTGGAGGGTGGTTCTCTTTTCTTTTGCTTTGGGAATGTGTGTTGTCGGCGCCATCTGTGAAGTAAAATTGTATAAGTGTTGCCGAGTGCCCGGTAGTCGGATAGATCTGCATTGTCGCATTTGCTTTTTGTCTTCTTCTTTTCCATGTGCTTTTGGTGGAATTGTATATATGTGCTTTCCGTTCATCGCGAAATAAATGTGCTTATTGTTGAACTGTTTTCCCGCTTCGCTTCGTCATTTATTTCATTGAATCCCCATCTTGCTTCACGTAAAGGGTTGGTCGTGGGCTAAGACGCCCGATAATTAATCGAACCGTCGAGGCCGACGAATAACACCGCTCGGTTATCCCGATAGTACGGAACGGGTCGCTTAAGTGGCCCGTGTCCGAAGTCGACCTGCGGCGAGGTGCGATCGCCCGGTCTACCCTCCGTGTGGGTACTTAGGTAGGTCGAATTTGGCGAGCAACCCTATCCCACGTGGGGGCCGATTGGCTCGATCGCGGTGAGACCGAAAGGTCCACCCGTGACTGGTTCCCGGCGTTAGTCCGAGAGGGTCACGACTGGATTGTCCGTCCGGTGGGCGACGTGCCGCGATTCGAGTTACGTGGCTGTTCGCACGCCGTTGGGCGCGAATCCGCAACAATATATATATATATATATATATATATATATATAGAGAGAGAGAGAGAGAGAGAGAGAGAGAGAGAGAGAGAGAGAGAGAGAGAGAGAGAGAGAGAGAGAGAAAGAGAGAAAAAGAGAGAGAGAGAGAGAGAGAGAGAGAGAGAGAGAGAGAGAGAGAGAGAGAGAGAGAGAGAGAGAGAGAGAGAGAGAGATAGAGAGATATCGATAGAGATAGAGAGAGAAAGAGAAATCGATAGAGATAGAGAGAGAAAGAGAAATCGATAGAGATAGAGAGAGAAAGAGAAATCGATAGAGAGAGAGAGAGAAAGAGAGATCGATAGAGAGAGAAAGAGAAAGAGAGATCGATAGAGAGAGAAAGAGAAAGAGAGATCGAGAGAGAGAGAAAGAGATATCGAGAGACAGAGAGAGAGAGAGATCGATAGAGAGAGAAAAAGAAAGAGAGATCGATAGAGAGAGAAAGAGAAAGAGAGATCAATAGAAAGAGAAAGAGAGATCGATAGAGAGAGAAAGAGAAAGAGAGATCAATGGAGAGAGAAAGAGAAAGAGAGATCGATGGAGAGAGATTGATAGAGAGAGAAAAAGAGAAAGAGAGATCGAGAGAGAGATTGATAGAGAGAGAAAGAGAAATTGAAAGAGAGATCGATCGAGAAAGAGAATGAGAGAAAGATCGATAGAGAGAGAAAGAGAGAGATCGAGAGAGAGAGAGAGTGAGAGAGAGAATGAGAGAGAGAGAGAGAGAAAGAGAGAGATCGATAGAGAGAGAGAGAGAGAGAGAGAGAGAGGGAGAGAGAGAGAGAGAGAGAGAGAGAGAGAGAGAGAGAGAGAGAGAGAGAGAGAGAGAGAGAGAGAGATCGATAGAGATCGATAGAGAGAGATCGATAGAGAGAGAAAGAGAAAGAGAGATCGATAGAGAGAGAAAGAGAAAGAGAGATCGATAGAGAAAGAGAAAGAGAGATCGAGAGAGAGAGAGAAAGAGAAAGAGAAAGAGAACGAGAGATCGAGAGAGAGAGAGAGAGAGAGAGAGAGAGAGAGAGAGAGAGAGAGAGATTGATAGAGAGAGATCGATAGAGAGAGAGATCGATAGAGAGAGAAAGAGAGAGAGATCGATAGAGAGAGAAAAAGAAAGAGAGATCGATAGAGAGAGAAAGAGAAAGAGAGATCAATAGAAAGAGAAAGAGAGATCGATAGAGAGAGAAAGAGAAAGAGAGATCGATGGAGAGAGAAAGAGAAAGAGAGATTGATGGAGAGAGAAAGAGAGATCGAGAGAGAGAGATCGATAGAAAGATAGAGAGGGAGAGAGAGAGAGAGAGAGAGAGAGAGAGAGAGAGAGAGAGAGAGAGA
>NC_140966.1:8491634-8536634 GCF_056783735.1 Eptatretus burgeri
TGTGCTAGTCAAGCCCAAAAGCCTTTCTGCACATCTCAAACTCCCACTTAGGAACGGGTGCAGCTAACGTGAACATAATCTAAATTCAAGGTACAAAATTGACTTGTGGTTAAGTTAGAGAACTTTGCCGAGCTGTGCCTAAGGCTGCTTTAATAATGCAGGCAGCCCAGTGGTGCAATATTAAAGTTGATCTATGTGCAGACACATACACGGACATACCGATTAGAATATCCTTTCCCTGCAAGTGCAGCAAGTGCTCCAATACATCAGAGTGAGAATTTAGAATTTGGTCAAAATGAGAGCATGACATTGGGTAAGCCAGCTTAACATCCAATCTGAAATAAGGGGTATTCTTTGATGCCACTCACTGCCTGCCAAGCACAGGTTGTGATGATCAACTGGGTTTTCAATACCCCAACGACAATGGAATAAATTATGGAAACACACAAGTAATAAACAAGCAACAGTTATGAAAACAATAAGTAATTGCAACTCGATGGGGAAAACCTTAGTGGTGAAATATTCTCACAGAAAATAAATATCAAAAGTGAATAGCTGGAGAATACGGTAAAATTTTGCATCAATCCTTTGTTTTACATAGAACATAGCTTTCTTTCATGTTGATCAATGTACAATTGGGGAATAATACCATATATTAATCCCCACAATGTAGCCAAGTTGCTTGATCACCATTTGGCCTTCTCAATTTCCCAACAAGACCTTGTAGCCTCATTCATGTTTGAACTTTGAGCATGCCAAGCTTATTGTGAGTGTTCCTTAGATGACAACTCGGCACAGTTTGATTGTGAAGACATCATTTACCGTATTAACTGTGTGCTTGCAACGATAATCTTACTGGAATATGAATCACCAACTGGTAAGTCATCGTTGAGGGAATGAAAAGATGGATAAACATCTGTCTACGCTGTCTTGACAGTAGTCAAGATGCCATAATTCTTCTTTCCCATTACTGACTATAAGGTTCATAGGTGAGCTTGCAAACACATTGCAAGCAAGACAAGGAAATTAAGAGACGATGAACAAATTAAAATGGTATACAAGACCACAATGCGGGTTCCCAATGCCATGAACGGGTTCCCAATGCTCAGATGGGGGGAACACTTACAGATCTCCCGGGATTGAGAAAACGTGCAGATGACAACACCGTTAGCCGAGATGGATCCCATAACTTGTACTAATCTTCTACCATATTTTACTGCAAATGCTGTACATTGACTATTTTGTAATGATCCTCAACAGAATGAACGCAGTCATAACATATTTGATTAGGATTAAAAAAACATTTGCTCCAAGCTTTGCTTAACCAATAGCTGTCTGTAGTCCAATTACAAACTATTAGCTTGGTCACGTCTCAGCAGGAGATTTTAAAGTACATGGCCATCGAATCCACTTTGTGCCAATGCATACACAGGTTGTCCAAAAAAAACGTTACCACAATTTGATGTGATTTAGGACACCCTGTATAAATGTTCTTGAGCTAAACTTCAAACCTGTATTTAAAGCAAGGTCTTTAGTCATATATCTGCCTTGATCATTGTGGAGTGCATAAAGATCACACCAAAATACTAAACATCACTTTTCAAGACTATCAGCTTTCTACAGCAAGCACTATTATCAACAGTACAACTTCACATACAATATGCTTACAGCTCCAACTGAAACAGAGTGTCCTTCAACAGTCAACTTTGCCTCCAATACATTTGTCACGCAGCATTTCAATCCCGGAAGATATGCTCCTGAGCTGTGGATCATTCTGATGATGTGCTCCTCGATTGTGGAACTCACCGTCTCCTTTTACATTGATGGTTTTAAAATTTACAGTCTATATAATAACTGTTTTTAAATCTCCCTTCAAAAACAACATTTGTTTTTACAGTTTCTTCTTCATTTTTACAGTATCTCTTATTTCTCTGAAAAATACTTTTGGATTGTAGAAAGAAATTAAGTGTGACAAAAGAAATTGATTGAATGGCTGACTTGATGACAACCATTGATCAATCATGATGACAATTGTATTGCAATAAATATGCAGAAAACATAAACAGACCAACGAAGGGCATTAATTTGGAAAGAGTGATTATATATAAATATATATATATATATATATATATGTATATTTATATATATATATATATATATATATATATATATATATATATATATATATATATATATATATATATATATATATATATAGATACAAACAAACACAACATAATAGTGACCGAAGCTTTTCATGCTGCACTCTTCAGGGGGTAGTAAAAAAAAATAGTAAAAATAGCCATTTTTAGGGGGTAGTCGGATTAAAAATCTATCTTCTCCTCGGGAATTTACTGAATGGAATGGGTTCTTCGGTATTTGAATAGCAAAATGAATTATCTAAAACTTGTCGTTGTCCGATTTTTCATTTTCGTCCCAAGGTCAAGGTCACAAGGTCAAAAACTTAGAAAATTGCGGATTTTGACATAAAAATCATACGACTGCCCAAACATTGAGAGCAAGGATGACAATATTTTTATGCATAATCTTGAGGTCATTCCCCACGTAAAGTCTTGAAACCATTTTGCTCTATCTCGAACACCTTGCCCGTGGCGCCCCCTTCAACTTTGTTTTTACGCTGATTTCATCAAAGTATGGATAATCCGAGGAGTGTGAAATGCCATATAGCCTATATGACGTTATATTGTTCCTGGAATGTTCCAGAGGAAGTTTTGCACCAAAGGTCATAATCCTTGACCTTTGACCTTTAAAGGCCACAAAAGTCAAATTTTCAAAGTTGTGGGAATCGAACCGGGTTTTCGACCTTCTTCGGCGAACTAACTCCAATAAGCTATAGCACGTAACCCGTTTCCTTATTTTAATGTCCACAACATTGTTTTGTGACCTTTAAAGGTTATGCAAAGGTCAAATTTTGAAAGTTGTTGAACGAAACCGGGTTTTCGACATTTTGCAGCTAATAACCTGTCACTCGTACCACATCATGTTAATAATTTTTATAACTTGGTCAAAAATTATCACATTGTCTGATCCTTGACTTCTGAAACAATCGACCGTCAAATACCGCTCGTGAACCATTGTCGTCTTCAGACTTGTCATTGCAACAAATTAATATTTGAACTGATTAATATTTGACATCTTTAATTGAAAAAGTGCCCTTTTGTCAGCGTTTTGTATGTACTTTATGCTGTTGAGATGTCCAGGGGTGTATTCATTTACCAAGTAGCGAGCGAGCACTTGCCAAGCCAGCCCTTCCTCATCAACAGTTTTGAAAGGAGTGCGTACTTGAATACTTAAACCACTTGGCAAGCTCTCTCCAAGAAATATGAAACTGAACACAAGCAATTGCACTTGTTAACTAACAGAGAGAAGGGAAGTGAAGGGGTGGGAAGGGGAAATGGTGGGGTGAGAAGAGATAGAGGAAGTGGTGGGGTGAGAATCCAGAGGGACAGGGGTGCGATGACGAAGGGGATGGGATGGGGTGGGAGTTCGGAGTGACTGGGGTAGGAGGAAGGGGTGGGGTGAGAGAGGCAGTGGAAGGGGTGGGGTGGGAGGAAGAAGGGGTGGGGTGTGAGGAGGAAAGGGTGGGGTGAGAGGAGAAAGAGGTGGGTTGGGATATCTGATATGTGCGAGCATGTATGCATACAGGCAGGCCATTGCCAGGTAGATAGCATAGGAAGGAACATACATACTCACACTCTTTATACCCCATCGAAAAATCGGAAAACAAATGCCACAAAAATATTTTTGACGACGTTTTTCATGCACCATTCACGCCACAGCACAAGTTGTGATGACAAATCAAAAATGATATCTCAAAGCGAAACTGATGTTGAAAGGTGAAACTGAAACTACTTATCTATGGATCATAGAATGGGAAACCAGAATGAAATGCTGCGAGAAAAACCAAATGGAAATAGCTGAAAGCAAAGTTATGGGGAGCATAGAGTAAGGGGGACAGTTGGGGGCTGAAGAAGTGATTTGGAGAGGGATATGTGCCTGGAGGTGGTCGGTTGGCATGGAAAGAAGTTATATGATCTTCAGTCAGGATAACAAAATCCCAAAACGTGCCTAAATCCGTTTTCCAGCCAAGCTTCCATCATATCACCCCAGCTCCCAAGCAGTACTTTAGAGGTACAACCAGCATGGATTGAAAATCTTAGCTGATGGAATTTAATAAGGTTGCCAAGGTTACCCCTCCACCCACTGCGATATCTGCTCACTGAATTTTTACACTGAATTCCCGTTTCCCCAATACACTCTTCAAATAATTGCTCATTTGAAGTGAGACATCAATGTACCCATCGGAGACGGGTTACCTGCTTGTATATTACAAGTTTGGAAAGAGTGATGTATATTTTAACAAGTTTGGAAACAATTATATAGGTTTGGGAAAACCAACAAAATGTGTTAGCAGCTTCATTGGTTGTTGGCTTGCTGGTTTTAATCCCCAACGGTGGGGGGGGGGGGTGGGGGGCGTTCTTGACTGCCTATTTCTGCACATGTAGTTCCACCATGGATTTGAAAAGGCCTCTCTGCAAACCTGACGAGAAAGGTAAACCTGTTGACCCGCTGCAGTGCCAGCATGGGGCGCTGCATCTCTGAGTATGGCCACCCTTTCTGTGCGTGGCACCATAACACCATCTCCATCATTTGCTTGCATCCACTGATATATATATATATATATATATATATATATATATATATATATATATATATATATATATATATATATATATATATATATATATATATATATATATCACAGATCACAGAATACATTTAGAAAAGAGAACGCAACAGTGGCCGTAATCCCACCTCAATATCCATCCATCCATCCATTGGGACCAGACTCTGTGCAGAGCGTTGGTGCTGCCTAAGCAGTCTCCTTGGCTATTGGGTACAATCCTGGATGGGTTGCCACTCCGACACAGGATACAAACAAGCTGGCACTCATTTTGCCGACCTCGGAAGGATGACAGGCAGTCAACATCACCTGGTATTAATTCAACAGCCGAGTGGGTTTTGAACTCAGGATTCTAGGATCCCAAGCCCACCACCCTAACACATTAATATACAACGGCACGACTACATAATATTGTGCCTCAACACAATGTAATCAGAAGATACGAGACACTGGATGTATATTTTGCCAGAAGTATAATGGATGGTGGATATTTACAAAGTTTATAATAATATAGCACTGCACGATCCAGAGTCAAAATTACAGAAATCTGTGTTTAATCAAGATCTGTACAGACTATAACAAAAAAAAACTTCAAACCTGGCAGAAAATAATTGCTCTTACAAATCAAACACACAGCATGTTTGAAATACAATCACACACGTACATGCAAAGTACATTACTGACGTGCACAGCACAGGAGAAGTGAACACATTTGACAAGGCACAGAAATGAAGTACACTTGAACACGGCAAGGAAACCAAATCCACAGCATGTACACCAGACACAAATTGAATGCATTTTGGCTTCGAATATTATTGAATCTTTCTCACCTTCTTTTTACACTCATTTACACTTTCACGTAGTCCTTGCACTCATTTTCACATTGCAAAACGTCTTTTGAGCAAATGTGCATCAGTCAATCTATCTTTCATATTTTTTGACCAATGGGGAATACAAGTCAGAGTTTGTATACATAGATATCAATTGCTGTTTATAAACATTCACTCCACAACCCCACTGCTCTTTTTAACAATCTGGGATTAAACATTAAAAAATAAGAAGAAGAATAATAATAAAAAAGGCAAATCCTTCATCAAAATGCTTTCAACAAAAACAATTATGAACAGTTGTACGTCTAATACAACTTTATTTTTCATTAGGAATTATATTAGCTCCAACAAGCAGGCAAAAACAACTGCTGTTGATTGCTTTCATACGATATTTCACCATTTAAAAGTCAGAATTTATGGAAGTACATTATTTTGTGTTGAATTGGAGACTGGAAATGAGCTTACAATCCAATTGTGTAGCTTGAGTTTTGAAACCGTGGGGCTTACATTACCTTACAGGCCTGATCAGTCGGTTCGTGAAAGACTTGGGCCAAAAATATTTCCAGGCTGACCCACAAGATTCCTTTGCATTAACACAGAGGTTGATTTGAGAGAAAATTGTGGCTGTTGAATACGAAAAATTAAAAAAGCTCATAACCCACTGATCATAAATCACAATCTATAAATCCTTTTGTAGTTTTGTTGTCATTATATGATTACACTGGTCTGCGTCATTTCAGAGGTTTAGGTTTTCTCAACGGTTCTTATATGCTTTTTGCATGCTGAATTTAGAAATGTATCTCATTTCACTCAATCAGGTCAAGCTTTTATGCTATCTCAATTTTAAGGAAAAAAATAATCAAAATTTTGTTTTTTTAATTAGCATTTTTTTAATTCAAAATCAGACTTACATTGACAGAAAATTAACAAACTATAAATAAAATGACGCACATAAATAAATAAATAAATAAAATATAGAAAAAAAAACAAATAAAAACTTGATCTGATTGAGCGAAATTAGATACATTTCTGAATTCAGCATGCAAAAACATATAAGAACCATTGAGAAAACCTAGACCTCTGAAAAAAATATTTCAAATGCAGCCTAGTGTTATCAAAAGAGAGGTTGCAAATATTTGAACAATACAAACTAACGGAAGAAGTAGGCAGATTCATCTCGCTGTGGAGACAAACTGAAGACTTGCATTAACAAAATTATCCAAAGAGATTTGACATCTTGTGATTTTTGTTGCAGCATCATTCGACAAAATGGATTCATATTATGACTATTTTGACATGTGTCCCGCCACTCTGCTGCTCATTGTGCCAAAGGCCATTCCAGGCAAATATTAATTAGGGAAGTGTAGTCTTCTTCCGTTTAACATGCTCATTCACATTCAATACCATGTTAATGATACTGCATATCATTAACATGGTATTCTCACTTTGAAATCGATATTCATCATGACTGTATTTTCTCTTCCATAGATGCAAGCACCTTCGAAAGTTTCATTCAGAAATGTAGCTTAAAATACATGCACAAGTGTGCAACAAGTATTATAATTTTGCTCTAAGTTTCAGATTTTAGACAAACAATCTTTTCCAGAGAAAAGCTGTGTTTCACCGATATGTCTTCCATTTCTGGTCGTAGCAGATTTTCTGTCGCAAAAAAATTCCATCGCAGATTGCACAAGATTTGTTGAAAGGCTTTGTGTTTTCGTAACTCTGGTAAAAAGGAAGAATGTGTCTTCGATCGTGAAGGCTGTAAAGTATTTATCTTTGCCATTAAGAAAGGAGGGGTGGAGGATGCAGAGAGGACATCACAATATGAATTTCAATTGACCAAACAGCATATCAGTTGAATTGAAACTGACGTGTAGAAACTTGATTCAAACAGGAGTTATTCTCAAAAAACAATTGTGCTGTCAATCCAAAGAGAGAAAGACTACCTCGTACCTCATCAATATCTATCTATACTAATAAATATCAGCGTGTGTGTGTGTGTGTGTGTGTGTGTGTGTGTGTGTGTGTGTGTGTGTGTGTGTGTGTGTGTTCCCTCCATAACTGCAAAACCATGAACTCTAGCTGCCTGAAAATTTGCATGCATACGAAGGGAACTCCAAGGAAGTACCTGAATGAAAATTGGGTGTTTGAGTTAATTTAAACACCCCTTTTGAAGATAATTAACGGTCTTATTTCATTATCCTTTAGTAAGGCGTCATCCTTGATCACCTGATTCAAACATGCCTTGATTTGGACTCTCCACTCTCATGGACTAATTAAAGTATATAATCAAAATACAGGGTGGGGCAGAGAAACAGGAGATTTAAAAAACCAATTTTCTGGGTGCCAGTATAGTGGGAAAACTACGTGTCATGCTGGTATGTCACCTTATTACATCACCCTACATCCTCTTGTCCACATCATGCCATTAAACATCATACGATCAAAAAATTGCTGGAATTTCTTTGAAGATGCTATGCTGCATAATTGAAAATATGCATGGAAGACGAGAGGAATGCCTGTGCAAAGACGGAGGTCACCTCGAGGATGTCATCATCAATAAATAAATGGCATGCTATGTACTTTAAGATGGCATCTTGGTAATTTGACAAAAACAAAATGTATATTTAATTACTGAGGTTTTTTATAAATCACCTGTATCTCTGCCCCTCCCTGTATTATATCGAATTTGAGAATTGGATCTATAGACTAAATAAGTGTCGAAATCCAGAGTGAAATCTGAAAAAAAAATCAATAAATTCGAAATTTTTATAGCTAAGTGTATTTATTTAAGCAAAGCCTTAAGCACATGTTTTTTCTACTGTTTGGATGATTATATTGAGTGAAGAAAAAATTAAGGAGTGTGCAGAACGTGTGACTTCATTGAGCGCAATGCCAGGCTCTGTAACATGCTTTTGCAAGCAATGGTGATCCAGTCCACAGGAGTCCTTTTTTTCAGCAATACATATGCAGTTTGCTTTTTACAGTTTAGTGCGAGCTGTTTTCATGACAACATCTATATTCTATACGATAAGAGAGCCGGATGTCTGTGTGTCTGTCTGTGTGTGTGTCGCCATTTTTCTCAAAGATGGCTGAACGGATCTTCGTCATATTTTAAGGGATTTGTCAATAAATCATAATAATAAATAATAAATATAGTAATAAATCATAAGCAAATCATAAGTCAATAAATCATAAGCAAATATAATAATAAAAACAACAACTACAATAATAATAATAATAATAATAATAATAAACAATTCAAAATTTTTGAAAATAAATTAAATGAAATAATAAAAAAGTAAAATTCGATTTTTTTTTTTATTAGATTTCCTTTTTAATATAATCGCTGTACAGTGCCGAAGCCTTTTTGATTAATAACAGTTATATTCAACTACACATACGAATAAATAAATACCAAACAATTACCAAACATTTAAATGCAAAAATACCTTTTCCGGAGGCAAAGTTAGCGGTACATATTCTTCTTCCTGAATGGCACCATATATATATATATATATATATATATATATATATATATATATATATATATATATATATATATATATATATATATATATATATATATATATATATATATATATATATATATACATATACATAGATTGGGGGCAGACTTAACCCAGAAATATCAACGGCACATTCACGAACATCCATTCGCCGATTAACATCTAATTTCACTTCCAAGGTTACACTTTTACAATTCCTCCAAGCCAATAATCTACAGGTGTTTATAAAGACCTGTTACCACCTCCACAGAACCTGATAAATGAATATGGTGAACACATAAGAGGTATAAATGTAAACTCTGAATAGACAAGACTTTTATTGTCATAAAAACCAAGGTATTAACATTATCATGAACATATATATATATATATATATATATATATATATATATATATATATATATATATATATATATATATATATATATATATATATACACAGATACAGTCATGCGCCACTTAACGACGGGGTTACGTTCTGAGAAACATGTCGTTAAGCGACGTCGTCGTTGTGCGAACATCATTATTTTTTTTTCGTTTTCCTTTTCAAACATCGTACTTACACAAAACTACACACCTCGGCTATATGGTGTAGCCTATTGCTCCTCGGATACAAACCTGTACAGCATGTTACTGTACTGAATACTGTCGGCAATTGTAACACACATCCAAGAGAGACGGAAGACACGTTAGTTTTACCTTTGTGCTGTTCATGACGGCCATTGGTGTTATTAGCAGCAGCTTACAATCTCCTCTCGCATCGATTATAGAAAGATGAATAAATAGCGTTTGGATTTTATAAATACGGAATCAATGCATCGATGTTATAATTTACAAATGAAGAAACGAGCTCCTGTCAATTGTGATATATATTTTCGGAACAGTACGATTGTTTTACCAACATGAAAAGCTTCACCAAAAAAGAAGTTTGTGTTTTAATTTCGACTGTAACAACTATTTATTCGTGGAATTCTTCAATTCAAAGGTAATTTACTTGCTCGAAGGTAAACGTGGAAACATTGGTTCAGTTTGAAAGCCGATTTCCTTGAATCCCGATTTAGCACGACCCTGCTTTTTTCGCGATGACATTTTATGGACCTCAACGATCGCATTGTAACAGGGCCACACTGTCATTTATTATCATTATGAAGTATTATGTACTGTACAGCGTACATAATTGTACGTGCTATTTTTATACTACTGGCAGCGCTACGTCGGCGACATCACTCGGCGATAGGAATTTTCCAGCTACATTTTTTTTTTCATTTTTTTTTTTCAGACCTGGCAGATCCGTCGTATATGCGATCCGTCGTTGCCCGGAACGTCGTTAAGCGGCGCATGACTGTGTATATATATATATATATATATATATATATATATATATATATATATATATATATATATATATATATATATATATATATATATATATATATTGTTACGGTTGTGGAAATTCGCATTACACCATAAAGGGCCCTCAGGTGAGATATCTCCATAGGTACATGTGTAGTTAGCCCAAACCCGTTGTATAGAGGGAATTTATGTGATCCATCCGGGCTGCGACGCTTTGAGTTAGCCATTTTTCTGTTCTATCTTTTATTTCAAACAAACAGCATCTCAACAACCACACCATCCCCATCACAGCGCCAACCACGCCACCTCCACCATCTACGCTACCACATCTTCACCACTACGTCCGCTTCCGAACGGCAAACAAAGGCGCCAAGGAAGGAACTGCGAGGACGCACGGCTTTTCCCGCCTGTTTCTTCCGTTGGAGTTCTCCGCGCTCGGTGTGGGGGAGGTGCGATCCGAGCCGGGGGTCAAAGGTGAGAAAAGGTGGGGGCCTATTTTGGGGGAATAATTCTCTGGCCCAGAGCCAAAAACTGACTCCCCCGGCCCCCGCACGGGGCGGGGTGGAGAGAGAGAGCGTGAGGGAACGCACCTTTTCGGGAACGTTCTCGAATTGAGGTGGAGCCAGAAACGGGGCGGGGCGAAGGGCGGAGCCCCGCGCTACAAAAGTCGGACAGGACGGACCTTGGGTTGGTTGGTCAAGAGTGGGTCTTCATGTTGGTCTTCTGGTTCATGGTCGTCTTCTGGTTTGAGACGCGAGCTTGTTGTTCCTGCCTTGCTCCTTTGATCCTCGCGCGAGCCCTGGGACCCCGTGCGCGAGCGCGGAGAATAGCGCCGAACCAAACCCCATCCGTTTCCCCAAAACCCCATCCAAGCTGTCGGGCGGCACGAGCTCGGTGCACCACACCAGAGAGAGCACGCAGACCGCGAGAGGAGTCGGGGCCAGGCGCGACCACGCCGACAGTCGTGGGAGGAGGACTCGACGGCCCAAAGGGAAGTGACCATTTTCTTTTCGGGGTTTTGTATGTGTGTTTGTGGCGCCGTCTGTGAAGTAGACCTGCATAAGTGTTGCAGTGTGTCGGTCATAGTCGGTTGTAGCTCTGCATTTGCTTTTGTTGCATGACTGTTTTATCTGTTATATGTGCATTTTTGACTGTATGGCTGTATATACGTGCTTGTCTGTGTGTGTGAATAAAAATGCTTGCTTGTTGAACTGTTCCCGCTCTGCTTCGTCTCTTTTCCTTTTTTATTGACCCTCCATCTTGCATCACGTAAGGGGTTTGTAGTGGGTTCAACATCTTGGTAATCCTAACAGCTTGGTAATTAATCGGAACCGTCAAGGCCGACGATAACGCCGCTCGGTTATCACTGTAGCACGGAAAGGACAGCTTAAGCAGTTCGTGTCCGGAGTCGGCCTGTGGCGTGGTACGATCGCCCGGTCGACCATTCGTGCAGGTACTTAGGTAGATCGAATTTGGCGAGCAACCCTATCCTGCGCGGGTGGGCAATTGGCACGATCGTGGTGAGGTTAAACCCCCACCTGTGACTAGCTCCCGGCGTTGTTCCGAGAGGGTCATGACTGAATTGTCCATTCCGGTGGGCGAGGCAGCCGCCATTCAAGTCGAGCGGCCGATCGCACGCCGGCGGGCATGAATTCGCAGCAATATATATATATATATATATATATATATATATATATATATATATATATATATATATATATATATATATATATATATATATATATATATATATATATATATATATATATATATATATATATATATATATATATTGTTGTGGTTCTGGAAACTGTATCCCTCTAACACCAATAACAGCAAACATACAATGACCCCAGTCAGTTATTTCATTAATGTACGTACAGATAGTCCCTTCCTTCTTGTCTAGTGGGTCGAACGGACAGTGTGTTGTGTAAATCTAATAATTAGGTCTGATTAAACCTCTGAACTTCATTCCTACTCTGCCTTTTTCTCGAGTCCTGAGGTAAATCCAAGCAAAGGGGCCTCACGTGAGCCAGCAGGCACTACCCTCGGACACCCATTGGTAAAAATCACAGCCGCACCCTTCGCGTAAGAATGTGTCCTCACAGAAGACCAAGGGCAGCAGTAGAAGCCAACAATAAAAGCCAGCGCTGCACGGAGTATGTGCCCCACAGCGACGACCCCCTCAAGTGTTCAGGCGATCAGAGGCAAAACCAACAAAAGAAAATGCTAACAACATACAGGATGCAAGTGGAGCACTCTTCTTCAATCCAAATCTCCATGTAATAATTATATCCAAACTTTTCCTGGCACCTGGCACCGGATCAGGGCTGGCAGCGTGCACACGACACCGCATTTGATAAATGGCCATGTGCTTAACAATGGCGGACCCGCGCACACTGTACAGGGCATGCTCGATGGTGGGCGGAACCGCGCACTGACCATGTGCACAATGGCAGACTCACGCAAAACCCATGATACTTTATCATCGTACAGAATGGGGCACGGATAACACAAATCTTTGGTCGGATCTGCGCATGGGGTTACAATAACGTCTTACCATCGGTCTTAGCTCACCACGACGGCCACAAATATCTCCCACGGACTGCAGACATCCTCCCACACCTCCGCCTCGATGCAGCTGCTAGCAGGCATGGCATGCTGTGCGGCCAGATCGCCCATGCCGCATGGTGCACCACGGAGCAGGCACATTGACCAGTGCCAACCGTGGGTCACTGAGGCACGGCACAGGGTTCGGTGCAAGGCGATTCATATCACGGGATTCGGTGCAAGGCGATTCATATCACGGGGCTTGGTGCAAGACGATTCATATCACGGGGTTCGGAACAGGGCGATTCATATCACGGGGTTCGGTGCAGGGCGATTCATATCATGGGGTTCGGTGTAAGGAGATTCATATCACGGGGTTCGGTGCAAGGCGATTCATATCACGGGGCTTGGTGCAAGACGATTCATATCACGGGGTTCGGTGCAGGGCGATTCATATCACGGGGTTCGGTGCAAGGCGATTCATATCACGGGGCTTGGTGCAAGACGATTCATATCACGGGGTTCGGTGCAGGGCTATTCATATCACGGAGTTCGGTGCAAGGCTATTCATATCACGGAGTTTGGCGCAAGGCGATTCATATCATGGGATTCGGAGTGAGACGATTCCACAGCTTGGAACCATCTTGCCGGAAGTGGAGTGGAGCCGCTTCTGGCCATCACGGCCATGCCTGGCAGTGGCGGGGCCAATCAGAGCACCGGCTTCAGGTGACAACACATCGCTTCAAGGTGGAACGCCCACCCTGCACCGCAGAGCTTATAAAAGGCGGATCGCGAAGCCGTCCAGAGTCTTGTGTGTCTCTGTGCGTCTGTGTCTCTGTGTCTCTGCGTGTGTGTCTCTCTGTCTCCCTCTAACTCTCTAACTCACCTTCTCCACCCGCCCTTCTTCACCGACCCACTTGCTGACTCCGCATTCTTCACTGCCTCATTGCCTCTCTCTACTCACTGGCTTCTGACTCCACCCAAATCCCTCCCTTCATGCCTGACGGTCGCGTCTCATTCTCTGGACCTGCACAAGCTGCACAAAGTTCCACGAAGCAAGAGATGACCCACCAGCTGTCAGGGAGGTGTCGCCCAGCAGAGCATCCCCCCAAAACGTACTGGTAACACGGATGGGCAATCGTGCAAGGTGTTGAGGGACCATTAGCCTCATCCCCTCTCCTTTATCTCTTCATTAACTCCTCTTCGGCGGTGTGTGTGTGTGTGTGTGTGTGTGTGTGTGTGTGTGTGTGTGTGTGTGTGTGTGTGTGTGTGTGTGTGTGTGTGTGTGTGTGTGTGTGTGTGTGTGTGTGTGTGTGTGTGTGTGTGTGTGTTGGTAAGTTTTGCTGACCTCGGAAGGATAACAGACAGTCAACCCCACCTGGTATTAATTCAATGGAGGGGGGATTTAAACTCAGGATCCTTGGATCCCAAGCCCAACACCCGAACCATTAATCCAACACCAGGCATATGTATATGTGTATGTATGTATGCATATATATATATATATATATATATATATATATATATATATATATATATATATATATATATATATATATTGTTACGGCTGTGGAAATTCGCAAACCACCATTCAGGGCCCGTAGGTGAGATATCTCTAAGTACATGTGTAGTTAGCCCCAAACCCGTTGCATAGAGGGTTTATGTGATTCATTCGGGCTGCGACGCTTTGAGATTGCCGTTTTTCTGTTCTATCTTTATTTTGAACCAACAACGTCTCAACCGCCATCACACAGCAACCACCACGCCAGCCATCGTCACCAACTACAACCACGCTCCAACCCTCACACAACAACAACAACACCAACAGCCACGACCTTAACCTTCACAACTCAATCCCACATCATCGCCATTCCCAAACGGCACCATTACCATCAAACCACCACCGAAAACCCTCCACCACCTTCGCCTCTCTCCTTCTATGGCCATTCCCGCACCACCTGTGAACACTGAGCATCGGGCTGTCTTGGGCCCGTTCAGCGATACGCACTGAGCCGCGAGCACAAATAGCAGCCTTTCCGAGGAAAATTCGGATCACAAACGCTACACGCCCACTTTCCTCCGTCCAACTAGCAAGCGTGGAGCGGCTTGGCCCCGCCTGCAGGCGCGTCTGTGTGAAATCGATATATGCAAATTCTAGGATCAGGGGAGATTCACGCCCCCTTTCCTCCGACCAATTGGCGAGCGTGGCTCCACCCCTGAGGTCATCCTTGTGGTGTACTGGATAGAAGATGCTTAGCAGGCAGACACGAGCGGGGGAACAGTCGAGCCGGGCTGTGTTGCACAAGCGCGAGCGCGGGCGTACTTTGCCCGCGGCTCTCCTTTATTACGTATTCAGCACACTCACGAGCCGGGCGACTCCAGAATTACGACAACGCCTCAGGCGGCGCGCACACCTTATATCCCTTGCAGACCCGATGACCACGCCGACCCCTCCTCCCATCATCATGCCCCGCCCTGCATGCCCGCAGGCTACACCACACTCCTCCCTCCTAAAACTATGATTATTAAATGATCACCATCATAATAAGCATAAACAACACGAAGGACTACGGTATAATAGTCGACAAGGCACAAAAAATGAAAACAGCGAAGTATAACAGCACATCACATCATATAATGCGTGAAAGCGAGCTAATGGAGCTGCCACGGCCAGGTTCCGAAGACGGAGGTGCACACAGCACCTCCCAAACTCTGGCCGCGTTACCGATATGAAGCAGCAAGGCGAAAAGCACAGCAGCCCTACACAGCGGAAACGCCCCCAGGCGGCTCATGCTGACATGGCCCTCGGCAAGGCCGTGGCGATCTCCCGAGCAAACCTCCCCCGGCACCATCAAACGCCTCCGGCCCACTTCCCCCAGGCAGACCCGACGTAGATAAACATTCCGAGGCCGGAAGCCCGCTGTCTGGAAGCCGTGGCGCCAGCGCCAGCCTCGATCGACCTTGGATGGGGCGCTGAACAGCGCCGCTGGCTGGACGCACTCAATGCTCCAAAACAACCCACGCACCACAATCAGTTGAGACGCCAACGCCCGTCTAAACGGCCTTGAGCGAACACAGAGAGCTGCGCCCGCAACCAGAGGTGGGGGTAACGCCGACCAGCGCACCAGTCTTGGCTCCGAGTCGATCTCCGAGACCCACACGGCAGTTAGACGGTAGCAATTCCATTTAAACCACACTTCAATCATAGGCTTGTTATAAATCACTACGAACATCATTTGAACCATTGCAAACTCATTTTTCCGTACAGCGCGTTCTTTTGATAAAACCCCAGCACTTGACAAAGCAACTACCCGCGGCCCGGGACAATGGAAGGCCAACCCAACCTTTTTATTCGCCACCACCGCTCTCAAAGCCACCACATCACATTGATCATAATACAAATCCCATTGATTGATCTCCGCCAAACCCACTCTCACACGGGAACTGCTGGCATTTATTTCAACAACGTTAAAATGCACCACTAGAGCAAGGAAAAACACATATGCAATGAACAGCAACCCACAACCCACATCACGAGTCCGTCTCTTGGTTGTCGACTCGATGTTGTGACTCGCGACTTCCTTTAACGCCACGGGCTCCCCGCAACCTGTTGAAGCTGCCCGAACAACACCGGCGCGCATTGCCTCACGAACGCTGCCGAAGCGCGGGAACTCATCGCGAGAGCTGATACGGCTCCCGCCGCTCCCGAACCGTACATCACCGCCGCAGGCAGCAACGAACGGCCGCTCCCGTTGCATCGACGCGGCTCCCGCCACCAGAACCTCGCCCTCGGTACTCGACGAAGGCATCGAAGAGAGCACTGGCACACCTGGAGGTACGAACCGGAGATCCAGCCCGAGGTGCGCCAGCCAGTCCCGACCCAAAAGGGCGGGCCCCTCCCCTCGCACCACGAACACCGAGAGCCGGGCGCGTCGACCTCGGTAGCGCACTGAGACGTCGGCCCTCGCAAGCGGTGCAATCGCTTCACCGGTGTACGTGTACAGCGACAAGGCCGTCTTGACCAGGCGAACACCGCGAAGACCACGAGCCGCCTGTTCACCCATGACCGACACCGCAGCCCCGGTGTCCATGCAAAACACGGTCGGCTCGCCATTCACCTCGACCTCCACCGTGAACGGCGTCGTCATCTCCGCACCAACGGAAAACAGACTCAACCGTGGTTGCATCTCCTGCTCCGGCCCGCCGGCATCGCCATGCCCCGGTTGCAGGCCGATCTCCAGGTCACTGGGGTCCTCCCGCACCTCGTCATCCAAGACCCCAACGGAGGCCCCCGCCATCCGACACACACGCTTCAAATGTCCCACCTTGTGACAATGCAAACACACGGTGTTCTTATACGGGCACATTTGTCGCAGGTGCGGACCCCCACACCCCCAGCACCCCTGGAAAGCCACTACGCTCCCGGTGCGACCGTGCTGCGGTGCGCGCCCTCGTCCCGCACCGCCAGGCGCGCGTGCGACCTGCGGCACTTGAGTCATCGCGCGGACTCCGGGCTGCGCGACCTGCGGCACCTGCGCGGTCACCGCGTGGACCTCGGGATCAGCCGACATGCCCCAGCTGGAGCTACTCATTACGTCCTGGCCAGCGATGGTGCAGACATCCGTGAGTGTCTGCTCGACAGACGAAGCAGTCCCGACCGCCGAGTCGAATGTGATGTCGGTCAACCGCAGGATGGCTGCTACCATCTTTGCGTCTCGCAGACCAGAAATAAAACGATCTCTGAGCCGTGCCGGACGCCCCTCTGTCGTGAACTTGCAAGGCACAGCCGAATGCTTCACCCGTGCTACGAAGTCTGCAACGCGCTCCTCGTCACCCTTCGCGAGGTGATCGAACTGGAACCGCGCGAGATGCAACGACTTCTCTGGCGCCAAGTGGGTCTTCATTTTCGCCACGATGTCCTGAAACGATAGCCCGTCATCACTGGAATTATTTGGAGCCACCAAATCACTCAGCAGCCGGTAGTGCTCCGTTGATAGCGAGGCGAGCAAGATCGCCTTGCATTTCTCTTCATCATCTACATCATTCGCGCGAAAGTAGCAACCCAACTGTTCAGAAAACAACTCGAATTCATCTCCCCCGAAAACGGGTACGCGCCCGTGCGCCGTGCCCCGACCTTCTGCCATGCTCGTGCTGGCGAGACCCTTGGCTCCGTAGCCTGGAATCGCACGGGTTATTTGCCGCCCTGCACACGCCGATCCGAAGATCCCATCTTCGTCGCCAACTGTGGTGTACTGGATAGAAGATGCTTAGCAGGCAGACACGAGCGGGGGAACAGTCGAGCCGGGCTGTGTTGCACAAGCGCGAGCGCGGGCGTACTTTGCCCGCGGCTCTCCTTCATTACGTATTCAGCACACTCACGAGCCGGGCGACTCCAGCATTACTACAACGCCTCAGGCGGCGCGCACACCTTATATCCCTTGCAGACCCGATGACCACGCCGACCCCTCCTCCCATCATCATGCCCCGCCCTGCATGCCCGCAGGCTACACCACAATCCTGATCCGGATATTTACATATTAGCTGCTCCTGTCAGCCTATAAAACGGCGAGCGCAAGGCAGAGGAGTCAGTTGTTTGGTTGGAGAGCAGAGTCGAGTCGGGTGGCGAAATCATCGGTGAGGCAGGAAGAGTTGGATTCTGGAGTCGGCGAAGAAGAGTTGCGGGAAGAGGGAAAGGAGCTCGGGTCCGAGGCGAGAAGGACGGCGGTCGGCGATGAGGTCGCGGTGTGAGATCACTCATCGCGGGACCCAAGCCAGCCAGCCATTCTCCCTCCCCAAGGGCATTAACAATTCCCCCTTTCCCCCGCGCTGAGATAGTGCAACAAGGGGGCCCCGTTCCCACCCCACTCCAAACGTCGTGCAAACGAAACGCACCAAGGAGCACGGAGTCGGGGCATAGGCACGCGGCCACATCTGCGGCTCGTCCGCCAACGTGTCACGAGGACGCGGGTAGGACCCCCCGGTCTCGCGGGCCTGGCCGCTCCTTCAGGTCACGCGCGCATATTGGCCTACAGTCCCGTCTGCCCCCTTGTCTATGAGCATGGCTTCTTTCCTTTACTTTTGAGTAAATGTGTGTTGGCGCCATCTGTAAAGTAGAACTGTATAAGTGTTGCCGTGTGTGCGCGTAGTCGGTAGTAACTCTGCGTCGTAGTTGCTTTTGTTTTTGTTGCTAAATGTGCATTTTGACTGTTTGGCTGTATATGTGTACTTTCCGTGTGCCGGGAAATAAATGTGCTTTGTGTGAACTGTTTTCCTGTTTCGCTTCGTCTTTGATTTATTGACCCTCCATCCTGCTTCACGTAAAGGGTTCGTAGCGGGCTTAATATGCCCAGTAATTAATCGGAACCATCGAGGCCGACGATAACACTGCTCGGTTATCACTGTAGCACGGAACGGACCGCTTAAGCGGTTCGTGTCCGGAGTCAGCCTGTGGCGTGGTACGACCGCCCGGTCGATCATCCGCGCAGGTACTTAGGTTGATCAAATTTGGCGAGCAACCCTATCCTGCGCGGGTGAGCAATTGGCACGGTCGTGGTGGGGTTAAACCCCCACCCGTGACTAGCTCCCGGCATTGTTCCGAGAGGGTCAGGACTGAATTGTTCGTCCGGTGGGCGACGCGGGCGCGAATTCGCAACACTGGTGTCAGGAGTGGGATACGAACCCATCCCCCTCCTCGCAACATTGGGATCAGAGAGCGGGAAACAAACCCTCCCCCCTCCAAGCTAAATTCACGGGGAATCGGTTCAGGGGTGAGAGGAGCGACCCCCGATTCCCTCCAAATTACGAGCAGGCCAAATTAACCCATTACGAGAAATAAGATGGAGTCTCAAGGTGAGCGGGAGCCGGGGGTATTAGAAATGGATGTGGAATTGTTAGAATCCATGGCCCAGGATGGAAATCCCGAGCAGGAAATGTTGGTGATGCAGGAACAATTTCCACCCCAACCAAACCCAGAGCCCGAAATGGGTGCAGCGGCAGAGGCCACGGTGTATGACACCCCCCCCACCCCGCCTCCGTCAAAGTCCTCTCCCAGTCCCCAGCGGACCCGCACCTGAGGGCGAAGCGATTGCCGCAGACCCACTTAACATGGGCCAGGTAAACATGATTTTACAAGCGATAAGCGGAATGGAAAACAAAATGAATGCCAAGATGGAGGAAATGCGGGGTGAGATGCAGCAAATAGGCCGAAGCCTGCAGGCGGGCATGAAGGCAATAGCGTGCAGTGAAGCGCGGACAACAGCGGAGTGCGTAATGGCGACACCACGTGTGGGAGCGAACGAGCTGGGAGGGAGTGCAACGGTTGTCAGGCCCGCGGTGAAGGCGGGTGAGGAGAAAATAGTTCGGGAGACGTGTTGGGGGAGACTTGTTAAGGTGACGGAGAGAGCAACAGTGACGGTGACCGAGAGGGAAAAACTAATTAGGGTGACGGAGACGTGCACGAGTGAGACGAGACACGAGGTGACGACGGAAAGAATAAAATGTATGGAGACACGGGAGATAGAGGGTGAATTGGATGGGATTGAAGACGAGCACACACACACAGAGGTAGGGGAGGACCATGAGGGGGAGCTGGCGGACTGTTTCGTGACCCGGAGCGAGCAGCTGGATAGCCTCCTCCAGAAACGAGGGGAGGGAGTATTCCCCCTTGAGGCGACTCACGACCAGGTGAGTTCATTCGTGCTTTGCGAGGTCGAGGGGACGAGTGCTGTGAATGGGTGCACATGAAGCTTGGGGGGTAGAGAGGCCCCGGAAACCCATGGGGTGGCACAAATCCCCAGTGTGGTTGTCCCGGTGTGTGTGGTGCAAGGTGTGAGTGCACCCCGGTGTGTGGAAGCGACCCCGTGTGTGAGTGGTGTGGTCGCGAGTGTGCCGGAGAGCGTGCTCCCAGCACGCCATGTGTGAAAGGGGCACCGCAGGTGGAATAGACCACGTGCGCGCAGGAAAAGGCACGCGTGTGCGAACAGCCAAGTGGGAGTGCGGCCCCGTGTGTGAGTGGTGTGGTGGCAAGTGTGCTGAAGTGCGTGCTTCCCAGCACGCCGTGTGGGAGTGAGGCACGGTGTGTGAGTGAGATACCACGGGTGAGTGCCCCCGCGTGTGTGAGTGGTCTGGTGTGTGTGAGGGAAACGGCACGAGTGAGTGAGCGGCCGAGTGTGAGAGAGCGGTATGTAAGGGAGATGTCGGTCGGCATGCGTAGACATGCAGCCGCGTCTCCCGGTGTGAATGCGATGGAGTGGAGAGTGAGCATCATAACACGCAGGTGTGCGTGGATTGAATGGCGACGGAGACGGCGACAGAGAGACAAGGGCCGAGTCGCGGCTATAGCTATTTTGAGTACCGTGCCGGGTTCACCCAGCGGCGAGCGCGCGGTCCGTGCTGTGCAACGCATGAGGCCGCCACGTGCTCGCTTGTGGGAGTGAAGCCCGGTCCGGAAACGCCAGCGGTGGATGTTGCCGATCCCGCGGACGGACAAAAGTATAGGCAGGTAAGCGGATTTGGACCGGACGGGTTCTCCACGCGAGCTTGTGTTAAGCTCCAACGGGCAGAGCACATGTGTTCGCGTGGGGAACCCCTCGAGACGTGAGGCTTGTGTTTTTTTTATGCGCCGGGTGGCGTCATGGCACGTGTGGTTGGAATCCTGCAGGAGGGTGGATCCCTGCCGGATGGTACCGTCCAAGAGGGACGAGGGACAGAAACAACTGCCATGACGTCACGCCAAAGGTGCGCGGCTGTGAATTGCCACGCTGATGCGCAGGTTGCGAGTTACCGCACTGGTGCTGCGCATTTTTTTTTTTGTAAAAATTAAAAAATTAAAAAATTAAAAAAAAAACCAAGTCTCGCTTTCAGGTGAACAGGATTCCCGGGCATGGGGTGGAAGACCCCCCTGCCTGGGCACAGGATGGCACTAGTTAGGGGGAAGGGTTAGCTTAGCTGGACCGGTCTCATGGGGCAGGGGTAAGTCCTCATGGGGCCCGTGGAATGGATTAGGTAGAGGGATTTTAGTTGAGATTTAGGAAGGGAAATGGGAAAAGATTTTTTGAGAACAGTGACAGACTTTGGATGTGTAGAGGGGACGTAGCTTAGCTACGTAGTGTTAAAAGGAACGTGCTGTAGTTTAAGGGACGACGTGGGAGCACGAGTTAGTTAGGGGATATAGTGAGCAGGATGACAGAGTTCAGCAATGGGTGAGTTGAGGAATGGAACGTGTACATGATGAGTGAGTGAGGCCAGCGGGTCTGTGTGAATGGAGCGAATGTGGAATGCATGGTGCGATGAGTGATTGGGGGGAGGAGTGACTCCCGCCCAAGGGACCCCGGGGTCAGTGTAAAGTGAGTTAGCTGGGTTAGTTAAATTAACAAAAATGGAGGTCGTTTTGCTGTTGGTGAGAAAGTAGGCTCGAAACCCGTTTGGAGGGGTGCAGGAGCCCTGTTGACGGGTTGGGAGCGTGGCTACAAATGGTGAGTATCGCTGAGTGGGTACCCCGGGCACCGGGCTAGTCAGCCGTAGTTGGCCAAGGGCCCATGGGGGGCCGGGATAGCGTAGTGGGCACGGGTGCGCCCGCATGATGCGGGGGCCCGGGGCGCCGTTAGCCGCGTGGGCAGTGTTGTGGGCACGGGTGACCCTCGGAAAGGGGCCCGGGAAGCCAGCCTGCCACGTGAGCGTTTCAGGGGAGTCGCCAGGGAGGGCACTCCCCGGTGTTTAGGGAGCTGGTAGGCTCGGAGGCAGTGTAGTGCCCGGGGGTGCCATCGTCGGAGAATCGGCAGAGGGTCGTGCCTGCCAAGGGGAGCCACGCGTCCCAGCCATGAGACCGTGTGAGGGCACGGGAATAAAATTGGGGGGCGAGGCCCAAAATTGTAAGGACACCAACATGGGCGACGGGAATCTGGGTTGTTCGAACCAATAGTTTAAGCGAGAGGCGCTTGTTGAAAGCCCCGGGGTAGTTTAAGAGTTAATGGTTAGGGTAGATTAGGAAGTGTACCCCTCCGCACCATCCATCCCTTCGCTCTCGTTGTGGGCCGCTGGACCCACTTTGTTTATAGATCGCTGAAGTCTGGGGAGGCCATCCTGAGGCTTCGTTGGGCCTCGACACAGGACGCTAGCTCTCCCTCATTCCCTTCCGGGAAGGGAATGTAGGGGTTGGGAGTAGGCAAGGAGACGATAGGTGAGCCGAACAGAGACAGCAAAGGGGGTTAGGGGACGAATCATAGTGGGGAAGTAAGGATAAAAATAAAAACAACAAAAAAATTAGTTGGGGCGAAATTGGTTTTTGACAAATTAAGGGAGTGGGTATGGACAGTGACAGGCAAAGGCGATAGGTTGGGAGGGAGACAGTTAGGTAGGTCCGAGACCGCCTTCTGTGTGGCCAACACCACCGCACTCCCTCCACCAACCTACACCGCATGGCGAGAGGCCGGCCAACTTCATCGGCTGTTGTTTTGCTGTGAGGCCTGTACCGGCCGGATCGTCTGCAGCTGTTTTACTGCAAGGCCTGTGCCGGCCAGTTCATCTGCCGGCTGTGTTTGCCTGCAACGGCCTTGTTCTGCAGGCTGTGTTTGCCTGCTGCCTTTGCCATGCCATGCCATGCCCACTGCCCCTGTTCACCAGCCCCGTTCAATTTTGCTTTGCCCCCCCCCCACCCTGTTCATTTGCATGCGCGCCGGGATCATCGTAAAAGCAACAGTTTGCAAGCTGCAGTACTGGTACCTGTGCAGGAGGATGAAAGTACACATCTTCAGGTACTTGGTGCTTCCATTCTTGCTCCACCGATGTGAGACTTGGACTCTGACCAGGGATATGAGATGGAGACTTCATTCCTTTGGTACCAGTTCTCTTCGGAGAATCCTTGGCTATTGCTGGTCGGGGTTGTGTCCAATGAGTGGTTGCTGAGAGAGACTCAAATGAGATTTGTTGCCTCTATAATGTGTGAGCATCAGCTGTGGCTTTATGGGCATGTGGCTTGTTTTCCTGACACGGATCCTGCTCACCAGATTATCTCAGTAAGGAAGCCCCATGAGTGGAGGAGGCCAATGGGCTGACCATGTGCCTCGTGGTTGCAGCAGGTTGATCAGCATCTCAAGGAGATGGGGATGGGCCATGCATCTGCCTGGGGGTGGCCAGACAGAGTTCCCTGGAATACCGGCAGAAAGTGGATGCAGCGACGCGCTGCTCAGGTGCATACTCCCATGCCTGACCTGACCTCTTCTTATGGCAAATTTGTAATTAAAATTTTTTAATGCAAATGAAATGGAAGACTAAATAAACAGGTACTGTATTGGAGTCAACAGAATGAACCCGTAAAGCAAAGAGCAAAGATGAAGTCATCAGGAGGCAACTGGATACGATTCGGGTTTCAACTGCTACTCCTCGAGCCTCAAACCTATCCAGGCACAGCCAAGTGAGCCATATTCAAAAATAAATAAATAAAAACGAACGCAGATTCAAAAAATTCTGGCTGCCAGACCATGCGTCCGATCAGGTTGAAATTTAAAACATAAATTCTTCCTCAACACCAGATCATGTTTTTGAAGTTTAACTTCGTTTGATACAGCAGTTCCAAAAATACAATTTTAAAAATATTCTCTTTCAATCCAATGTGGCTGTCACACCGTGTGACCGATCAATTATCTATGTACAGCCTGGTATCCCCAAGGCTCGTGGAACGTGTGTGAAGTTTCCCCTCGATCTGTCCAGCCGTTCTGAAGAAGAAAGTTTTTATAGGTCTTTGGGTAAATCCAATATGGCTGCCAAACCATGTGATCGATGACAACATATGTGTGAACCTTTTGTTCCTCATGGATGGGTGGTCATACGTGTAAAGTTTTGCCTTGATCTGTTCAGCCACTTCAGAGAAGAACATTTCTGAAAGTTTTTTTTTTTTTTTTAACAATATCGCTGCCGAATCACGTGACCGATGACATCATCAATTTTTCCTCTCTGGACCATTTTATCCCCAGATAACCCTCAAAAAATTTTCATACTGATCAGATGTATCATTCTAGATATGCAATTGTGACGTCATAACAAAGGCACTAATGACATCACAAAAAAAAATCACTTATTCCCCATGAGGAGTATTTGCCATGTGCCAAGTTTCAATTTTTTCATTGGTGCAGTTTCAGAGATACAGAGGTCCAAAGTTTTTCTCTTTTTCCAACATGACTGCCACACCACGTGACCTTAAAATGGTCTAATTGTAATCTGCCACAAAGACGTCATAATCATTAAAACATTCTACATGAGTCATTGCACCGAAGGTGAACATTTCATCTCAATTCGACAAGTGGTTGCAGTGAAAAACACGAAAAGTTCTGTGTGGACAAACAAACAAACAGACAGACAGACAAACAGACCCCAATGCAATACCCTCTCCTTCGGCGTTATCCACTCCTTCGGCGAGGGTAATAAAATAAGGGTTTTAAAGGTTGTAGAAAAAAAACAACGTTTTTTGGAAGATTCCCGCCGTTGCTGCACAATCTTTTACACCACCTTATTTAACATGTTAAATTAGTTATTCGTGCCTGTTGTCTGTGTCCTATCTGATGTCCTTTAAAACAGTAATTGTCCCGTTTGGAATGATTTTCAATTTTGTTTGACTGCCAGACATTGGTGCTCGGTATGAGATTCTCGGCAATACAATGCCAAATTCAGAGCCAAACTACTGCTAAACTGCAGGTTCGTTTTCCGATTTGTGTTCAAAATATAACATTGAATTGAAAATAAGTTGTTCCTCGATCATACACTGACATCTGTAGACAGACAGACAGACTCTCAAAACCCTTTCGCTTCAGGGTGTGCAGGGTAAAAAGTAAAACCATAAAAAAGATGGCACTTGATCCGTAATCACGTCTATCAGGAATGACGTAAACAATTACAGTTTTGCTGCTAACAATTACAGGTGCTAACACCTGGCCTGGCAACATAGCCTCTAAGTATGCACTCTTGCCTCTCTGACTATCCTGGGTTCAAATCTCGACCAAGTTATAAACTATCATTCTGGTATTTCACACGCAGGGAGAGGTATCAATGTGTGTGCGATCCATCAGAAAGGTATTAAGTAGGAGGACATGTCTGCCAGCACTGGTCATTGGTAGATGTGAAAGATCCCACAGTGTCTTTTACAAAGAGAAGGTGAGTTCTCCAAAGAATTTTTTTCTCAGGAATCCAAATTCCCAAGAACCCTGAACAAATACAAATTCCGACCACCTTCAATCGACCATCAGTCCTGATCAGCCGATTCGGGAAAGACTCGAGCCGAAAATATTCCCAGGCTGAATCCACAATAAGGTGGCCTTACATCAACAGAGGTTTATCTGTTTTCTGAGAATTTAGGGAGTTTTAGAAGAAAAAGAAGGAGGAAAAGAGGAATGTGAAGAGGAAAGGCACCAGAAGCTAAGATCCGCTGATCGTTCAGCACAATCTACAATTCCTTTTGTTTTGTTCTAATTGTTATGAAAAAGAAGTTGCAAAGACTTGAACAATACAAACTACCAAGAAAGATGAAGGGGTTGGCAGACTTTTGTCACTGTGGAGAAAACTGAATACTTACTGCAGGAATCCAAATTCCCAAATCGCCCACTCACCACTGAACATTATCCCTAACAGCATGGAAATTATACCACCTGGGCTAGGGAAATGGTGACAAACAATGGGATGTTCTTTCCCACTTGATCCGTGACTGTGTGGTGCTCATTACAGCATGGTTGTTGCCGACCCAGGAGACAGCAAGAAAATGGTGAACAAAAGCATGCATGAATAATTAACTAATTTAATACAATATAATCTGAGCATTGGTTCTCCCAGAACACTACAGCAATTACTATTTGGGTCAAAATAATTTTTCTCTTTTTTTTTCTTTGTGCCTCAAAATCTAGCAGCAATAGAAAAAAACTTTCTGGATTTTAGAGACACGTTGGGCAGAGAAAATAATAAAAAAAAGTTGTGCAGTATTATTATTTTCCATGAATCAAGCACACATATCAAGTTTCCTTAAACAATAACTTCCACACTTTAACAATAACACAACTATTTCTTCTGGCAGAAGATTCAATACTTTACAATTGACTATTTCTTCATTCTTGCATAAAATCAATCCACTGTTATTTCATTTTACTTAAAAAAGTGATTTTTCTTTTCTAAGCAGAAAATGGGGATAGGTAAAAATCTTTATTTTTGTACTATTGGAACAAGCAACTTAACACACTTAAATGTCCAGCAGAAGCAGCACTCCAATACAATGTCCATAGTTGCTCCACTCCATTAGCGCTGCCAAAGCTGTCTCGAGAGAGAGATTACAATGAAGGTTTGCCATTGCTTTCCCGAGCAATTCGCAGGGAAGATATTTCGAATTTGGCCAGAATGCTAGCACACAATAGGCTACTCTTGCACAATACCTTCAATGTCAACAAGCAAGTGCTGGCAGACCGAACACCAGATGTAACATCCACCTGATATATGGCACACTCATTTGATGGAACACCCTATCTGTGAAGCACCTTGGTAACAGTTTTATAGTCAGGTCAGGAATCAATCCCATAGTGGACAGCTCACAGGCAGGTATGCACCTCTGCGTTATCCTGTCAGATGAACAGGGATTGTCTCATTTCTCAATTTCAGAACATCATATCCCAGAGGAATGATAATCAGATGTCAGACAATGGGCACCTTCATCATGACAGCTTCACTATCCTGGCCATCCTCAAATCAACCATGGGGATCATTATCATGAAGTGGAAGACTGGAGGCAAAACCAACAATATAGCAAAAGAAGGATCACGAAACCACTGAAAGTCACCCCAAGGGGAGAGATCCCTGAAACAGATGTTTCGATGGGAAATACATTGCATTACTCTTATCACGTTAAACGTCAATGCTGTGCAAAAAGAGTTTGGGACGTCATCGTGATGCACAGTTTGTTAATCCTTGCAATCTCTGGAATAATATAGAAGAGAATAGCAATTTATAGTTCAATTTGCTCAACTAATCTAATCATCTAAAATTTTCAGCATGCCAGTCACCAGCAAATTGTTTTCAAGCATTAAGACTATTCCACGAATCGCAACGACTCCATCGAAATAAAGTGCTGTATGCCAGAGGTCACGCCCGTTCACGACGAGATGCAAGAAGAAAAATGAATCAACTTAAGAAAAAAAAACTCAAACTATTAAGCCTCGAGAGGCCTATTTATCTCACCCAGTGCCACAACTGTACTCTTCCATTCCTCTCTTCAGTTGCTTAATGGATGGTCATCTTTCAATTTAGTAAATCTCTCAAAATTTGCAACGATTGTTGTCTTCATGAATGTTCCCAGAATTTTACATTATTGCCACAATATTGAGTCCAATTGTTGTTAAATATAAATGGAGATTCTGGCCATTCCTTTTTGAACCTATCAAAGGATGCTCCAAAGTTAACAAGAGTTAATCAAAAAGTGGACTGGCCTCATATGTAGACCAAATAAGGCTGGGTAAGCCAATTAACGCTTCAGGAAAGTCATTGATGAACCAGTTGCATTTTCAAAAATTAGATACCGACATGCTAATTCTCCTGAGACAATAAAAAAGTACATTATTTTTATATATATATATATATATATATATATATATATATATATATATATATATATATATATATATATATATATATATATATATATATATATATATATATATATATATATATATATATATACACACACAGTAATCCCCCGCTATATCGCGGTTCACCTATCGCACCCCCGCTTCATCGCGGTTTTTCCCTTGGAACTTAACTCTTTTTTTTCTGCGGATTCCCCCGGTATATCACGGTAATAATATATAAAATATAAATTATTTAAGCAATAAATTATAACGCGTGGTGCTCGACCAGTCACACAACACACGAGACAAAGTTTCGCTTGTGAACTTCGAATATTTTCTACGTTTTTTTCTCCAAGCCCCACGATGCAACCCAAACGCCCTGCACCTTCTAAGGCTTCTGGCAAGGAAACGAAGCGCCAGAGGAAGGTTTATATTCACTCGATATAAATCAAACCGAATCGTGTTTATACACCGCCCAGCGTTTAATAATCACGATACAAGTCAAATCCAATCGTGTTTATACACCGCCCAGCGTTTAATAATCACTCGATATAAATAAAACCCAATCGTGTTTATACACCGCCCAGCGTTTAATAATCACTCGATATAAATAAAACCCAATCGTGTTTACACACCGCCCAGCGTTTAATATTCACTCGATATAAATCAAACCCAATCGGGTTTATACACCGCCCAGCGTTTAATAATCACTCGATATAAATCAAACCCAATCGTGTTTACACACCACCACACACCACAAGTGCGCGTTCTTCAAGCAGCGTTTAATAATTGTGCTGTACGCGCAATAAAGTGGAGTTGATGCTGGCACTCTTGCTTCTCGTGTTCCACTGCACCTCGTACACTCTAGTTTCGGGACATTGTGCAGAAGATGAAAGCACACATGGCGCCGGAGAAGTCACTACAACTCGCTCGATACCAGTTTGATCGCCTCTCGAAAGGGGCAGAGGAGCGCGTCGCTGATTTCGTGGCGCGGATGAAGCATTCTTCCGTGGCCTGCAAGTTCACGGCGGGGAGCGCCAAGCTCGGCTCAGAGATCGTTTTATCGCTGGTTTACAAGATGCGAAGATGGTTTCGGCGGTTCTACGGCTGAAGGATGAAGCCATTACATTCGACTCGGCGGTCAGCACGACTACAGCGGTCGAGCAGACTCGCGGGGATGTTCGGGCCATCACCGGCCACGCGGGGTCGCGAGCACCCCGGGACGCACGCACGACCTTCGGTGCGGGTCGGACGTCGCCGCGCGGCCGCACATGCGGCGAGGTGACCCCGCGGACGTGTTTGGGATGCGGAGGTCAACACCTGCGCCGTGCGTGCCCGTATGAAGGCACCGTGTGTTTGAATTGTCACAAGGTGGGTCATCTGAAGCGTGTGTGCCGTGGGGCGCCGGCCACCGTTAAGGTCATGGACGGCGATGTGCGAGGCGACCCGGGGTGGAACCGGCGGCCGTTGATGGGCTTGTTTTCAATTGGCCCGGCGGCGGCGCGCCCGATGACGGTGGAAGTCGAAGTGAACGAAACGGCGATCACGTTCCAGGTCGATACGGGAGCGGCTGTGTCGATCATCGGCGAACAGACCGCGCGTAGACTCAACGGCCTGAAGCTTATCAGGTCAAACCTCACACTGTTCACGTACACCCGTGAGAAGATAACGCCAGTCGGGATGGCAGACGTGTCTGTGCGGTACCAAGGCCAGGTCGCCGCGCTTCGGGTGTACGTCGTGCGGGGGAGGGGACCGTCTCTCCTCGGCCGAGATTGGCTGGGCCGCATCAGGTTAGACTGGGCCGCAGTTCACCTTGTGCAACCCGTGCCGAGCCGGTGGGAGGATCGGTTGGAGAAGATTCTTCAAAGACATCAAGGTTTGTTTTGCGACGACTTGGGGAAACTCAAGGGCATGGAGGCAAAACTCTTCCTGAAGGAGGGGGTGGTTCCTCGTTTTTGTAAACCACGTCCGGTGCCGTATGCCCTGCGGGACAAGGTCAAGGCTGAACTGGATAGGCTGGAGGCCTGTGGAGTGATCGAACGGGTGTCGTACTCAGATTGGGCCACCCGGGTTGTCACGGTGCTGAAACGGAATGGAGACGTCCGATTGTGCGGGGACTTCAAATCCACGGTTAACCCGGGGCTCAGCGTGGAGCAATATCTACTGCCGTCAATCGATGAAATATATGCGCGATTGGCGGGGAGTCAATACTTCACGAAGCTAGACCTGCGTGATGCATATTTTCACCTGGCGATGGATCCCGGGAGTAGCGAGCTTTTGACAATCAACACGTGTCAAGGACTCTATCGATATACCCGACTCTGCTTTGGGATTGCTTCGGCCCCAGCCTTGTGGCAGAAAGCCATGGATCAGGTTTGCATTGGCCTGCCCACTCAGACCTACCTGGACGATGTGCTCATTGCGGGGAAGACGGCGGACGAGCACCTTGCGAACATTGCCCAAGTGCTGACAAAGCTAGAAGCGTGTGGCCTGCGCTTGAACAGGGACAAGTGCGCCTTCTTCAAGCCGCGCTTGGAATACCTCGGGCACATCATCACGCCGGAGGGGCTGTTGAAAGGTCATCGGAAGGTGGAGGCGATTCAACACAAGCCACCGCCTCGCGACAAGACGCAGCTGCGCTCGTTCATTGGTATGGCCCAGTATTACCAAAGGTTCTGTGAGGGCTCAGCTCACAACTTGCGCCGTTAACATGGTTGCTCAGGAAGGACGAGCGCTGGGTTTGGGGGCCTGCACACCAGGCGTCGTTCGACCACGTCAAGCGGCTGCTCACAGAGGATACGGTCCTCGTGCACTACGAGCCTGCGCGTCCGCTCCTATTGGCATGCGACAGCTCTGCATATGGCATCGGGGCAGTGCTCTCCCACAGGATGGACGATGGTTCCGAGCGGCCTGTTTGTTTTGCATCCCGGACCCTGTCCGCAGCAGAGCGGGGATATGCCCAGATTGAGCGTGAGGCTCTCAGCCTCGTCTGGGGTGTGCGGAGGTTTCATCAATACCTGCTGGGGCGGCATTTCACTTTGCAGACGGATCACAAACCACTTCAATTCATCCTGAGACCCGAACGCGGGGTGCCAGTGGTAGCGGCCGCACGAATACAGCGGTGGTGTCTGCTTCTTGGTGCTTACGATTATGATATTCAGTTCCGAAGCACCGAGAAGCATGCTAACTGCGACGGGCTCTCACGCTTGCCGTGTGCGGAGGGTCCAGCTGCGTCTGAGTTGGCCGACCGGGTCGATATGTTTGCGCTGGGCCAGGTCCAAAGCGGGCCGGTCACGGCCAGACAGGTCGCGGTGGAATCGGCTCGTGATCCGGTGCTCGCCCGTGTCGTCCAGGCGATTTCTACGGAGAATTGGAGTGATCTACCTTCGACACCGGCATTTCAACCTTTCACGTCGCGCGCATCGGACCTGTCATTGGTCCAACAGTGCGTTATGTGGGGAATGAGGACTGTGATTCCACCAAAGTTCAGGCAGCGGTGTTTGGAAGAACTGCATGTCAGTCACCTTGGCGTCGTGAAGACCAAGAGTCTTGCTCGTAGCCTGTTGTGGTGGCCGGGGTTGGACAAAGACATTGAGCAGTTGGTTAAGCGTTGCGCCATGTGTCAAACAGATGCTGATAACCTGCGTCGAGCTTCGGGACTATGGCCTACCCCAGGCAGAGCCTGGCAGAGGGTCCATGTAGATTTTGCGGGGCCGGTTAATGGCAAAATGTTTTTGATTGTGATCGATGCATTCTCTAAATGGCCGGAGGTTGTAGTAATGCAGCATACATCAGCAAACATTACAGCAGAGAAACTGCGGACGATCTTTGCTAATAAAGGGTTACCGGAGATCCTGGTCTCTGATAACGGTCCGCAGTTCATCGCGGGTGTATTTGATGAGTTTTTATGCGCCAAAATGGTATTCGACATCTAAGGTTCGCACCATATCATCCTCAGACGAATGGGCAAGCTGAGTCGTTTGTTAAGATGTTGAAACGGGCTTTGCACAGGGGGGGGGTGTTGCACCTGTGCAGACGGTGGTCGATGTCTTTTTGCTCCATTACAGGAACGCAATTCATCCTGTCACCGGTGATTCGCCTGCCATTCGTCTCTATGGAAGGGCATTGCGGTCCAGACTGGATTTGCTGCGACCTGGAGGGTCGGGGAGTGGGGCAGTGTCGCGTCCGACGCGGCTGCGCGGCTTCGATGTGGGGCAGCAGGTAATGGTGCACGATTATTTCCACAGTTCCAAATGGGTGCCGGCTGTGGTCTCTGTGGTACTGGGGCCGGCGAATTGCATGGTGCGGACTGATGGTGGGGAAGTGTGGAAGCGGCACGTGGACCAAATGCATGATCGCTGTCCAGCGTCACCCCCCCCCACACACCCCCCCGGGCCGAACGATGTGGGACCCCCACCTGTAATATCGCCGGCGCCAGACGTTGTATCGCCAGGACCGGATGTGCCTACGCCCAGGGGGTCTTCGCCTGATTCTGTCCTACCCAGGGACGTCGGGCAGGCTGGTCGGCCGGGGGCGGTTGTTATTGCGGATGGCACGAGTCCGGCGAGGGTGTCACCTCGACCGAGCCGGGAGGCGTCTGAGCTTGGACTGTCTGGCGGCGCTGCCTGTCCGAGGCGGGTCAGGGTGCGGCCGCGGTACTTGGAGGATTATGAGTGTTGATTGGTTTCGGGTGGTCATGTTATGATTGTCCTTTCTTCATTTGACTTGTCATTTTACGAGGGGAGGAGTGTGCTGTATCACATGATTGGGTTTTCGTATATCATGCCTCGCCCGCGAGGAGTGGCAGGAATGTACTTCAGGATGCGCAATAAAGCGGAGTTGATGCTGGCACGCTTGCTTCTCGTGTTCCACTGCACCTCGTACACTCTAATAATCACTCGATATAAATCAAACCCAATCGTGTTTATACACCGCGTTTATAAAAAAAAAAAAAAGGCATTTTTGGGGGAGGCGTCCATTCATCGCGGATTTTCACTTCTAGCGGGGGGTTTTGAAATACATACATATATATACATACATATATATTGTTGTGGTTGACCAAATTCGCAAACCACCATTCAGGTCCCTTAGGTGAGATATCTCTGTAAGTATATGTGCAGTTAGGCCCAAACCCGTTGTCTAGAGGGAATAAATGTCATTCACTTGGGCTGCGACTCTTCAGGATAGCCGTTTTTCTTTTACTATCTTTATTTTGGACCAGCCGCCATTACTACCACCACCAACCACGTCTCAACAGCCATCACAACAACAACCACCAACCACAACGCCGCTTCACAACAACAACCACCAACCACAACACCGCTTCACAACAACAACCACCAACCACAACGCCGCTTCACAACAACAACCACCAACCACAACGCCGCTTCACAACAACAACCACCAACCACAACGCCGCTTCACAACAACAGCCACGACCTTTACCGTCACAACTCGCCACCATCGCATCACCGTCATTCCCACGCCACTTGTGGGCGCCGATGCTGGACTCGTGCGGGGCGCGCACCGAGCAGCGTGTTCAGAGACATCACAGACTTTCCGAAGAAAAACGGATCAAAAACGACTCACGCCCACTTCTGTTCCGTCCTATCGGCGAGCTGGGGCGATTTGGCCCCGCCTCCAGGGCGTTGGAGTGAGGACGCTATATGCAAATTCATGGATCAAAAAGCATTCACGCCCACTTTTCCTCGGTCCAATGGGGAGCCAGTTAGAGAGATGAAGGGTCGGAGGCAGAGGGTCAAAGGTGAAGGAGCGAAGCCACGGGGCTTATATAAACGGCTACGTTCGTCAGTCAAGGAGTTCAGTTGGCAGTTGTGAGTTCGGAGGGGAGAAGTCAAGAGTGAAGAGTTGGGACGAGCCAAGAGAGGAGACGGAGAGGGCGATTAGACGGAGCTGTGGAGAGGTGGCGGCGGCGAAGGCGGACAAGGGGGTGCTCGCGTCGGTGCCGGGAGCTGCAGAGGGAGAGGCCAGCAACGCGACCGAGGTCGAGGTGGAGACGCTCGTCGCAGGACCCGAGACAGGGTGATATCCTCCCCCCCCGAGCATCAACAACCCCCTCCTGTTTCCCCCCGCGCTGAGATAGTGCGACAAGGGGGCCCCTTTCCCACCCCCTACCAGACACTGTCCGCGAGGCCCGCGGAGTTGAGGCGCCACCGCCACTTTGCGTCTCATCATCAGACGGTAGGCCCGACACGGTCTCGGCCCCAGGCCCGCCTCATCCTGGAGGGTGGTTATTTTCTTTTGCTTTGGGAATATGTGTTGTCGGCGCCGTCTGTGAAGTAAAATTGTATAAGTGTTGCCGTGTGCTCGGTAGTCGGATAGCTCTGCATTGTGTTTCTCTTTTATATTTGCTTTTTGTGTAATATTGTGTTTCCCTTTTACATGTGCTTTTGGTGTAATTGTATATGTGTGCTTCCCGTTCATCGCGAAATAAATGTGAGTTATGTTGAACTGTTTTCCCGCTTCGCTTCGTCTTTTCTTTCATTGAATCTCCATCTTGCTTCACGTATAGGGTTGGTCATGGGCTAAAACGCCCGATAATTAATCGAACCGTCGAGGCCGACGAATAACACCGCTCGGTTATCCCGATAGTACGGAACGGGTCGCTTAAAGTGGCCCGTGTCCGAAGTCAACCTGCGGCGAGGTGCGATCGCCCGGTCTACCCTCCGTGTGGGTACTTAGGTAGGTCGAATTTGGCGAGCAACCCTATCCCACGCGGGGGCCGATTGGCACGATCGTGGTGAGACCGAAAGGTCCACCCGTGACTGGTTCCCGGCGTTAGTCCGAGAGGGTCACGACTGGATTGTCCGTCCGGTGGGCGACGTGCCGCGATTCGAGTTACGTGGCCGATCGCACGCCGGCGGGCGCGAATCCGCAACACTGGTGTCAGGTCGTGCGATATAAACTCATCGCCCTCCTCGCGGCACTGGTATCGGAGAACGGGAAAACGGGCTCTCCTGTCTCCAATTAAATTCACGGGAATCGGTCCAGGGGTGAGAGGAGCGACCCCCGATTCCCTCCAAATTACGAGCGAGCTAAATTAACCCTTCACGAGAAATAAGATGGCGTCCCAAGGCGAGCGGGAGCCGGGGGTATTAGAAATGGATGTAGAATGTGTAGAATCCATGGCTCAGGATGAAATCCCCGTGCAGGAAATGTTGATTGTACAGGAAAACGAACTCGCCCAACTGAACCCAGAGCCCGAAATGGGTGCGGCAGCGGCCGCGGTGTATGACACCTCCCCTCCCCCTCTCCACCAAAAACCCCCGACCCTTGCCGAAACAGCTCACCCAAGCGCACCCGACATGGCCCAGCAATGCGCCATGCTGGCGGCAATGACAAACGAAGTGAAAAACGAAATAAAAGGAATGAACGAAAAGATGGATGCGAATACACAAAAGATGGATGCGAATGCACAAAAGATGGATACAAATACAAATGAAATGAAAAACGAAATGAAAAACATGAACGAAAAGATGGATGCGAATACAAAGCAAATGAACAAAATGAAAACGAAAATGGATGTATACACAAATGAAATGAAAAACGAAATAAAAGGCATGAACAAGCAAATGAAGGAAGAAACGAAAAAGCTGCGGGGTGAGACGCAGAACATGGGCCGATGCCTGCAGGCGGGCATGAAGGCCGTTAGCAGGGAGCTTAAAATGGCGACTCCACGTGTAGGAACGAACGAGCTGGGAGGGGGTGCAACGGCTGACAGGCCCGTGGTGGAGGCGGGTGAAAAAATAATTCGGGGGGCGTGTTGGGCGAGGGTCGTGACGATGACCGAAAGGGAAAAATTAAATGGGGACACCAAAACGTGCGAGACGAGACATGAGGTGACGACAAAGGAAATAAAAATAGTAGAGACAAGGGAGGTAAAGGGTGAAGAGGTGACTGAGTTGGCAGAGACACGGGAGATGGGAACGATAGAGGGAAGACTGCACGATGAAGACGGGGTAAGTGACGCACACACACACACACACACGGAGGTAGTGGAGGATAATGAGGGTGAGCTGGTGGACTGGGTGGAGGCCCGGTGCGAGCAGCTGGATAGCCTCCTCCAGGAACGAGGGGAGGGAGTCTGCCCCCTTGAGGCGGATCACGACCAGGTGAGTTCGGTCGTGCTTTGCGAGGTTGAGGGGACGAGTGCTGTGAACGGGTGCACGGAGAGCTTGGGGGGTATAGAGGCCCCGGAGACCCTTGTGGAAACACGAATCCCCAGTGTGGTTGTCCCTGTGTGTGTGGTGCAAGGCGTGAGTGCGTCCCCGTGTGTGGAAGCGACCCCGTGTGTGAGTGGTGTGGTGGCGATGGTGCCGGAGTACGTGCTTCCCAGCACGCCGTGTGTGGATGAGGCACCGTGTGTGGAAGAGGCCGTGTGTGTGGATGAAACGGCCAGTGTGGATGAGGCACCGCGGTTGAGTGCCCCCGCTTGTGTGAGTGAGGGACGGTGTGTGGTGAAGCACCGCGGTTGAGTGCCCCCGCGTGTGTGAGTGAGGCACGGTGTATGAGTGAGGCACGAGTGAGTGGAAGGCCGCGAGTGAATGGAGCACCACGTGTGAGTGGTATGGTTTATGCAAGGGAGACCGTGTGTGCGAGAGAGCGGTATGTGAGGGAGATGTCGGTTTTTTTTTTTTTTTTTTTTTTTTTTGTATACCTTGGTCGAGGCTCGTATGAGAGCTAACACACAACTCACAGCAAGGAGGCATGAGACAAGAGGGGCGGGAGTGGAAGGGACAAAACATTGGGGAACAGACACAGGTGAAATGTGGAAGGGAGAGGGATGGGGATGGGACGGGGAACATGGCGAGGAGAAGCTGGACATCACAGGGACTTGCAGGAAGGAACGCAGGAGAATTGAAGGAAGTAGGCTTGCGTGGATTATCGGGGTAGAAAAGATCGAGGATTTGGATGGGGGAAGATAAGAGGTGGTGGTGAACAGCTGTTTTGAAAGCCTGGAGGGAAGAATGGGAAAGAATAGAGTGAGGAAGATTATTCCAAAGGCGGGAAATAAGAGGAATGAAAGAGTGAAGATGAGCAGTGATTCGTGATTTTGGTTGTTTTACCAGAAGGGGTTGTTGGCGGACCTTGAGCACCCTGTGGAAATGTGGTTGGGACAAATCGCAGAGAGAGCAGGGGGGCAAGGCTGGAGAGGAGTCGGTAGAAGACAGAAAGACCACCGACCAACCTGCGGTGATTGAGTGAGAGGCCCAAAGACTCAGCTTCATTGCGGGAGATGCCAATGATCTTAAATGCCCTGGTTTCGACAGCGTGAAGTCGAGAAAGGTGGGAGGCAGGAGCACCAGCCCAGAGGGGAGAGCAGTACTCCATCAGGCTACGGACAAAAGCTTTGTAAGTGGTCAGGAGCTCAAGAGGGCCGAGGAAGGACTTTGCACGACGGAGGATTCCCAGTCGGCGACTGGCTTTTGAGGCAAGGTTGGAAATGTGACTTTCCCAGGAAAGGTCATGGCAGATAGTGAGACCCAGAAGCTTGAAAGAAAAGACTTCTTCCAGAGGATTGTTGAGAAAGTGGATGGGGGGTTTTGTAAACGGTCCTTTCGAAGAGACATAGTGAGAGTGTGAGATTTGTCTGGATTGAAAGACATGTTCCACGTGTTGGACCAGTTTGTGATTTTATCCAGATCTGCAGTGAGCGAAGAAGCTGCTGCTTGCCGGTCTGAGGGATGACAGATGGTACGGCAGAGGGTGGAGTCATCGGCAAAGAGAAATAGAGGATTTTCCAGAGAGTCCGAGAGATCATTGATGAAAACCAGAAAAAGAACAGGGCCCAGAACGCTACCTTGAGGAACTCCAGCCTGCACAGGAAGAGGGGATGAAAGAACTCCATTTAGGGCCACACGTTGACTGCGACAGGAGAGGAAGTCTGCGAGCCATGAGTGGAGATGGCCTTGAATACCATGGGAAGAGAGTTTGGTGAGTAGGGCAGGGTGCCAGACTGTGTCAAAAGCACGTGATATGTCCAGGGATACGGCTCGGATTTCCTGTCTGGCATTGAGGACCTCCATCCATTGATGGGAGAGCAGTAGCAGCATGTCCAGGGTAGAGTGACCTGGTCTGAAACCAAATTGATGATTGGAAATCAAGCCATTGGAGAAGAGGAAGGATTTCATGTCTGAAGCGATGATGGATTCCATAACCTTGCTGATGATTGGGAGAAGGCTGATTGGTCTGTAGTTACAGGGATCTGTTTTTGCACCTTTTTTATGCAGGGCAGTGATGTTAGCAGATTTCCAAGCAGATGGCAGATGACCTTGGGAAAATGAGAGGGTGAATAGAACGGAGAGAGGGTGAGCAAGAGCAGAAGAGCAGGCTTTGAGGACACGTGGGCTGATGCCGTCTGGACCGGTTGCAGAATCTGACTCGAGGTTTGAAAGCAAGCTCTCCACCTTGTCAGGAGAAAAGGATACAGAGTCCAGGGACAGTTTGGTGCGACTGGGTAAAGTGGGTAGAGATAGTGATGGGTTTGGGACACAAGATTTAGCTGCAAACACCGAGTTTAGACATTCAGCTTTATCACGTGTGGAATCAGCAGTGCGGCCATTTGAGGTAAGGGAGGGGATGGAGGGGAAACATACACCAGAAACAGATTTGATTAAACGCCACCAGGATTTTGAGGAGGGAGAGAGGTTTGAGAGTTCAGACTTGAGATGAGAAAGATGTTGTTTTCTGGCTCTCCTGAGGGTAGATACACACTTGTTCCGAGCTTTGTGGAAAGAACTGAGATTGCCCTCAGTTGGGTTTGCTTTCCATGAGGCAAAGGCAAGTTGTTTCAGGACAACTGCCTCGCCACAAGCTTCAGTAAACCAAGGGCGGGAGGAAGGGTAAGACAACTGAACACGAGAGGGGATAAATCTGTGCATGAGGGAGAGCAAGTTTCTTTGAAAGAATTCCCAGGATGAGTTGATGTTTGAGAAAGTAGTGATAGGAGACCAGTCTGTAAGTTTGATGGCTGCTCGGAGACCCTGCCAGTCGGCTTGAGTGAAATGCCAGACTCGACGGCGGTGAGGTGGTTCTCTGATAACAGCCAGAGAGATGTCCACTTTAACAAGGACGTGGTCAGAAGAACCAATTGGAGCAAAGGAAGAGCAGCAGATATTGTCAGGGAAATTTGTCAAAATCAGATCCAGAAGAGATGGAGTACCATTGGTTGAGATCCGGGTCGGGAAGTTGACCGATTGAGTCAGTCCCAATGAGTCACAGAAAGCTTTTGTTGATGTCCCATGGCAGGTGAGAGAGGTACCCACACCTAGCCAACTGGCGTGATGACAATTGAAGTCGCCACATAAGAGGAAGAGAGAGTTTGGATGAGAAGATAGAAGATGGTCCATGTTTTCGGAGAGTGAGGTGTAGATGGAGTCATCACTGTTCGGTGGACGGTACAGTACACATATAAACATGAGGTGGGAGTGGAGGGGAAGCCGAAGCCAGAGGTATTCCTGGGGGTGTGGGGGAGTGAGAGCAGTGCAGGGAGAGTGAGGAGTAGAGTCTTTGATGAAGAGAGCAACACCTCCACCAGGACGAGGCTCAGGTCTGTCATACCGTAAGAGGGAGTAACCAGGGAGAGATACTTGGGAGTCAGACACGTCTTGGGAGAGGAAAGTTTCTGTTCGGCAGATAATGTCTGGTTTGTCAGTGGCAACCTGTATGGAAAGATCTGAAAGGTTTGAGCGAAGGCCCCGGATATTTGAGGTCCACACTTTTAATGAAGAGGTAGGGGAGGAGGCTTTGGGTGCAGGAGGTGGAGGGGCGGGGGAGGGTAGGACGAGGGTCGAGGGGGAGGTAGGGAGGGTTGGTGAAGGAGTGTGGGGAATTGGAGATGAGGGGGGGGAGGGGGCCGAATGAGGAGGACAAAAGGCTCTGTGGTGTTGGGACACCACAGAGAGGGGGGACAAGAGACACGAGAGAGGGGGGACAAGAGACAAGGAAGATGGCAGTTGAGGATTTGAGGAGGTGGAGTGAAGAGATGGAGGTGAGAGGGCAGTGGAGGGAGGCAGGTTGGTGGATGAGAGGGGGCAACTTAGAGAAGGAAGAGTGAGGGGGATGAAAGGTGGGAGAAAGGTGAGTGGGGAATTTTTGAAAGAGGTGAGAGGGAGGCTTGGAGGGAGAAGAGTGGGATGGTTGCTTTGAGAGTGAGAGTGAGGGGTGAGGGGGGTGAGTTGGCACTGAAGTTGGAAAAAAAGAATGGTTTATGGAAAGCGAGCATCCATGGCAAACTGTGGTTTTTAAAAGTTTTAGGTCAGAGATGCGATTTAACACAATTCTTGATGGATGCAATGAAGGCGAATTCAGAGCATGGAGAGAAGAAGCGCTGTAATAGTTGGATTTTTTAGGCAAGGAATGAAGGAGAGGTCGAAATGAGAGCAGTCTGTTAAAATAGCAGAAGAGTTGTGCATTGTGAAACAGTAAAGAGTACCACATGTGTGAGAGAGGAAGATGAAGCATTATAAGATCGTTTTTGTTGTTAATATTAATGTATGAGAGAGTTCAACAGATTAGGTCATGGAAGTGTAAAAAAAAAAAGAAATCGAGGAAGACGAGGAGGAAGTTAAGAGGAAGAAGAAGTAGCAGAATCGGGAGAAGGTGAGCGTGTTGTTGTTGTTGTTGTTGGGTATTTTTTTTTTTTTTTGTTTTTTTTTTGTTTTTTTTTTTTTTGTTGTTGAGATGAGAAAGAGATTAGTTGGGAGAATGGGGGATGTTTGGAAAGTGGGGAGGATGAAAATTGAAGGTAATGGGGAGGAGAGAAATTGAAGGTAATGGGGAGAAAAAACAAACAAACAAACAAAAAAAAAAACGATCGAACACCGAGTGGAACCGGTAGGCCTCAAGCCTAGGACTAGGCCTCAAACACCAGGTAAGAACGTCGACATAAATACTCACAAAATAGCACGATTTTTGAAACAAAACCGAACTAGGAACACACATTAACATGTAGGTGAGAAAATTAAACAGTTAAAACGGGACAAATAACAACCGGAACTTAACTTTGAGAACGTCAGCAGGGAGCCCCGAAGGAGACTTCTTGCCGCTCAAAACCGGAACCGGACCGGTCCGGCTCAAAACCGGAACCGGTTGGCATGCGGGAGCACGCAGCCGCGTCTCCCGGTGTGAGTTTAATGGTGAGGTGTGTGAGCGTCGTAACACGCGGGAGTGCGTGTGTCGAATGGCGACGACGGAGACATGTGAAGAAAGAAAGCCGAGTAGCGGCTGTAGTTGTTTCGGGGATCGTGCCGGGTTCACCCAGCAGTGAGCACGAGGTCCGTGCTGTGCAACGCACGAGGCCCCCACGTGATCGCTTGCGAGAGTGAAGTCCCGGTCCGGAAACGCACGCGGTGGATTTGCCGATCCCGCGGACGGACAAAGTTTAGGCAGGATAATGGATTTGGACCGGATGGGTTCTCCACGCGGGCGGGTGTGTTAAGCTCCAACGGGCAAAGCACATGTGTTCGCGTGGGGAACCCCTCGAGACGTGGGGCTTGTGTTTTTTTTTATGCGCACGGTGACGTCATGGCTGCACGCGGGGTTGGAATCCGGCAGGAGGGGTATCCCTGCCGGATGGTACCGTCCAAGGAGGGACGAGGTACACGTGCAGCTGCATGACGTCACGGGCAGGTGTAAAGGGCACGAGCTGCGAGTGGCCGCGCTGGTGATGCGCATGTTAAAAAAAAAAAAAAAAAAAAACACAAGCCTCACTTTCGGGTGCACAGGATCCCTGGGCACAGGATGGAAACTAGTTAGGGGGAAGGGTTAGCTTAGTTAGACCGACTTCATGGGGCAGGGGTAAGTCCTCATGGAGTCCGTGGAATGGATTAGTTAGAGGGATTGCAGCCAGATTTAGGTTGGGAAATGATTTTTTATTGATTTGGAGACAGTGACAGACTTGTGAGTGTGTAGAGGGGACGTAGTTTAGCTACGTAGTGTTAAAAGGAACGTGCTATAGTTTAAGGGACGACGTGGGAGCACGAGTTAGTTAGGGGAGGTAGTTAGAAGGATGGCAGAGTTCAGCGGTGTGTGTGTTGAAGAGTTGGTGAGTTGTGAGGTGAGTACTTGTTGAGTGAGTGAGGCCAGCGGGTCTGTGTGAGTGGAGCGAATGGGGAATGCATGGTGCGATGAGTGATTGGGGGGAGGAGTGACTCCCGCCCAAGGGACCCCCGGGGTCAGTGTAGAGTGAGTTAGGGGGTTAGTCAAATTAACAAAAATGGAGGTCGTTTTGTTGTTGGTGGGAGTGTAGGCTCGAAACCGATTTGGAGGGGTGCAGGAGCCCTGTTGACGGGCTGGGAGCGTGGCTGCGAAAGGTGAGTATCGCTGAGTGGGTACCCCGGGCACCAGGCTAGTCGGCCGTGGTAGGCCAAGGGCCCATGGGGGGCCGGGATAGCGTAGTGGGCACGGGTGCGCCTGCTTGGTGCGGGGGCCCGGGGCGCCATTAGCCGCGTGGGCAGTGTTGTGGGCACGGGTGACACTCGGAAAGGGGCCTGGGAAGCCAGCCTGCCACGTGTGCGTTTCAGGGGAGGTGCCATGGGGAGCTGGTAGGCTCGGAGGCAGTGTAGTGCCCGGGGATGCCATAGCGGGAGAATCGGCAGAGGGTAGTGCCTGCCAAAGGTAGCCACGTGTCCCAGCCATGAGACCGTGTGAGGGCACGGAGAGAAAATTGGGGGGCGAGGCCCGAAATTGTAAGGACACCAACACAGGCGACGGGAATCTGGGTTGTTAGAACCAATAGTTTAAGCGAGAGGCGCTTGTTGAAAGCCCCGGGGTAGTTTAACAGTTAAATGGTTAGGGTAGATTAGGAAGTGTACCCCTCCGCACCATCCATCCCCTCGCTCTCGTTGTGGGCCGCTGGACCCACTTTGTGTTATAGATCGCTGAACTCTGGGGAGGCCATTCTGAGGCTTGAGTTGGGCCTCGACACAGGACGTTAGCTCTCCCTTACTCCCCTCCGGGAAGGGAACGTAGGGGTTGGGAGTAGGCTAGGTGACAGGATAGGTTGGCCGAACAAGGACAGTACAGGGGGTTAGGGGACGATTTATAGTGGGGAAGTAAGAATAAAAACAACAAAAAAATAAGTTGGGGCTAAATTGGGGTTTGGACAAATTAAGGGAGTGGGTATGGACAGTGACAGGCAAAGGCGATAGGTTGGGAGGGAGACCGTAGGGTAGGTCCGAGCCCGCCTTCCGAGTGGCCAGCACCACCGCACTCCCTCCACCAACCTCCACTGAACGGCAAAGGCTGGCCAGCTTCATCTGCCGGCTGGCTGTTTTCTGCAAGGCCTGTGCCATCGGCTGGCCGTGTTTTGCTTTAAGGCCTGTGCCGGCCCACTTCATCTGCTGGCTGTTTTTCTTCAAGGCCTGTGCCGGCCCACTTCATCGGCAGCTGTTGCTTTGCTGCAAGGCCTGTGCCGGCCAGTTCGTCTGCCGGCTGTGTTTGCCTGCAGCGGCCTTCTTCTGCGGGCTGTGTCTGCCTGCTACCTTTGCCATGCCATGCCCACTGCCCCTGTTCACCAGCCCCGTTCAATTTTTGCTTTGCCCCCCCCCCCCCTGTTCATTGCCATGTGCGCCAGGATCAAGGCAACAGTTTGCAAGCTGCAAGAACTGCCCTGTTGGCAGCTACAAAACGGGCCTGCAGTGGCAGCCCGTGCACCGTGTTTGGGTTCATCCATCCATTCGTTGTGTTCATTGCGTGTGCCACTTGAGCTGGCACGGAGACTACGTTTGTGCAGCCCATGCACCGTTGTGGTTCACTGTGTTCAGTTCAAACCATTCATCCATCCATTCGTTGTGTTCATTGCGTGTGCCACTTGAGCTGGCACAGAGACTACGTTTGTGCAGCCCATGCACCGTTGTGGTTCACTGCGTTCAGTTCAAAAGGGAAGGCCTTGGACTGCGTGTGAGCAGCCGGCCACGTTCCCTGTCACCTGCATTATTTGAGCCAGAGACTGCATGCGAGCAGCCTGGCTCCCTGCTAACTGCTTTCTTTTTGCAGAGTTCATTGATCCTGGGCCATGGTTTAGTGTAAAATTTGTAAGTTAAGGTAAGATGTACTGTAAATATGAGTGCGCCCCCCGGCATGTCTGTCCTAGCGCCGGCAATTTTATTTTAGTCGTCCGTGTGAGTGAGTTTGTTTAGGTAGTTACTCAGCCCTCAGGTTATTTATTTTGGGGACACGAATACCATGAATGTCGCACTCAGGGATCCGTAGGTAAAATGTACGAGGGGAAAACTACACATGATGGCACACGAAAATTTGACGACTCGGGATGAGTCTGTAAAAAGGGGAGGGGGTAGTGTTGTGGTTGACCAAATTCGCAAACCACCATTCAGGTCCCTTAGGTGAGATATCTCTGTAAGTATATGTGTAGTTAGGCCCAAACCCGTTGTCTAGAGGGAATAAATGTCATTCACTCG
>NC_140966.1:8546634-8549134 GCF_056783735.1 Eptatretus burgeri
CCAATCTCTTACATTCAATGAAAACGTAGGCAACATTTTCAATCAAATCACAAAAAGGACAAGAAATTAGAACAGAAGAATTAAACTTATGGAGTAATGTCTGTGTGACCAGGGCTTGATGTGCTAGTCTCCAATTCAGGTCTCCAGTTTGCCCAAGAGTTGGAGAACTATACTTGTTGTTCCAAACTGGAGTTAAAAAAGCTCCAGCAGGTAAGGTCTCATTCCACCGATTTTTCAACGGTTTTGTAAAACCAGGTATACATGCTTCCAGACATTTGTTGTAGATTGCCGTTTTCCCCATGACGTGAAACACACCAATTTCCTCTAAGTTTGAGGAGAACACACCCTCTTGTTTTTTTGAGGAAATTTGAAGTTCAGGGAAATAGAGACGTGAGTCTACCACTTCATCCACCCCAGTCCACCCGATGTTTAGTCTATGAAAGGTTTGAATTACTGCTTTCAAGACATTTTCCACAATACGAACAGAACGAACACCAGATTTTGATGAAAGTGAGCTTACAGGTAGCCAGGCATTCAAGGATGGATGGAACAGGTCTCGCACTCTGTTTATTCCAACACTGGTGAAACAATGCATAAACAACCTGGAGGTTGAAATTCCAGAGAATAAAGGATTCCAAAGTAATGGCTCATGTGCAAACTTTTGGGCATCGTATGATACCTCTAAACGTTGCACTCCGAGGACTTGCCAAGCATTCAAAAGACTGATGAAAACTGGGGAGCTGAGACATGTCAACGTGTTGCAGGTCGATGAGGAAAAGTTCACGGTCATATTTCAGACCTTCCACTTTCTGCAAACAGGCGTTTGTGAGAGGTCGCCAAGGAACACACTCACTGTACAGCAGGCGCTTGATCGTGGAAATCCGGAATGCCATTATCCGACTTAGGATATGCATCAGATTTTGACCACCGCATTTTGGGGTCTGCAGACCACGTCTGAGCCCAGCCAATGGTGGCCACCCCAGAAAAAAATCAGTCAGAACCCTCTGAATGCCTGTGATCAAGTATCTCGGAGGTTCAAGTGGGATAACTCTATGCCAAATAAATGGAACCACCAGGTTGTTTATGATTGATACCCGTGTCTTAAGCGAGAGATGTTGGTACAATCTTCTCCACCTTGCCAGTTTCAATTTAATTTTTTCCAGGAAGTTCTCAATTTTTTTGTTCATACGCTTCAATTCCTAGAAAGAAGCCTAAATATTTAAACCCCTCACTACTCCACTGTATTCCTCCTGGTAAAACAGGCAGGGACGAGGAAGGCGATCTGGGGCCCACCCAGAAAGCTACACTTTTTTCCAATTTACCCTTTCAGTAGAAGCAAGCTCAAACTGGGTAAGGCAACGAGAGACCTCAGAAACATCTTTTTGATTTGCAATAGCAACACAAATATCATCAGCATAAGCTGAAACGACGACTTTGGAGTTTTGTGAAAGAGAGACTCCTAACACTGAGTTCCGAAGTAAAACTAGTAAAGGTTCAACGGATAGATTGTAGAGCATGCCTGATAGCGCACAGCCCTGACGGATGCCTCGCTGAAAGGGGAAGGGGTAACAAAGACTATTATTAACCTTCAGCAGACAAGATGCATTTTTGTACAATAACTTAACATAAGCAATACATATTTCCCCAAACCCTGTTCTCCTTAATACATCAAACAAAAAAGAATGGTTAACACTGTAAAAAGCTTTTTCTTGATCTAAAAGTAATAAACCAAAACCAGGAGATGTAGTTTGACCAAGACTAATCAAGTCTCTCACCAAAAAAAAATATTATCGTTTATGGAACGTTCTGGAACACAGTATGATTGATCAGTGCCAATCAAGAAAGAGATGACTTCCTTTAGACGGGTTGCAAGTGCTTTTGACAATATTTTATAGTCCGTGTTGAGGAGTGACACAGGCCGTCAATTTGCGGTCTCATGTAGATTTCCTTTCTTCGGAAGGAGACACAAAACTGCCCTCCGGCAGATCAATGGCAATTCACCTTGTTCAACACTCTCCTAAAAGACCTCAAGAAGAGTAGGGCCTAGAATGTCCCAGAAAACCTTATATTATAAAATTCAGCTGGAAGGCTGTCTAGTCCAGGGGCTTTCCCATCCTTGCTATCCTTGAGCGCAGCAGTAAGTTCTCCAAGAGAAATGCCAGGCTCAAGCAATTGCTGTTGGTCTTCAGACAGAGAAGGGAGCTGTTCAAACATCGCATTCCTGTTCTCCTCATTCACAGCTCTTTTTGCGAAGAGTTTAGAAAAATAGTCTTGTAGTTCATGCTTGATATCACTCTGGGAGGTCAACAAATCACCACCAGAAGAGCGCAAAGCATGGATTTGTCGAGAGGTCTTGACCATTTTTTCCAAATTGAAGAATCCTTTGTTTGGTGTGTCAAGTTGGATTTTTTCGTTCCGCAATCGGACGAAAGCACCGGCCGCCCGCTCTTTCACCATTTCAGCCAGAAGGGTCCTTTTCTCTGACAACTGCTGGAAATTC
>NC_140966.1:8564134-8644134 GCF_056783735.1 Eptatretus burgeri
TCAGATCTCTAAAATTATCAATTTTCATCCGATTCACTTGAAATTTAGAGAGGAGTTGCATATTTGGTCATTGAATTCAATTTTTGAGGTCAAATTTGCTTTATGAATTTTGCAAGTATCGTGCTCTGCATGACGCCTTTTTGTTTGTTTGTTTGTTTGTCTGTGTGCAGGATATCTCAAAAAGTTGTGGACGGATTCGGATGAAACGTTGAGGACAGTTTGGGGGTGTGACAAGGAAGAACTGATTCGATTTTGGTGATGATTCATATCCCGATACGGATACAAGAATTTTTAAAGTGATTCTTCTCCATTGAGAGATTGGGCCAAAAACGAAATATCGCATGATATTTAAAATATATATTGGGACCGATATGTTCTTGTGGATGAGGCATTGCATGATGGAGGTATGTGCTCTACCTTGTGCCCTTGTAATTTGGTCTGTGCAATCAATCTTTCACGAGCCTAGACAATGTAAAAAAATTTAAAAGATTATGTTTTTAACAATGCCCCGACATTCGTGGACCACGACATTTGCAGGATTCTTCAGGAATGTGTATGCATATATCCAGTGAATAGGGGGCTCCAACAGTACTTTTGTGGATGTGCAGTTGCACGTGTGTGTATGCATACATTACCACAAGGGAACTTCGAAAGACAGCAGTGCCTCGGTCACAATGGTCCACTCAAATCACTCATATGGGAGATATGTGTATACTCTGGAGCGTGTGTGTGTGTGTGTGTGTGTGTGTGTGTGTGTGTGTGTGTGTGTGTGTGTGTGTGTGTGTGTGTGTGTGTGTGTGTTTGGGGGGGGGGGTTAATTCAGCATAACCAATCATTCTCTTTGCTAACCCCACCTCATACTCTCTGTCTCTTCCTCCCTTCTCCTAATAAAGTGCAGTACTCCCCTCCCACACCTATCTATCTATGTCTGTCTGTCTGTCTGTCTGTCTGTCTGTCTGTCTGTCTGTCTGTCTGTCTGTCTGTCTGTCTGTGTCTCTCTGTCTGTCTCTCTCTCTCTCTCTCTCTCTCTCTCTCTCTCTCTCTCTCTCTCTCTCTCTCTCTCTCTCTCTCTCTCTCTCTCTCTCTCTCTCTCTCTCTCTCTCTCTCTCTCTCTCTCTCTCTCTCTCTCTCTCTCTCTCTCTCTCTCTCTCTCTCTCTCTCTCTCTCTCTCTCTCTCTCTCTCTCTCTCTCTCTCTCTCTCTCTCTCTCTCCCTCCCTTCCCTTCCCTCATCCTCTTTCTCTCGCTGCCACCCCCTCCTCACACCCCTCCCTCCCAGTGTATAGTGACCTGTGGTGAGGTGTCACTCCCCCTTCCTCTCCCTCCCCTCATTCCTTGCTCCCCCCGCCTCCTCTCTCTCCTTTCTCTCCCCTCTCTCCTCTCCCCCCTTCTCTCCCCTCTCCCTTCCCCATATCTCTTTCTCTCCCACCCTCCCTCCTCTCTCCCCTCCCCCTACCTCTCCCCTCTCCCTCCCCCATATCTCTTTCTCTCCCACCCTCCCTCTTCCTCGCTGTTACTCCTCTGCCACTCCCCTCCTTCTCCTCTCCCCTCCACCTCCTCTCCCCTCATCTCCCCCTCCCCAACAACAAGGCTGAAATCTAGAAGGGTGCATCGATGTACTTGAAACAAGAATGGCACTCCTCGATGTCGCGACATCAACTGATCTGCCTCCACCCACATTGTCACATCATCATTATACATACTTGTACCAAGTTTGATTTAAGTCCTTTCAGCTGTTCTAAAGTATCACATTTTTCCCTGAGTTGACCTCTGACCTTTACCCTTTTATGCTTAAATCTAATCAGTTCATCTTTGCATCATAATACTATTTACTTGTACCAAGTTTGGTCAAAATCACATCACTGGTTCACAAGTTAGCTCGGTAACAGAATTTTTACCTAACGGAACCTCTGACCTTTGATCTCTTAACTCCATCATCTATTCAGTTCATCTTTGCATCATTATACAAACTTGTATCAAGTTTGACGTACATCCCTTCAGCAACTCTTAAGTTATCATGGTAATGAAAACCCATCATGCATGGACGGATGGGCACATGCACAGATGGACGGACAGACAATGCGAAAACATAACGCCTCCGGCAACTTCGTTGGCGGAGGCATAAAAATGGGGATTGAACAATTTGTTTGCAAATAAGATATATCGTCATTAGTCTGTTTATCTGCCGTGAGGCAGCTTAGAAAGCAATACTGCTGAAAATGAGCAAGATGAGCAATTGTTGCCTCTTGCTGTTTCAGATTTTTTTTCTAAAGATGTCACTGACCAGGGATATTAATATATTAATTCTGCATCCAGTTAGCCTTGATCTACTGTTGTTTCTGCTGTTGATTGTACTGTATTTGCCATGAATACATTGGACATTATTGGTCTATGTACAGTACCGTACATAGTCTAAACGACAGCAGTTTCCTCATTCTGCAATGGTATTCAAAAAAGTGTACGCGCGACATTTCAAGCTGGGTCCTGAAAAGATAGGACACGTGGGCCAAGGAGGGTATCTCAGAGGTAGCACGCTTGCCTTTGAGCCGTCTAGTGTGGGATTGATTCTTGATATGACTACAAACTGTCAGATTTGTGCTTCGTTAGATGATGCGTCGCATCAATGAGTGTGCCATCCGTCGGATGGGACTTCAAGCTGGTGTCCCATCTGCTACCATTTGCTGGTGGACAGTAAATATCCCATAATGTCTTTCATAAGAGTCGACTATTGTGTGCCAGTATCCTGGCCAAATTACAGCTTTCAACTGCCATGAAGCTTTTGCCAATCAGTCTATAGTGGAGTCCTCCAGGTACGCTCAGTTTGCCAAGGACACACAACATACCAGACTTTCCACCACATATGCCGTCCCATCACTATCCTTCAACGGATTTGATTACAATCTGCCTGAATAAGAGGAAACACACACACACTAAAACAGATGAAATGTAGGATGGTGAAGTGGCTCCTATATCCAGGTTGCACACGAAATATGATAAAAGGATGAAATCAGCCGGTGCAGCGAAGCAGCCAGTGGGCCACTTTTCCTTGACACCCAACAGTGAAGCAATTCACTCAATAATGAATCGCTATTCAAATATAGACTTTTTGTCCCAGTTGAATGAACTTTAAAGTTGTTGGATAAATTCAGAAACAGTTTGTCCTTAGCCTCCAAAACTAAAGCGAAGTTCCATAGAGAGCGAGTTATCTTGTCCAGCCTGCAGCTGCTGGTTGCATTATTTTCTGGGGGCACAGTTGTGCCACTGATGCAGTGCCCTCTATTACCAGTGCACTCGTACTCATTTCACCAACCTATCCTAGTTTGGCATCAACAGCCTTTGAATGAAATCCTTCATTCTGAAAGCTCAAACCAAGTATATCTGTAAATATTGTTATGCGGTGGATTAATTAAAGGTAGGTATGTTGGTAAAGAAGAACCGTATTCAAGGTAGACCCAAGCAAGGAGGTTGAGGAGAAAATGATGGAGGAAAAACTCTCAGCGAATAACATTTGAAAAAGGCTTTTAGACCTGAAAACAAGTGCACAAGTGAAGATAAATAGACATTTATACATGAAATGTGAATGCAAGTTACCTTACTTGACTACAATAGCAAGAGTCAAACATAGGTGTGTATCGCCCTCTGGAGGAATCAGCACGCTGCGCAGGTGGCTGTACAAACGACGCAAAGGGTACCCGCTACTACCTGTCAGAGTCATTCATTCTGGCAACATCATTGCAATACCTCCTGATGACAGCTATATATTCTTGGATGAAACCAATAAAATGTTGATTGAGGAATGCTGACCGCTGTGGGAAAGCAAGGAGAAGCTGATGTTTTGGTCCTCATATTCAAGTTGTTGCTCAATTTCCTCTATGAGCTGAAACACCAGATGGCGCTTGATGGTGTCCTTTCTTATCAAGTCTCCATTCAAGGTGGAGAGTGGAGTCCCAAGAGGCAGGGTCACCGTTGAAGGAAAATAGCAACTTTTGTACTGCGTTTTGCCCCTCTTTTACTCCGACGAAGAATTAACGCCCGAAATGTCAGCTTGATCTCCTTGCTTCCCAGGGTTGTTAGCATACCACAGTTGATGTCCTGTTGATTTCATCCATTGTTCTACCTGCCTGCCTGATCGGCAGATCGACACGAGCCTTCACAAGCAAGACCAGTTCTTCATTCTGCTCTCGATCCTGTCCTTCGGTAATCTGGTTTATTTGAAGTTTCATTCCGATTCTGATGAATAAAGTATATACCAAGATAAGCAATTTCATTGGATACTAACTGAAATACCTATGGCGTTTCCTAGGGAAATTTAATGAAACACAGGACTCTCATAGTTAAATTTGCTTTGTTGACAAAAATTCACAACAACCTCAACATATGAAATTCACAAAACATTATTCCATCGCTCCTGGAGAAAAAAAAAAAAACAGGCAGTATATAAATGACATACTCAGTCGAGGCCTGAACACCGAGGTGTAATAAACTTGTGTAAAGCTATATTTTTTAATGTCAGGTGCACATGTAAACAATTATCTTCATTAAATTTGTGTTGTTGATACCAAATCACGACAACCTCAACATACGATCTTTACAATACATATTACTCGATTGCTCCCGGAGGAAAAAAATGCACTCAGTGTAAAAGAACAAGATCCGATCAAGGCCTGAAGGTATATTATCTGGTTTTATCTGGGGTCAGTTTTTATCCAAACATAGCCCTCAAACTTCGTCTGGATGAAAGATGATGCCATGCAAAGTTTGGTCGCACTGCATAGTCCGAATGCACAAACCAACAAACAAGAAAAAGACATCGCGCAGGGCACGATACCTGCAAAATCCGCCCCCCTCGCCAAAGGTTGCCATAGATACATACAATGGTCCATTTCATTAAGGTTAAAATTCACACTCTTAATCAAAGTGCAGGTCAGTCGGATGAAAACTGATTATTTTTCAGATTGAAATTGATGATTTTAGAATGATGTTTAACCTTGAGTAGACCTTTGACCTCAAAAATAGTTGTTTTCCAAATTCAGTGATGTACTATGCAATTGCTACTTTACCATCAGGTTAATCATATGAAATTTTATGATTTTAGAAGTTTGACCTTGAGTTGACCTTTCATCTTTTGACCTCAAAAATAGTTGCTTCGCCAATTCAGTGATGGCCTTTGCAAATCGTGTTGAACATTCAAGTTAATATGATGTAAATTTACTAATTTACAGTTCAAAATTGATGATTTTAGAATTTTGACCTTGACTTGACCTTTGACCTTTTGATCTCAAAATTAGTTGCTTTCCTCATTCAGTAAGGTCTATGCATTTGCTGTTTAATTTTCAAGTCAATTGGATGAAAATTGTTGATGTTTCAGATAAAAATTGATGATTTTCGAAGTTTGACCTCGAGTTGACCTTTGACCCTTTGACCTCAAAAATGGGAGGTTTCCCAATTCTGTGAAGCAATATGCAAATATTGTTCAATTTTCAAGTCAATCGGAAGAAAAATGAGAATTTTAGAAATTTGACCTCAAGATGATGCTTGACCTTTGACCTCAAAATCAATTCGACTTCTCAGTTAAGACTACCTCTACAACTTGGTAAAGTTTCATGATGATTTGTTTCGAATTGTGACCTGTAGGCAACAAACAGACAGACAGACAGACAGAATAAGAAGACGTCGGGCAGAGCACGATACTTGCAAAATTCATAAAACTCATTTGACCTCAAAAATAATTGTTGGTTGCATTCAATGACCAAATACACAACTCTTCAAATTTAAAGTGAATCGGATGAAACATTAAGGATTTTAGAAATACCACTTTAGTTGTTGACCTTGGGCCTGTGTTGACCTTAAAAATAATTGTTTGGTTGAATTCAGTGACCAGAAATATAAATCCTCTTCAAATTTCATGTCAATCGGATGAAAATTGAGGATTTTTGAAATACTAGCTAAGTTGTTGACCTTTGGCCCAGGTTGACCATTTGGTCTATGTTGACCTCAAAAAAATGGCTTGTTGAATTAATTTGCATGAAATAGAAATCTTCTTCAAATTTCAAGTCAATCGGATGAAATTTGAAGAATTTAGAAATCACACCGAGTTGTTGTCCTCTGGCCTATGTTGACCTTTTGGTCTATGTTGACCTCAAAAATAATTGGCTAGTTGAATTCAGTGACCTGATATATAAATCCTCTTCAAATTTCATGTCAATTGGATGAAAATTGAGGATTTTAGAAACCCCACCAAAGTTTTTGACCTTTGGCCTATGTTGACCTTTTGACCTTAAAAACAAAAGGCTTCTTCCTTATGACAAACTCTACCATGTGGTGAAGTTTCGTGAAGATCGGTTTAAAATTGTGACCTGTAAGCGACAAACAGACAGACAGACAGACAAACAGACACAGACAGACAGACAGACAGACATAGACAGACAGACAAACAGACACAGACAGACAGAATAACAAAATCGACTGACCAATATACTTAAAAAAAAAATTCGATTTTGCAAGTAACAAACTTTCTTCTTTATTTATTGGACTAGAAAGAGTCCCCATCCCAAGTGACATGAAAAGTTAGCAAGAGTATCCGTCCACAGTAATGGGAAAAGTTTGTTATTTTCTTAATTTAAATAATATTTCATGGACTTCAAAAAGGTCAATTGTGTTGCACTCTTGGTTTCGCTAAGCCAAAGGTCTGAGCTACTTATATTGTCAATCACAAAATGGTGATGCAACATAAGGTGGCGAACGTTGGATTTGTCTAAAAAGAGAGAAAAATATTCTGGTTGGAAAATAAAATTTGGCATCAACATTACTCATGCCTGTTCTCCTGTCATTTCAAAATTGAATGTTGAGCTTTTCAAATGCAGTGCAAGAAGTGGCCGCTGTAAACGGGAGACAGACAAACACACGGACAGACACGACGGTTCACAATATATAACAGATGACTTCCCTTTCAAGGAACTTCAACACAGAAAGAGACCATTCGGCCCTTGAAGCCTGTAAATGGCTGCAAACCTGTGATTTTTTTTTGTTGTTGTTGTTGTTGTATACTTGTGGAAGAGCTAGAACACGAAACGGATCAGGACGCAAAAAGAACAAAAGGAACATTAGCACGGATCAGGCATTACGTGGCGGAGGTATGTGCTCTACCGAGTGTCCTTCCAGTTTTAAGAATCTTTTTATTACTTGTTTCTTTACTTTTTTTTAGAAATATATGCAGATGTTCGACTGATTTACAAATGGTGTATTACAAACTTTATAGAAGTGCTCACATTGTAATGGTACTGTACATACTTTACAGACGATCTAACATTCGAAGTAGCACGTACTTCATAAAAATTGTGTGGGTTGTTGCTCTCACCGACTTACTGATAATATTCCACCATTAACCATACCCATATAGTGATATAGGTCTGATTGGCCAAAGGGCAAATTTTGTCTTGCAGCCCCAACCCCATCAGGCTGATTGACACTCGTAGTCCCCCCCCCTCCCTCCCCTCCACCCCTCTGGTCCCTTCCTATTCCTTTACAAAGAAATGTAGTTTTGCGTACTTTTCGTGAAATCCTTTCAAGCTATCAAAATTTCGATAACAAAGGATGCTGCACCAAGTGAAACTATGTTGGATGGTACCAGTCATTGTCATTGAGAGAGACAGCTCAGAAATACACGATCTGAAGATGATTATTATTATCATCATCATTACTTACAGAGTAACTGCCCTATGGGCGATGTTGTTGCAAGCATGCAGCATGTTCTTCTGACACATACCTTTATTTGGGTGGTGTGGAGGTAACTGACAGCTCTGGAGAGGCAAAAAAAAAAAAAACTCCGGGTTACATGCATGGAGCAAAAACATACCTCCTGCTTATAATTCAAAACAACTCACTGCACTGGAAAACGTGGGGACAGAAATATTGCACTGTAAATGGTGGAGGCTTGTAATGCCATGGAAAACCTGGAGGTGGCAGTACATGACACACATTAACACAGAGAATTTGTGTCCCCCTTTTCCTCCCTCCCAAGACAACCAACAAAGATAAAAACACCCATATACATTAATTGGGGTCACACTGATTCGATGTAATAAGTCTTTTTGTAATTGGCCAAGAACTGTAGGAGTCTCTCTATCGAGTGCAGCCTGTGGCTGCTGGTTGCATCATTGGTTGGGACGCGGCTATGCCGCTGATGCAGTGTCCCCCTTACCAGTACACTGGTACTCATTTTGCTGACCTCGGAAGGATGACAGGCTGAGTCAACCTCCTGGTGTATATTAATTCAGTGGCCAATGGGGCTTGAACTCAGGACCCTAGGATTCCAAACCGCCACCCTAACCACTACGCCAACACCAGGCTGAACTGCAGTAGGAGTGTGACAAAGAAACACACTGGTCTGTGAGTTTTGAGGATAAGGGAAGAAAGGGGGAAGTGATTGTGAATTTAATATTCCATATTTATTTAATTTTCACATTGTTCTTAACAAATGGGAACAGGAACAACGCAGGCATGATAGGCTGAATGCCTTCTCATGCACCAAACTTCCCTGTACAACATTGTTAAGAACGGGAAGAAATGGGTAAGGGGGGACAGAGAGTTATGGGTGGGGGTGCATGGAGTTGGAAAGAGGGAGATTGAGACGTTGGGAGGGGAAAATTGAGGATGGGGTTGGGAGGGGGGTTGAGTACTTGGGGTTTGGGGCAGTTAGGGACTTGAAGAAAAAGAAAAGGGGAGAGGATGACAGAGGTAGGTTGGGGGAGGAGGGGGTTTGAGTTGGAAGTTGAATTCAGCTGGAATTGAGGGCTTTGAGGATTTTGAGTGTGGAGGGGGAGGGGGTTGAGGATTTTGAGTGTGGGGGAGGGGGTTGAGGATTTTGAGTGTGGGGGGAGGAGGGGGTTGAGGATTTTTGGTTGCGCGGAAGTTTGAGGATTTGAAGAAAGGGGAGGGGAGCACAGAGTTTGGTTGTGGTGGTGGGGGGCAGAGAGAGGACAGAGTTGGTAGGGGGGCAGAGAGAGGACAGAGTTGGGAGGGGGGGTTGAGGATTTGGGATTGTGTGTGTGTGTGTGTGGGGGGGGGGGTTGGGAACCTGAAGTCACATTTTACATTATGCAGAATTTTCATGGGTCCCAGATAGTCCAGTTGGGTTTTTTAGGGGTCCTTTGGGTCTTTTGGGTCCTCTTAGTATTTAGGTCCTTGTGGTCTTTTGGGTCTTGGAGGTAGTTTGGGTCCTTGGGATATTTTGAGTCCTCTGGGTCCTTTGGGTATTTTAGGTGTTCAGGGTCCTCGGGGTCTTTTGGGTACTCAGGGTCTTTTGGGTGTTTTGGTTCCTTGGATTATTTCGGATCTTTTCGATCTTTGGGGTCTTTTGAGTATTTAAGGGTCTTTGGGACCTTTAAAGGTCTTTCGGGTCTCTTAGGTCTTGAGATCTTTTCAATATTTTAGGTCTTTTAGGTATCTGGGGTCTTTGGAGTCCTTGATGACTTTTGGATCATTGAGGTATTTTGGGTCTATTGGGTCCTCTGGGTCTTTGGGGTCGTCAATGACTTTTGGGTCTTTTTGGTCTACTGAGACTTCGGGGCTATTGGGTCATCAGGGTCTCTTGGGTCATCGGGGTCTTATGGGTCCTCTGGGTCTTATAGGTCTTTGGAGTCCTCCATGAATTTTGGATCTTTTGGGTTGATGTACATCTTTGGGGTTGTGGAAGAAAAAATAATTATATTCATTTATTCTCAATTATATTCACTTGTTGCTTTTTCTTGAACACAGCATAAAATAAGGTTTTACTTTTGTACTGGAGTCAAATTGACTTGTCAATAAAATTTCCCTTTTCCCGACTGTGTTTTGACTTCCATAGTAATATAGATAGATGACTTGGGTCTTCGGGGTCTTTTGGGCATTTAAGGGTCTTTGGGTCATTTAATGGTCTTTTGGGTCTTTTAGGTCTTTGGGGACTTCTCTGTCTATTAGGTCCTCAGGTTATTTTTGGTCTTTGAGGTCCATTGGGTCTTTGGGGTCTTTTCAGTCTTTTGGGTCATTACGGTCATTTGTGTCCTCTGGGTCTTCAAGGTGTTTTGGATCCTTGGGGTCTTTGGAGTCCTTGGTGACTTTTTGGTCCCTGGGGTCTTTTATGTCCACAGTGTCGTTTACGTCCTCTGGGTACTCTCGGTTAAATATTTCAGTTGAAGTTGTGAGTGACGTCAGGTCAGTTATCCAACCAATGGGTGAAGAGCAGATATACATGCACACATAATCACATACACTAGCTCCATTATATACAGATATATAGATTGTTAGCTCACCTGGAGCATCGTTCCAGGGAACTTATGGGATGGTGCGTCGTCCGTCCATCCGTCCACAAACACTTGCAACTTCTTCTCTAAAACGACACACATGATTTCGATGAAACATGACCACAAATTTCATCACCCACAATGTACTAATGTTTGTTCACGACATTAAAAATATATATAATTGGTGTTTAAGGGAGTGTATGAGGGGGTTGCCCCCACAAAATATATATATTTGCTTTCTTCTTCGAAACTACACACACAATTTCAATGAAACTTCACCACAACCTTCATCGCCCATGATGTACCAAAGTTTGTTCACACTATATATAAAACAAATCGGAGCCTAAGGAATCTATCGGGGGTTGCCCCCCAAAATAGGTATTTCCTATATTCTCAGAAACTGCGCACACAATTCCGATGAAACTTGACTACAACCTTCGTCACCCGTGATGTACAGGAAGTTTGTTCACGAGCTTTTTTGAAAAATCGAGATCAAAGGGAGGATATGGGGGTGGCACCATAAAATATGTATTTGCTCTCCTCTCTGAAAGTACACACACAATTTCGATAAAACTTGACCACAACCTTCAACAGCCATGATGTACCAAAGTTTGTTCACACTTTAAAAAATAAAATAAAAATCAGGGTCTAAGACAGTTTTACGGGGGGGGGGGTGGTGGTTGCCCCCCAAAATAGGTGTTTGCGACAACATTGGTTCATTGGTACATTTTGCTGATTCCATCCCACATTGACTTCATCCTCAGTGTCATTATTCTATGAGGTGAGCTCCCAGGGGTATTGCCCCGATTATAAATTTTATGATTTATTATGATAAACGAGAAGAACATTTTATCGGTTTTGACCGATATCGGTTTTTTTGGCTTTTTCTTGCTTTTTCCATGGTCTGGAGTATTGAAAAGTGATCCCTACCTCGACAACCAGCTGAACAGACCAGATAGGCTCTCACATGTACCCGAAGCGACTTTTTGAGAAGATACTGCAACTTTACTTTTGTATATAGCGGGTGGGAGCGACGTTGTTTTCCGCGCCATTCATACATAGAGTCGTGCATGCGCACTCTCTGCGAGAACAACCTCCATGATATGCGAGTCCCTGTCAGACTTTCTGTGATAAGCAAGGAAATACAAAGATACACAAGTACATCTCGCACAGGAGGAAATCAATAGACCAATCATACCTGTGCACTGTCCCATAATCAACGCACTCTCACCCAAACCCAATTCACGAGCACACGATCCATCCATGACACCAACCTCACGTACACCACTAAATAATACAACCTGACCTCCACTCATTGGACAGGGGTTGGGTGAGCAACGGTTTTTGGGGTTAGTGGGGGAGAACAGGGATGGAGTAGTTTGGAGAGAGAGAGAGCAGTCAGGTGAAGGTTGCATTAATACCGATGACATGTTGATGTATGACAACACTTACAACTCAGAGAATCAATATCTCAAGATACATAAACGGTGAAACATGCACACAACACCTACAAATCACCCAATTCAATTACGGACAACCTTCCATATCTGCTGATTATATCGCTCGAAGCAGAAGCTGTCTGGATTAGCTTTACATGCCAAGGAATCAAAAGCACATCATTCCCTCGCATCTGGCTTTATCCCATCGCCAGTGATTTTGCAGCACGAGAAATGGAAAAGTGTCAACACGACAACCATCTGTTCAAATGTGAGTCACCCTCACTAACAACCAGCAGAAGACGGTTGGTTTCTCACCTGGTAACGCAGACTGGAAAAAAAGACGATGCTGTTATCATCTTCGCCTTGTCGACTGGAAAGCAAAAGCAAGAATAACGAGAAACAACACAAGTCGTCTAACTCAGGTTTTTGTAAGACTTGTAAGAAAATGCGTGAAGCATTAGTTCTGGGGGTTGCAAGGACAATAAAAACAGCGATTATTTCCGATTTTAAAACTTCACATTGATAGGCTTTAAAATCTTACTTTATCTAATCATTCAAAAAAAAGTTAAGCCTTTGCAAAAGTGCGTGGACGTCTGTAAAGTTTCCTTTTTGGGATGTTAACAGTCACAAGGGAGCTTCGGCAAACATGAAACGATGGATTAGCACTTCAAGTAACAACAAAAACAAAATGAAGAAAACAGGAATCAAATCTGAAACTTGAAAAACTCATCCGAGAGCTTAACCTCAACTTCGCGCTGGGAGAATAGCGTAGAGGTATATCCACATTGATCTGTTTAGCCTGAGTTAAATTCGTGGCCAAGCTATAAATTCTCATCCTGGTGTTCTGCAGGCAGGGCATGGCGTCAATCAGTGCGCCATCCCTCGGAGAGATGTTGAACTGGAGGACCCCACTGCCATTATTGATTGTTGGTGGGCATTAAGATTCCACAGAGTCTTTCATGAAAAGGAGGCGAATTATTACCAGCACCCTAAATAAATTCTAAATTCTTGCCTTGACATCACGTGCTGCACAAAATTTATTGGATTTCTGAATCCAGCCTCGGCTAATGGAGGAGCTAAATGAAAAATTGAAGCAGTTTTGTGAACGACCAAAGGATCTGGGAGGGGGCGGGGGGGAGAGGAGTTGTCATAAAAGGAAGAAAAGAGGAAGAACACAGAAATGTGTAACAATGGCCTGGACAATGCTGTTCTGGGGAAAATCAGTTTCGGTAGAAGAGATTGAGAGTTTGTAAAGATTAGCGCACGAGGTAACTAGAATGTCACCCAAAGAGTGCATACCTCCGCGAGGCTGAACAGTTTATGTTGTGTATCCCACTGATAAACCGGATCTACATCCAGACCTGAACTACAATCGAATCGGCTTGTTCTTGTCACGGAGTCCACAACTTTTTTTTTTTTGAAATATCGTGCTATATATCGTTTTTGGCCCCATCTTTCAATGGTGATGAATCACTTAAAAAGTTATAGTGTCCAAATCCGGATCTGGATAGTCACCAAAATCTAATAATTTCATGTTTGTCACACATCGAACCTGTCCACCACGTGTCATCCAAATCAGTCCAAAACTTTGTGAGATATCCTGCTCACAGACAAATAAACAAAAAACAGGGGTGAAAACATAACCTCCGTCCACCTTCGGTGGAAATTGTCCACCATACCCTCCATCCACGAAAACCCCTTGGGAACTCCTCCCGTGGAGGGGACAAAAAAAAGTTAAAAAGAGAAAAAAAAAAAAGAGTGCGTGGAGGCAGAGCCAGATAACAGCCATTTTGGAATCCTGCAGGCGGTGTGGCGGCTCTCACACTGATGTCTTATTGGCAAAAGTGGCCCCCTTCTAAAAAAATAGTGAAGATCACTGTTCTATGGAGAATAGCCAGACCCAGACTATAGCCTTTGATGGCAGTTTGGAGATATGATTCTCCTACAAAAGGATAAAGCAGATAGTGAGGCCAAGGAGTTCCAGGGACTGCACCTCTTCTAATAGCTGTCGAGAGAAATGGATTGGATATTTTTAATGCTGATTCTTGGGGAGAAAGTCTAAAAGTGTCACTTGCTTGGATGTAACATCATGTTGTTTATATATATATATATATATATATATATATATATATATATATATATATATATATATATATATACAATGTCAAGGCTCATATAAGAGCGAACACACAGAACACACAACAAGGGGAGCAGAAGACAAGAGGGGCATGAGAGGAAAGCACAAAACAGTGGGGAACAGAGACATTAGGAGATCTGTGGAAGGGAGAAGGATGGGGTGGGGTACACATGGTAAACAAGATGGACACCACAGGGACTTTCAGGAAGAAAAATAGGGAATTTGAAGGAGGGGTTGGGGTAGATTAACGGCGGTAGTAAAGATTATGGATTTGGATGGGGGAAGATATAAGAGATGGTGATGAACAGCTGTTTTGAAGACAGAGAGGGAAGAGTGGGATTGAAGAGAGTGTGGGAGTTTCTTCCAAAGGCAGGAAAAAGAGGAATGAAGGAGTGAAGGTGACCAACGATCTTGATTTTGGTAGTTTTATCAGAAAGGTGCTGGTGGAACTTGAGAGCCCTGCATAAATATCGGAGGGACAGATCGCAGACAGAGCAGGGGCTAGGCTGGAGAGGAGATGGTAGGAGATAGAAAGACCACCGACCTGTCTGCAGTGAGTGAGAGACCCAAAGACTCAGCCTCATTGCGGAAGATACCGATGATCTTAAATGCCTTGTTTTCCCCAGCGTGAAGCCAAGAAAGGTAGGGAGGACCAGGCCAGAGGGGAGAGCAGTACCCCCCCCCCATCAGGCTATGGATAAAGGCTTTGTATGTGGTCAGGGGCTCAGGTGGGCCGAGGAAGGACTTTGCACGAAGGAGGATGCCCAATCGGCGACTGGCTTTGGAGGCCAGCTTGGAAATGTGGCTTTCCCTGGAAAGATCATGGCAGACAATGAGACCCAGAAGCTTGAATGAAAGGACTTCTTAAAGAAGATTGTTGAGAAAGTAGATGTGGGGGGGGGGGGCTTCCAGACGGTCATTTCAGAGAGACATCGTGAGAATGTGAGATTTGTCAAAAATTGAAAGACATGTTCCACGTGTTGGACCAGCTTGTGATTTTATCCAGATCTGCATAGAGTGAAGAGGCTGTTGCTTTCCGATCTGAGGGATGACAGATGTTATGGCAGAGGGTGGAGTCAGCATAGAGCGAAAGAGGATTTTCCAGAGTCGGAGTCGGAGAGATCATTGATGAAAACCAGAAAAAGAACAGGGCCCAGAACGCGACCTTGAGGAACTCCAGCCTGGACAGGAAGGGGGGATGAAATAACTCCATCTCGGGCCACACGTTGGCTGCGACAGGAGAGGAAGTCTGCGAGCCATGGGTGGAGATGGCCTGGATACCATAGGAAGAGAGTTTCGTGAGCAGGACAGGGTGACAGACCATGTCAAAAGCAGGCGATATGTCTTGGGATACGGCTCTGATTTCATGTCTGACATTTGAGGACCTCCATCCATTGTTGGGAGAGCAGAAGCAGCATGTCCAAGGTAGAGTGACCTGGTCTGAAACCAAATTGATTATCGGAAATCAAGCCATTGGAGAAGAGGAAGGATTTAATGTCTGAAGTGATGATGGATTCCATAACCTTGCTGATGATAGGAAGAAGGCTGATTGGTCTGTTGTTGCAGGGATCTATTTTTTCACCTTTTTTGTGCAGAGCGGTGATGTTTACTGATATCTAAGCAGATGGCAGATGACCTTGAGAAAATGATAGGGTGACTAGAACAAATAGAGGGTGAGCAAGAGCAGCAGAGCAGGTTTTTAGGACACGTGGGCTGATTCTGTTTGGACCCGTTGCAGAATCTGTGTCGAGGTTTGACAGCAAGCTCTCCACTTTGTCAGGAGAAAAGGATACAGAGTCCAGGAACAGCTTGGTATGACTGCATACGGTGGGTACAGAAAGTGTTGGGTTTGGGACACAAGATTTATGTGCAAACACGGAGTTTAGGCATTCAACCTTTTCGTGTGCAGTGTAGGCTGTGTTGCCATTTGAGGGAATGGAGGTGATGGAGGGGGAACATACACCAGAAACAGACTTAACTGGATGCCACCAGGATTTGGAGGAGTGAGAGAGGTTTGAGAGTTCAGACTTGAGATTCGAAAGATGTTGTTTTATGGCTCTCCTGAGGGTAGATACACACAATTGTTCCGACCTTTAAGGAAGGAACTGAAATTGCCTTCAGTTGGATTTGTCTTCCGTGAGGCGAAGGCAAGTTGTTTCAGAACAACTGCCTCACCTGGACAGGAGCTTCAGTGTACCATGGGCGGGAGGAAGGGTCGGACAACTGAAGATGAGATGGGATAAATCTGTGCATGAGAGAGAGAGAGCAAATGTCTTTAAAATAATTTCCAGGATGAGTTGATGTCAGAGGAAGTAGAGATGGGAGACCAGTGTAGAAGTTTGATGGCTGCTTGAAGACCCTGACAGTCAGCCAAACTGAAATGCCAGACTCGACGGTACCGAGCTGGTTCTCTAATAACAGCCAGAGAGATGTATACTTTAACAAGAATATGGTCGGATGAACCGATCGGAGCAGACGAAGAACAACAGATATTTTCTGGAAATTGTTCCAAAAGAGAGGGAGTACCATTGGTTGAGATCCGGGTCGGGAAGTTTACAGATTGAGTCAGTCCCAATGAGTCGCAAAAGTATTTTGCTGAGGTGCCATGGCAGGTGAGAGAGGTACCCACACCCAGCCAACTGGAATGATAACAATTGGAGTCACCACATGTGAGGAAAAGAGAGAGTTTGGCTGAGTGGATAGAAGTTGGTCCATGTTTTCGGATAGTGAGATGGAAATGGAGCCATCACTGTTTGGTGGACGGCACAACACACATATAAACATAAAGAGAGCAACTCCTCCCCCAGGATGAGACGAATGATAAAGATCTTCAAAAACTTCATGCAGAAGATCAAGGACAACTATCACAGCATAAGGAGTTACGCCATCCTGCATGTTAACCATTATGTATCCAACTCTAAACCCTTTCAAGCATGACAACGTGTCGGGTGAAATAACTTTCCCTTCAATAAATAACTCATAATATCCAAATTTAAACGTCACCACATCCAAAAAGGCAATGAACACTTTTTACACGAGATTATATTGACATATGATGTGTCTGCCTGGTGCGAAAAAAAAATTCTGCTTTAATAGGATCGGAAGATCATTTTTCTGTCCAAACCGTAGAGCTGTATATACAAAAACCACACAATGAAGTTCCACCATTGTGCACTTGGGTTTTTTTTCTTGCAGGGAAGGGAAACTTGAAGTGTGAGCTTCTGCCACAGTTTTATTGTTATCATAAGCTCGCGGGATAGCCGGGACTCGAGAGATGTGCAAACTCGCCTCTAAAGCTATAGAGCCTGGGTTTGAATCTCGCCCCAGCTCGAAAGTGCCATCCCGGTCTTTAACAGGTAGGGTGGTGATTCATCAATGTGTGTGCCATCCCTCGGGTGGACGTTAGACCCGGTGTCGCATCTGCCAGCATCAGTTGGTGAACGTTAAAGATCCCACAGTATCCTTCTTGAAGAGTGGGCGAGCCATTGCCGGTCCCCTGAACAGATTCCAAATTCCTGTCCTAACCCAGAAGAGGGTGTTGTTTCAGCAGCACAGCCACACACTCAGCCAATGATCCTACCGCACAGCTTTGTGCTGCATATGAAAGAAGAAAAGGAATTTTCTCGTCGTGTTCAGGAGTAGTTTATAAGCAGAAATTTGTTGTGTTGACATGGATGCCAGTTATTGAATGTATACCACTTATAAGGAATCGAACATTAGTTCTTCATGTGCTTCATTGTGGAAACGAAGCCAATCCCCTTGTTTGGCACAATATATCCATTAATGTTCTCCAACCATGTCCAACGGATAAAGGGTTAATACCCTTGAAGTTGCCTTGGCCTTTTGTCACTGGCAGAGGGCTCCATTGCTGCCCAAGGAAGGACATTAGCATTAGAATGGAAGTTTTGCTTATTGTCATTCTTCTCAGGTCTCATACAGCTTGTTTCCCACATGGGCATGACCCAATGTCCGGTTCCAGTACAGCAGCACCGTCCGGCTCAGCGCCATTGACATTTACCAGTTCTTCATCTCCGAAGGCTTTGAAGCGGTGAAGCATTGCACACAATATGTCCCACCCTGCCCGTAACCCTCACCCAAAGTAAAAATAAATAAATAAATAAATAAATAAATGTGATCGCTTGAAATTTCATCGCAGAGCGCCGAATCGGGTTACCCACCAATTTACTTAATTATTGAATGCCCCCATTTTCCTGCAAAACGTGCAATGTTGACGTCTTCCTGGGAATGCCAATGGGCACAAGCATTTAATTAAGTGGCGAACATGGTTTTAGACTCCAGTTTTATTACTGAAAATACAACTGACTTGTTTTTCCTCTGATTATTGGCATCGAGCTGTCAGTTTGAGTAAGGGACGCCTCTCAGTCAATGCTTGTTTTGTCATGTTTCCTGCTATCATGTAACCCATAAGGCTCCAGTGTTGGCTTAACGGTTCGAGTGGTGGCCTTGGGATCCTAGGATCCTGAGTTCAAATCCTGCTCGGCTGTTGAATTAATACCAGGTGGGGCTGTCTCTGCCTGTCATCCTTCCGTGGTGAACAAAATGAGTGCCAGCTTGCTGGTATGCTGTGTCGAAGTGGCGACCCGTCCAGTATTGTGTCCAATAGCCAAGGAGACTGCTTAGGCAGCACCAATGCTCTGCACAGAGTACGTTCCCAATCGATGGATGGATGGATGACTGGCTTCAGATCTTAGGGTCTCAAGTTCAAGATCCTGTTATATTCGTTGAATTAACAGCAGGTGTGTTGACTCAGATTGTCATCCTTCTGAGATCTGCTGAATGAGTACCAGCTTACTGGTACCAAGGGCACTGTATCAGCAGCACAGCCACATCCCCAGGAAATGATGCAAGCAGCAGCCATAGACTGCATCCAAATATATAGTTGTTGTTTTTTTAATTAATGTAACCCATGTAGATTTACACCTTAACACATTATTGGCGACATGCATCACAGTACAGATGGACCATTTAATTACAGGCCGGTGCTATATACTATTAAGGCTTTCCTGTTGAAAATGTGATACATGATATGCGATCTCTAAATACTTGTGACTAAGTCCAACAGGGTGGTGCGGAGGTGACGCACTTACTAATATGAGCTATCAAGTCTGGGATCAAATCCTGACCAAACTATAAACCGTCCGATTGATCTTCACAGGCAGGGCGTTGCATCAGAAAATTTGTTCCATCAGATAACATTTGCTGGTAGATGTTAAAGATCCTCCGGTGAGCTTTTTCGCCGACACCCTGAGCAAATTACAAATTCCTGCATCTCAGTGGTGTTTCCTGTATCGAGGTGGCGACCCATCCATAGACCATGATCGTAACCCCCTAACGAAAGTGCAACCAAACAACATCAAAAGTAAATCATCCACTTCATCACAACAAACAGTAAACACACAACCTTCTCTCTATGTTCCCAAACCCCCCCAACTCCCCTCTGATTTTTTTAAAATTACATTTGCACAGTGGGAAGGGAGAGGAGTCCTTTTGACTGGTGGAGTAAGTGGTGGGTTAATGCTGAAATAATTGTGGAGGATGGTTTGGAGGGATTCATGAGTACCGAGTAATCAAGATAATCAATACATAATCACATCTTCTTTGCAGTACAAGGACGGTACAAAGCATTTGTTGTATGGACCAATGTGTATGGCTATATTGGTAAGGGCTCAATTATCTGTGATGAGAAAATTGTCTTGACAAGAAAGGATCCACAGTATCCAAGCGATTGGCACTCAAATAGAGGTGCTCAAAGTCAGACATCATGGTGCCCAAACAAGGTTGATCGGTCCATCATGTGGTCGTGATTACCCACTGAAATGCAGTGACTTATTAGAAACCAAAATCGAAAAGTTATCCCTGGCGCTGGATTCTTCAAATAGCTTCACTGGTCCGTAATGAATCGTTTAATACAAGGAGGAGATTGCTTTTGACTTTCTACCAGCAAACTTTTTAATGAGACAAATTTTGAATACCATAGAACTTAAGTAAATATCTCAAGGGGGTAAATTTTTAATCGCATTCAAAGCCATACCTCATTATTTTGTCCCAATGTGCCCTCACTGCCCCTCCTGTCATCCGTTGTCTTTTTGTCCTCGATCCCCAAACTCTTCCACGAAACTCAATTTCGTGTTGAAGAAAGCCCTGCTCTTCATTGATACTTGTGCACTCGTATCCTCTGCTTTATGAGTGGCTGTATTCCAAAGTAATGTATATACCTGTCTCAATCGATGAATATATTCATCGAGATATTTTGAGTGGATCATTTGCTTTAGTTCAAAATCCATTCCATTTAACTTCCGAAAACACCTCTGGATCACCAACTCAGGACATTTCACGAAGAGAGCCAACGAAAGATATTGTTTCAAAACAATTTTCTCTCAATCCCAATGCCACAACTTACTGCTTCAAATTGCTTGGAAATGGAATGTGTGTGCGTGTGCGTGTGGACTGTCGAAAAAGTAACGGGACTGAGCCTGCTGTGTGCTCCACTGACAGACACAACTTGAATGAACGGGTTGAGTCACAGTCTTTCGCAACATTCCAGCAATATATATATGATTGGTGATGGTTGACTGCGCTCATTGTGTGATTTTTTACAGGTCCTGCTTTACACGTTGTCTAGTCTGAGCCGTTGCGCTATGAGTCGTAAGCAGATAACCAATTTGAAGTTTCTTGCCAAGCTTGGCAAAACACCTTCCAAATCCTTCGTAATGCTGCGGCAAGACTACAGGGAAGAAACGATGTCACGTACACGAGCATTTGAATGGCACAAGAGGTTCAAAGAGGGAGGGGAGGAGGTTGAAGACGATCCACGGTCTGGAAGACCTTCAACGAGCACAACGGCGGACAGCATCGAGCGTGTGATGCAGATCTTCGACTCATGGTGTGAATGATTGCTGAGGACCTTTCCATCAACAAGGACACTGTCTGGAGCATCATCACTAAAAATCTCGAAATGCGCAAGGTGTGCACAAAGATGGTCCCAAAGCTGTTGTCGGAGGACCAGAAACAGCATAGAGTCACTATCTGTCAAGACATTATCGAGCACCTCGAGGACGATCCAGACCTGCTCGGGAGAGTGTATATTCGAATACGATCCCGAGACCAAACGGCAGAGTCGTCAGTGGAAAAGTCCGGCATCACCAACACCAAAGAAAGCAAGGATGTCGAAGTCGAAGGTCAAGGTGATGCTAATCGTGTTTTTTGACATCAAGGGCATCGTCCACTTCGAGTTTGTACCACAGGATCAAACAGTGAATCAATACATGTACAAGGAGATCCTCCGGCATCTCATGAGATCAGTCCGGGACAAGAGGAGGGATCTGTGAGAGAACAACGCCTGGGTGCTCCACCATGACAACGCCCCTGCTCACAGTGCCCTGAGCATCCGACAGTTTCTGGCGGAGAGGAACGTGCCAACTCTGGAGCAACCCCCGTATTCACCAGACTTGGCCCCTTGTGATTTTTTTCTTATTCCCCAAGCTCAAGGGGGTGATCAAGGGGACCCGATTTCCTGATGTGGAGGCCATCAAAAGGGCCGGGACGACGGAGCTCCGGAGGATTCCAGAATAAGCCTTCCGTATCCGGGGGTGCATCGAAGCGTGGAAGAAGAGGATGGACAAGTGTGTGAGACTGAAGGGAAACTATTTTGAAGGGGCAAGCTGTGATTTCAATATACCGTATTTTTTGGAATAAAATTTCTCTGAAATCAGTCCCGTTACTTTTTAGACGGACCTCGTATGTATGTATATCTCTTCTTCTTCTTTCGGCTGCTCCCGTTAGGGGTCGCCACAGCGGATCATCCGTATGATCCGCATCGTGATTTGGCACATGTTTTACGCCGGATGCCCTTCCTGACGCAACCCTGGTCGCCTCTTACGACACAGGGATATGGTACACCTATTTTAACCGGGGTATACACCGGCCCAGTACACTGGTACTCATTTTGCCGACCTCGGAAGGATGACAGGCTGAGTCAACCCCCTGGTGTATTAATTCAGTGGCCCAACGGGGCTTGAACTCAGGACCTTTTGGATCGCAAGCCGCTGCCCGAACCACTGCGCCAACACCAGGCTTCCTCGTATATGTGTGTATATATATATATATATATATATATATATATATATATATATATATATATATATATATATATATATATATATATATATATATATATATATATGTATATATGTATGTATATATATATATATATATATATATATATATATATATATATATATATATATATATATATATATATATATATATATATATATATATATACATATATATATATATATATACACACACATATATATATATATACATATATACATATTGTTGTGGTTACCAGATTCGCAAACCACCATTCAGGTCCCTTAGGTGAGGTATCTCGGTAAGTGCATGTGTAGTTAGGCCCAAACCCGTTGTCTAGTGGGAATACATGTCATTTATACGTGCTGCGACTCTTCAGGATAGCCGTTTTTCTTTTACTATCTTTATTTTGGACCAACCGCCATGATCACAACCACAACATCAACCACCGACCACAACCACCGCTTCACCACAACCGCCACGACCTTTACCGTCACAACTCGCCACCATCGCATCACCGTCATCTCGCGCCACTCATGGGTACCGGTGTTGGACTCATGCAGAACGCGCGTCGAACAGCGTGTACAAAATCACGGATTTTCTGCTTCAAAAACGGATCAAAAACGACACACGCCCACTTTTTGCCGTCCAATCGGTGAGCGAGGGGCGATTTGGCCCCGCCTCCAGAACGATCGATATATGCAAATTTGTGGATCAAAAAGCCTTCACGCCCACTTTTTCTCGGGCCAATGGGGAGCGAGGTGAAAGGTCAAAGGGAGGGGGTCAAAGGCGAAGTTACGGGGGGATAAAAGGACCGTGTTCGTCAGTCAGAAGCGGTCGGAGAGTCGCAAACAAGAACGGGTCGGAGAGTCAAGAAGAGGAGAGTCGGAAGCAGAGGGTCAAGACTTCGCGGGCGGTGGAGCTGCTCGTCGTGTGCGTTGGAGTCGGAACGGAGGGGACGGAGCTGTGGAAAGGCGGCGACACCAGACGAGGGGGTGCTCGCGTCGTGCAGGAAGCTGCACCCGAGGGAGGCCGACAGCGCGACCTGGCCGAGGTGGAGACGCTCGTCGCACATAATAAAGATCCTCTATACCCCGAGCATCAGCAACCCCCACCTGTTTCCCCCCGCGCTGAGATAGTGCGACCAAGGGGGCCCCGTTCCCACCCCCTGCCAGGCACTGTCCACGAGGCCCGCGGGTTGCGGGGCCATCGCCGCTCCGCGTCTCATCACCAGACGGGTAGGCCCGACCCGGTCTCGGCCTCAGGCCTACCTCATTCTTGGGGGATGTTCTTTTCCTTGGTTTTGGGTATGTGTTGTCGGCGCCGTCTGTGAAGTAGAATTGTATAAGTGTTGCCGTGTGCTCGGTAGTCGGTATTAGCTCTGCACTGTGTTTTCACTTTTATGTTTGCTTTTTGTGTAAATGGAATTGTGTTTTCTTTTTTTCTGTGCATTTGGTGGAATTGTATTTGTGTGCTTTCCGTTCGTCGCGAATAAATGTGCTTTATTGTTGAACTGTTCTCCCGCTTCGCTTCGTCTTTTCCCCCATTGAACCCTCATCTTGCTTCACGTAAAGGGTTGGTAGTGGGCTGAGTACGCCCGATAATTAATCGAACCGTCGAGGTCGACGATAACACCGCTCGGTTATTCTGATAGTACGGAACGGGTCGCTTAAGTGGCCCGTGTCCGAAGTCGACCTGCGGCGAGGTGCGATCGCCCGGTCTACCCTCCGCGTGGGTACTTAGGTAGTTCGAATTTGGCGAGCAACCCTATCCCACGCGGGGGCTGATTGGCTCGATCGCGGTGAGACCGAAAGGTCCACCCGTGACTGGTTCCCGGCGTTAGTCCGAGAGGGTCACGACTGGATTGTCCGTCCGGTGGGCGACGTGCCGCGATTCGAGTTACGTGGCCGTCGCACGCCGGCGGGCGCGAAAACCGTAACACTGGTGTCAGGTCGTGCGATACAAATTCATCGCCCTCCTCGCGGCACTGGTATTGGAGAACGGGACAACGGGCTCTCCTGTCTCCAATTAAATTCACGGGAATCGGTCCAGGGGTGAGAGAAGCGACCCCCGATTCCCTCCAAATTACGAGCGAGTTAAATTAACCCTTCACGAGAAGCAAGATGGCGTCTCAAGGCGAGCGGGAGCCGGGGGTATTAGAAATGTATATGTGTAGTAATGTAGAATCCATGGTCCAGGATGGAATCCCCGAGCAGGAAATGTTGATTGTGCAGGAACACGGACTCGCCCAACTGAACCCAGAACCTGAGGTGGGTGCGGCAGCGGCCGCGGTGTATGACACCTCCCCCCCCCCTCTCCACCAAAACCCTTCCCCGACCCCTGCCGAAACGGCTCACCCAAGCGCACCCGACATGACCCAGCTATACACCATGCTGGCAAAAATGTATGCGGAAACGACAGCGAAGATGATTGCGAACATGAACAAGCAAATGGACGAAGTAAAAACGAAGATGGAAGCGAATATGAAAAACGAAATGAAAGGCATGAACGAACAAATGAACGAAAAGATGGATACAAATACAAATGAAGTGAAAACGACGATGGATGCGAATACACAACAAATAAACGAAAAGATGGATACAAAAATAAACGGAATGGAAGCAAACATGAAGGAAGAAATGAAAGAGCTACGGGGTGAGACGCAGAACATGGGCCGATGCCTGCAGGCGGGCATGAAGGCCGTGACAAAGGAAATAATAGTTGAGACAAGGGAGGTAAAGGGTGAAGAGTTGGGAGAGACACGGGAGATAGAAAAAATAGAGGAAAGACTACACGAGGAAGACGGGGTAAGTGACGCGCACACACACACGGAGGTAGTGGAGGATAATGGAGGTGAGCTCGCGGAGCGTGCAGGGACCCGGTGCGAGCACCTGGATGGCCTCCTCCAGGAACGAGGGGAGGGAGTATGCCCCCTTGAGGTGAGTCACGACCAGGTGAGTTCGGTCGTGCTTTGCGAGGTTGAGAGGAGGAGTGCTGTGGACGGGTGCACGGAGAGCTTGGGGGTATAGAGGCCCCGGAGACCCTTGTGGGGACACGAATCCCCAGTGTGGTTGTCCCTGTGTGTGTGGTGCAAGGTGTGAGTGCGGCACCGTGTGTGGAAGCGACCCCGTGTGTGGAAGCGACCCCGTGTGTGAGTGGTGTGGTGGCGATGGTGCCAGAGTGCGTGCTTCCCAGCACGCCGGGTGTGGATGGGGCACCGTGTGTGAGTGAGGCCGTGTGTGTGAGTGAAACGGCCAGTATGAGTGAGGCACCACGTGTGAGTGGTGTGGTGGCGATGGTGCCGGAGTACGTGCTTCCCAGCACGCCGTGTGTGGATGAGGCACGGAGTGTGAGTGAGGCACCGCGGGTTAGTGCCCCCGCGTGTGTGGGTGAGGCACCGTGTGTGGAAGAGACCGCGTGTGTGAGTGTCGCCGTGTGTATGAGTGAGGTACCGCGGGTGAGTGCCCCCGCGTGTGTGGATGAGGCACGGAGTGTGAGTGAGGCACCGCGGGTTAGTGCCCCCGCGTGTGTGAGTGAGGCACGGTGTGTGGATGAGGCACCGCGGGTGAGTGTCCCCGCATGCGTGAGTGAACGGCCGTGTGCAAGGTCGCTGTGTGCCAGGGAGACCGTGTGTGTGAGAGAGCGGTATGAGAGGGAGATGTCGGTTGGCATGCGGGAGCACGCAGCCGCGTCTCCCGGTGTGAATGTGATGGTGTGGACTGTGTGCGTCGTAACACGCAGGTGTGCGTGGGTTGAATGGAGGCGACGACGGAGACATGGGAGGAACGAAAGCCGAGTAGCGGCTGTAGTTGTTTCGTGGACCGTGCCGGGTTCACCCAGCAGTGAGCACGCGGTCCGTGCTGTGCAACGCACGAGACCACCACGTGCTCGCTTGCGAGAGTGAAGTCCCGGTCCGGAAACGCACGCGGTGGATTTGCCGATCCCGCGGACGGACAACGTTTAGGCAGGTAAATGGATTTGGACCGGACGGGTTCTCCACGCGATCGTGTGTGTGAAGCTCCAACGGGCGAAGCACATGTGTTCGCGTGGGGAACTCCTCGAGACGTGGGGCTTGTGTTTTTTTTTTATGCGCACGGTGACGCCATGGCTGCACGTGGGGTTGGAATCCGGCAGGAGGGGTATCTCTGCCGGATGGTACCGTCCAAGGAGGGACGAGGAACACGTGCAGCTGCATGACGTCACGGGCAGGTGCAAAGTGCGCGAGCTCTGAGTTGCCGCGCAGGTGCTGCGCATGAAAAAAAAAAAGAAACAAGAAAAAGCAAGCCTCACTTTCGGGTGTACAGGATTCCTGGGCAAGGGGTGAAAGACCCCCTTACCCTGGGCACAGGATGAAAACTAGTTAGGGGGAAGGGTTAGCTTAGTTAGACCGACTTCATGGGGCAGGGGTAAGTCCTCATGGAGTCCGTGGAATGGACTAGTTAGAGGGATTGTAGCCAGATTTAGGTTGGGAAATAAAATGTTTTTTTTTTTTTTGATTATTTGGAGACAGTGACAGACAGTGAATGTGTAGAGGGGACGTAGTTTAGCAACGTAGTGTTAAAAGGAACGTGCTTTAGTGTAAGGGATGACGTGGGAGCACGAGTTAGTCAGGGGATGTAGTTAGAAGGATGGCAGAGTTCAGCGGTGTGTGTGTTGAAGAGTTGTGAGGTGAGTACTTGTTGAGTGAGTGAGGCCAGCGGGTCTGTGTGAGTGGAGCGAATGGGGAATGCATGGTGCGATGAGTGATTGGGGGGAGGAGTGACTCCCGCCCAAGGGACCCCGGGGTCAGTGTAGAGTGAGTTAGCTGGGTTAGTCAAATTGAAAAATGGAGGTCGTTGTGTTGTTGGTGGGAATGTAGGCTCGAAACCCATTTGGAGGGGGTGCAGGAGCCCTGTTGACGGGCTTGGGAGCGTGGCTGCGAAAGGTGAGTATCGCTGAGTGGGTACCCCGGGCACCAGGCTAGTCGGCCGCGGTAGGCCATGGGCCCATGGGGGGCCGGGATAGAGTAGTGGGCACGGGTGCGCCTGCTTGGTGCGGGGGCCCGGGGCGCCATTAGCCGCGTGGGCAGTGTAGTGGGCACGGGTGACCCTCGGAAAGGGGCCCGGGAGGCCGGCCTGCCACGTGTGCGTTTCAGGGGAGGTGCCATGGGGGGCACTCCCCGGTGTTAGGGAGCTGGTAGGCTCGGAGGCAGTGTAGTGCCCGGGGGTGCCATAGCGGGAGATTCGGCAGAGGGTCGTGCCTGCCGGAGGGAGCCACGTGTCCCAGCCGGGAGACCGTGTGAGGGAACGGAGAGAAAATTGGGGGTGAGGCCCGAAATTGTGAGGACACCAACACAGGCGACGGGAATCTGGGTTGATAGAACCAATAGTTTAAGCGAGAGGCGCTTGTTGAAAGCCCCGGGGTAGTTTAACAGTTAAATGGTTAGGGTAGATTAGGAGATGTACCCCTCCGCACCATCCATCCCCTCGCTCTCGTTGTGGGCCGCTGGACCCACTTTGGGTTAGATCGCCGAACTCTGAGGAGGCCATTCTGAGGCTTCGTTGGGCCTCGACACAGGACGTTAGCTCTCCCTTATTCCCCTCCGGGAAGGGAACGTAGGGGTTGGGAGTAGGCTAGGTGACAGAATAGGTTAGCCGAACAAGGACGATAAAGGGGGTTAGGGGACGATTTATAGTGGGGAAATAAAAAAAAATAAAAAAATAAAAATTAAGGGGGCTAAATTGGTTTTTCACAAATTAAGGGAGTGGGTATGTACAGTGACAGGCAAAGGTGATAGGTTGGGAGGGAGACGGGTAGGTAGGTCCGAGCCCGCCTTCCAAGTGGCCAGCACCACCGCACTCCCTCCACCAACTTCCACTGACGGCAAAAGCTGGCCAGCTTCATCTGCTGGCTGTGTTACTGCAAGGCCTGTGCCGGCCAGTTCATCTGCTGGCTGTTTTTCTTCGAGGCCTGTGCCGGCCTGGTTCTGCGGGCTGAGTTTGCCTGCAGCGGCCTTATTCTGCGGGCTGAGTTTGCCTGCTCACCTTTGCCATGCCATGCCCACTGCCCATGTTCACCAGCCCCGTTCAATTTTGCTTTGCCCCCCCTGTTCATTTCCATGTGCGCCAGGATCCGCAAGGCAACAGTTTGCAAGCTGCAAGAACTGCCCTGTTGGCAGCTACAACACGGGCCTGCAGTGGCGGCCCGTGCACCGTGTTTGTGTCCATGCATCCATTCGTTGTGCTCATTGCGTGTGCCACTTGAGCTGGCACGGAGACTGCGTTTGTGCAGCCCATGCACCGTTGTGGTTCACTGCATTCAGTTCAAACCGTTCATGCATTCATTCGTTGTGCTCATTGCGTGTGCCACTTGAGCTGGCACGGAGACTGCGTTGTGCAGCCCATGCACCGTTGTGGTTCACTGCGTTCAGTTCAAAAGGGAAGGCCTTGGACTGCGTGTGAGCAGCCAGCCACGTTCCCTGTCACCTGCATTGTTTGAGTCAGAGACTGCATGTGGGCAGCCTGGCTCCCTGCTAACTGCTTTCTTTTGCAGAGTTCAATGATCCTGGGCCATGGTTTAGTGTAAAATTTGTAAGTTAAGGTAAGATGTACTGTAAATATGAGTGCGCCCCCCCGGCATGTATGTCTTAGCGCCGGCAATTTTATTTAAGTCGTCCGTGTGAGTGAGTTTGTTTAGATAGTTACGCAGCCCTCAGGTTATTTATTTTGGGGACACGAATACCATGAATGTCGCACTCAGGGATCCGTAGGTAAAATGTACTAGGGGAAAACTACACATGATGGCACACGAAAATTTGACGACTCGGGACGAGTCTGCAAAAAGGGAAGGGGGTAGTGTTGTGGTTACCAGATTCGCAAACCACCATTCAGGTCCCTTAGGTGAGGTATCTCGGTAAGTGCATTTGTAGTTAGGCCCAAACCCGTTGTCTAGTGGGAATACATGTCATTTATACGTGCTGCGACTCTTCAGGATAGCCGTTTTTCTTTTACTATCTTTATTTTGGACCAACCGCCATGATCACAACCACAACATCAACCACCGACCACAACCACCGCTTCACCACAACCGCCACGACCTTTACCGTCACAACTCGCCACCATCGCATCACCGTCATCTCGTGCCACTCATGGGTACCGGTGTTGGACTCATGCAGAACGCGCGTCGAACAGCGTGTACAAAATCACGGATTTTCTGCTTCAAAAACGGATCAAAAACGACACACGCCCACTTTTTGCCGTCCAATCGGTGAGCGAGGGGCGATTTGGCCCCGCCTCCAGAACGATCGATATATGCAAATTTGTGGATCAAAAAGCCTTCACGCCCACTTTTTCTCGGGCCAATGGGGAGCGAGGTGAAAGGTCAAAGGGAGGGGGTCAAAGGCGAAGTTACGGCGGGATAAAAGGACCGTGTTCGTCAGTCAGAAGCGGTCGGAGAGTCGCAAACAAGAACGGGTCGGAGAGTCAAGAAGAGGAGAGTCGGAAGCAGAGGGTCAAGACTTCGCGGGCGGTGGAGCTGCTCGTCGTGTGCGTTGGAGTCGGAACGGAGGGGACGGAGCTGTGGAAAGGCGGCGACACCAGACGAGGGGGTGCTCGCGTCGTGCAGGAAGCTGCACCCGAGGGAGGCCGACAGCGCGACCTGGCCGAGGTGGAGACGCTCGTCGCACATAATAAAGATCCTCTATACCCCGAGCATCAGCAACCCCCACCTGTTTCCCCCCGCGCTGAGATAGTGCGACCAAGGGGGCCCCGTTCCCACCCCCTGCCAGGCACTGTCCACGAGGCCCGCGGGTTGCGGGGCCATCGCCGCTCCGCGTCTCATCACCAGACGGGTAGGCCCGACCCGGTCTCGGCCTCAGGCCTACCTCATTCTTGGGGGATGTTCTTTTCCTTGGTTTTGGGTATGTGTTGTCGGCGCCGTCTGTGAAGTAGAATTGTATAAGTGTTGCCGTGTGCTCGGTAGTCGGTATTAGCTCTGCACTGTGTTTTCACTTTTATGTTTGCTTTTTGTGTAAATGGAATTGTGTTTTCTTTTTTTGTGTGCATTTGGTGGAATTGTATTTGTGTGCTTTCCGTTCGTCGCGAATAAATGTGCTTTATTGTTGAACTGTTCTCCCACTTCGCTTCGTCTTTTCCCCCATTGAACCCTCATCTTGCTTCACGTAAAGGGTTGGTGGTGGGCTGAGTACGCCCGATAATTAATCGAACCGTCGAGGTCGACGATAACACCGCTCGGTTATTCTGATAGTACGGAACGGGTCGCTTAAGTGGCCCGTGTCCGAAGTCGACCTGCGGCGAGGTGCGATCGCCCGGTCTACCCTCCGCGTGGGTACTTAGGTAGTTCGAATTTGGCGAGCAACCCTATCCCACGCGGGGGCTGATTGGCTCGATCGCGGTGAGACCGAAAGGTCCACCCGTGACTGGTTCCCGGCGTTAGTCCGAGAGGGTCACGACTGGATTGTCCGTCCGGAGGGCGACGTGCCGCGATTCGAGTTACGTGGCCGTCGCACGCCGGCGGGCGCGAAAACCGTAACAATATATACATATATACATATTTATTTATTTATTTATTTAATACAGTCAACCCCTGTTTCATCGTGGTTCACCTATCACGCCCCTGGTTCATCGCGGGTTTTCCCTTGGAACGTAACTTTTTTTCTGTGGATTCCCCCCGGTACATCGCGGTAATAATATATAAAATATAAATTATTTAAGCAATAAATTATAACGCGTGGTGCTCGACCAGTCACACAACGCACGAGACAAAGTTTCGCTTGTGAACTTCGAATATTTTCTATGTTTTTTCTCCAAGCCCCACGATGCCGCCCAAACGTCCTGCACCTTCTAAGGCTTCTGGCAAGGAACCGAAGCGCCAGAGGAAGGTCCTGTGACGCTCCAGGAAAAGGTTAAGGTAAAGGTGCTCGATATATGCTTCAGGAAGGAAAAAGGTTTGCCGCCGTTGGACGAGCACTGCTCGAACCCAGCACCTCAAAACCGACCAGACCAGACGAGTCGATCTCCGGCACCTCAAACCCAATCACGGCCAAACCGACCAGACCAGACCAGTCGATCTCCGGCACCTCAAACCCAATCACGGCCAAACCGACCAGACCAGACCAGACGAGTCGATCTCCGGCACCTCAAACCCAATCACGGCCAAACCGACCAGACCAGACCAGTCGATCTCCGGCACCTCAAACCCAATCACTGCCAAACCGACCAAACCAGACACAACAACAACAACAACAACAACAACAACAACAACAACACAATACCCCTGGCTATTTGGAATCCGTGTCGTTGGATATGACCTTTTGCTTCCGGTTGTTTTTTAAACGCTGTGCGGTGTATAAACGCGATTGGGTTTTATTTCTATCTTGTGAATATTACTTAACGCATGCACATGAGAGAATATGAAACAATAAAAACAACACAATACCATGGCAATTGTAAATCCGTGTCGTTGGCTATGATCCTTTTGCTTCCGTTTTTTTGTTTGTTTCTGGTTTTTTTTTGCTTGTTTCCGGTTTTTGTCATGGGGAATGATGCATGCCGGGAAATAAAGGCATCGCCAGAGACATGAAAGACCCAAATAATATCAGACATGGTGTATATTTCCTCCACTGATTTTAATAAAGATATCTCCCGCATCATCAAAAAATAATTTTTAATCGTGATTTACGTTATTTGATCGCTGATCCCGAATCCAGGCCGAAGTAACCGGAAATTGCATAAACAGTTGTCAACAAGTTATAGGTAAAGTCAGAAGCGAATGCAAGAAGAATTCTACGTTCGCTTCTCGGCTTTGCCTATTCCATATTAAGATCATCCACAGGGCACGAACTCTGCTAGTACATTATAAAGCAGGAATGTCTCTTCTCTATAAAATGAAGGCCGCTGGGCCGGTTACTTTGAGCGGCTGTACCAGGCTGATCCACCAGCTGTTGAGTTGGATGTCAGGGGTGTTGATGTGCCTCTTGCTGACCCTCCAATCAACTGTGATCCACCTTCGTTTGTGGAGACACAGGCTGCGGTGAACCGGTTGAAATGGAGTAGAGCTCCTGGGAACTGTGACAACCATGCTGAACTTCTCAAGGCTGATGGAAATGCTGTACTCATCTCATTGCATGCAGTTCTTTGTTTTGCCTGGAACACAGGCATCATCCCAACTGATTGGAAGAGTGGCCTTGTTGTCCCTCTCTGGCAAGGGAAGACTGATCGCCAGGACTGCAACAACTACCGAGGGGTGACACTGCTCTCAGTGCCAGCAAGGTCTTTGCTCGGATAATTATTGATAGGGATTGCCACCATCTGATTGCGCACCAGCATCCAGAGCATCCCTCAGACCGGCAAGCAGCAGCTTCTTCGCTCACTGCAGATCTGGATAAAATCACAAACTGGTCCAACACGTAGAACATGTCTTTCAATCCAGACATATCTCACACTCTCACTATGTCTCTTCGAAAGGACCGTTTAGAACCCCCCCCCATCCACTTTCTCAACAATCCTCTGGAAGAAGTCCTTTCTTTCAAGCTTCTGGGTCTCACTATCTGCCATGACCTTTCCTGGGAAAGTCACATTTCCAACCTCGCCTCAAAAGCCAGTCGCCGACTGGGAATCCTCCGTCGTGCAAAGTCCTTCCTTGGCCCTCTTGAGCTCCTGATCACTTACAAAGCTTTTGTCCGTAGCCTGATGGAGTACTGCTCTCCCCTCTGGGCTGGTGCTCCTGCCTCCCACCTTTCTCGGCTTCACGCTGTCGAAACCAGGGCATTTAAGATCATCGGCATCTCCCGCAATGAAGCTGAGTCTTTGGGCCTCTCACTCAATCACCACAGGTTGGTCGGTGGTCTTTCTGTCCTCTACCGACTCCTCTCCAGCCTTGCCCCCCCCTGCTCTCTCTGCGATTTGTCCCCACCACATTTCCACAGGGCGCTCAAGGTCCGCCAACAACCCCCTTCTGGTAAAACTACCAAAATCACGAATCACTGCTCATCTTCACTCTTTCATTCCTCTTTTTTTCCCGCCTTTGGAATAAACTCCCTCACTCTATTCTTTCCCATTCTTCCCTCCAGGCTTTCAAAACAGCTGTTCACCACCACCTCTTATCTTCCCCCATCCAAATCCTCGATCTGTTATACCCCCGATAATCCACCCAAACCCACTTCCTTCAATTCCCCTGCTTTCCTTCCTGAAAGTCCCTGTAATGTCCATCTTCTCTTCGCCATGTTCCCCGTCCCATCCCCATCCCTCTCCCTTCCACAGTTCACCTAATGTGTCTGTTCCCCACTGTTGTGTCCCTCCCACTCCCGCCCCTCTTGTATCATGCCCCCTTGCTGTGAGTTGTGTGTTAGCTCTCATACGAGCCTCGACAAGGTATACAAAAAAAAGTACGCTTCACACCGAGGAGGTCAACGATTGACCATATCCTTGTTCTTCGGGTCCTCACCAAATGCAGACGAGAGTTTCAGCAGGGGCTGCTTGCAGCCTATGTTGATATCTGTAAAGCATTTGATTGTGAATCGGGATGCCCTCAGGCATCTTGGTCTTCTGCCCATCTTGGTCTTCATGGGGTGCAACCAAAACTGATCAATCTGATGTCTGAACTGTACTCTGGTACTGAGAGTGCTGTGAGATGTGCTGATACCATCTCTGACTTATTTACAGTTGTTCCTGGAGTTTGTCAGGGGTGTGTACTGGCCCCCACACTTTTCAGTGCTTGTATGTACTGGATTCTGGGGAGGATGTCAGAGAGATCAAGCTGTGATGCATCGTTTGGGAATGTCAAGATCGCTGACCTTGATTTCACAGATGAAGCAGTCATCTTTGCGGAGACTTTAGATATCCTTTTGGGAGTCCTCGAGGTGCTGAATGAGGAGTTGGAGCCACTGGGATTATGGGTTTCCTGGATCAAAACTAAGATCCAGGCTTTCAATCACATCTTGGATGACGCTATCTTGTCTGTACCGGTTTGTGGTGAGGATGTTGAGGGCACTGAGAGATTCACTTACCTTGGCTGTGATATTCATATCTCTGCTGGTTGTGAATAAGAGATCAATAGACATCTGTGTTGGGACTGGGGAGTCATGGATTTACTGGATCACGTTGTGTGGCGCTGTCGGTACCTGTGCAAATGGACGAAAGTCCGAGTTTTCATGTCCTTGGTGCTTCCAGTCTTGTTCTGCAGATGTGAGACTTCGACTCTGACCAGGGATCTAAGATGGAGAGCTAATTCCTTTGGTCCCATGTCTCTTCAGAGAATCCTTGGCTTTCACTGGTCGGACTTTGTGTCCAACGAGCGGTTGCTGAGAGAGACTTGAATGAGATTTGTTACCTGCATCGTCCGTGAGCATCAGCTGTGGATGTATGGGCATGTGGCTCGTTTTCCTGACACTGATCCTGCTCACCAGTTTCTCTCAGTGAGGGAGCCTCATGAGTGGAGGAGACCAATGGGCTGACCATGTTCCTCGTGGTTGTCGCAGGTTGATCGGTATCTCAAGGAGATGGGGATGGACCCAGCATCTGCCTGAGAGATAGCCAGACTGAGGACACTGGAGTACCGGCAGATAGTAAACGCAGCAGCGCGCTGCTCCGGCGCATGCTCTCATACCTGACCTGACCCACCAAGCCTTTTGCGGAACATTTTTGGGTCCCAGCTAGTGTCTTAAGGTGGATTGGAGGTTTCATAAATACCTCAATACAATTATGATTTTGAGTTTCAATCGGTACAAAGCTACTCCCAATCTGGATGTAACGTCAGAACAACGTTTCTCTTTGATTCCCTCACGAGTGTTTATAACATTCTATTTTGTTGAATTAATGGTATTGTTACGAATTTGGGAATTCGATTGCACACAACATTCAGCTTCCTTTAGTCAGTTATGTCGATAAGTGCATGTTCCCTAGATAGTTCACCTTCCATTGTTTAATGGGCAGAAATCGATTAAGTGCGCTGCGAGATTCAATTTAATAGTTTGGGAGCGATCATAACACAAAGGAAGACGCCCCTCCCTCTCTTCTGTGAAGAGGAACAAGAGCCCTCCCATCCCGTGATTCATGACTTCAACAACTCCCTCCCACCCGTGGTTGAGCATAAGGGCATGAGTCCTCATACAATGATTCAATCATACAATGATTTCATACAATGATTCGCAGAACACCATAAAGGTCCTTAGTTCAGTTAGATCGATAAGTCTGTGTTCCGTTAGATTTCCCCACCGTTGTTTAATGGGTTTTATTCGTGTTTACAGGGCTGTGATCCTTTGAGATAGTGTTTTTCTTTGACTATCGTTATTTTGGACCAGCCACATTTCAACCACCACAACCACCTTCACAACGCCACCATCACAACAATCACGATCGCCTCAACCACCAACGACAACCACAACCACACCTGCCTCTCAACAAACCACGCTATCCTCATCACCTCAACCACAAGACCAACCACAATTACGCCAATCACCTAACCACCTTCCCCGCTACGCCAACTGCCATTCCCCTTCTCCACAAGCCAAACCACAAGCCTCTCTGCTCATAAAAACCGTCTCTACAAAGAGAAAGGAACAAGCGATTCCGAGAACGCCAAGGAAAAAGAACAAGGTATTTCGGTTGTGCACGGATTTTCCCGCCTGTTTTTCCCGCGCGCCGATCGGGGAGATCGTTCATCATTGGTCGGTTCGTGGAAGTGAGGCGCTGGAAATAAGGAACGCCCCCTTTCTCGAAGCTTCCCGCAGGAGCTGGAAGGGGGGCGGAGCGATAAACGGGGAGGAGCGAGGCGTTGGAACTGAGGAATATAAGGGCACGCAGCACGCCAAGTGGAGAGTGTTGGTGGTTTCTTCTGGTGGTCTTCTTGGTCGGGATCTTCAACTCGTGGTGGCCTGTCTGTGGAGAAGCGGTCCGTAGGACGACCCGTTCGTCAGAGCTCGCAGTCGGTGGGGATTCCGGGCGTGGCACCAGGGACGTGGACGGGAGGCGCCGCTTTGACAGCTCTGTCGCGCAAGCCTGCGCATCCGTGTGGAGAGCGCCGTAGAGAGCTCGCCGGCCCCATGGAAGGCCGAGCTCAGCCGCGGCCGTCCTAGCTGCCGTTGGGGACAGACGTCGCGACTCACCCACCATCGCACCACGAGGGTGCAGGTAACCTGCAACGGTCTGGTGGGGGCCGTTCGGTCATCCAGGCTCCACGCCATAAAGGTCTACGGACCCTGTCTGGCGCCCTTGTCTTTGGGGGTAGCCTTTTCTTTTCTTTTGAATGAATGTTGGTGGCGCCGTGTCCTGTAAGTAAAACTGGTTAACGTTTGTACATTAATAAATAATAGTCGGTCGTAGTGTTTTTGCCTTGCTCGTGTCCTTGTCCCCGTCCCGTGCATGATTGCTTTGGCTGTACATACGTGCATACGTGTTAAATGAAATAAATGTGCTTGGTTAAATGTACCCCGTTCATTGCGTCCTCCTTTCTCCCCATGGAAATGCCATCTTGCATTGCGGAATAATAGTTGGGTTGTTAAATACCCGTTAAATAGAATCGGATCCGGCGAGGTCGGGTGATAAAACCCGCTCGGTTATCACTGCAGAACGGAACGGACCGCTTGAGCGGTATCTTGGTATCTTGGTTCATTTCACACAATGAGAGTACCCATCCACAGTTGATATTGATACCTTGGTTCATGTCACACAATGAGAGTACCAATGCACAGTTCCTATTGATACCTTGGTTCATGTTACACAATGAGAGTACCTATTCACAGTTCATATTGGTACCTTGGTTCATTTCACACAATGAGAGTACCAATCCACAGTTGATTTTTGTATCTTGGTTCATTTCATACAATGAGAGTACCTATCCACAGTTGATATAGGTACATTGGTTCATTTCACACAATGAGAATACCAATCCACAGTTGATTTTGGTATCTTGGATCATTTCATACAATGAGAGTACCTATTCACAGTTGATATAGGTACCTTTGTTCATTTCACACAATGAGAGTACCTATCCACAGTTGATATAGGTACCTTGATTCATGCCACACAATGAGAGTACCAATGCACAGTTCATTTCACACACTGAGAGTACCTATCCACAGTTCATATTGATACCTTGGTTCATGTCACACAATGAGAGTACCTATCCACAGTTCATATTGATACCTTGGTTCATGTCACACAATGAGAGTACCTATCCACAGTTGATTTTGGTATCTTGGTTCATTTCACACAATGAGAGTACCAATCCACAGTTGATTTTTGTATCTTGGTTCATTTCATACAATGAGAGTACCAATCCACAGTTGATTTTTGTATCTTGGTTCATTTCATACAATGAGAGTACCTATCCACAGTTGATATAGGTACATTGGTTCATTTCACACAATGAGAATACCAATCCACAGTTGATTTTGGTATCTTGGATCATTTCATACAATGAGAGTACCTATTCACAGTTGATATAGGTACCTTTGTTCATTTCACACAATGAGAGTACCTATCCACAGTTGATATAGGTACCTTGATTCATGCCACACAATGAGAGTACCAATGCACAGTTCATTTCACACACTGAGAGTACCTATCCACAGTTCATATTGATACCTTGGTTCATGTCACACAATGAGAGTACCTATCCACAGTTCATATTGATACCTTGGTTCATGTCACACAATGAGAGTACCTATCCACAGTTGATTTTGGTTTCTTGGTTCATTTCACACAATGAGTACCTATCCACAGTTGATATTGGTACCTTGGTTCATGTCAAACAATGAGAGTAGCTATCCACAGTTGATATAGGTACCTTGGTTCATGTCACACAATGAGAGTACCTATCCACAGTTGATTTTGGTATCTTGGTTCATTTCACACAATGAGAGTACCCATCCACAGTTGATATAGGTACCTTGGTTCATGTCACACAATGAGAGTACCAATCCACAGTTCATATTGATTCCTTGGTTCATGTCACACAATGAGAGTACCAATGCACAGTTCATATTGATTCCTTGGTTCATTTCACACAATGAGAGTACCAATCCACAGTTGATTTTGGTATCTTGGTTCATTTCACACAATGAGAGTACCAATCCACAGTTGATTTTTGTATCTTGGTTCATTTCATACAATGAGAGTACCTATCCACAGTTGATATAGGTACATTGGTTCATTTCACACAATGAGAGTACCAATCCACAGTTGATTTTGGTATCTTGGATCATTTCATACAATGAGAGTACCTATTCACAGTTGATATAGGTACCTTTGTTCATTTCACACAATGAGAGTACCTATCCACAGTTGATATAGGTACCTTGATTCATGCCACACAATGAGAGTACCAATGCACAGTTCATTTCACACACTGAGAGTACCTATCCACAGTTCATATTGATACCTTGGTTCATTTCACACAATGAGAGTACCAATCCACAGTTCATATTGATTCCTTGGTTCATTTCACACAATGAGAGTACCAATCCACAGTTGATTTTGGTATCTTGGTTCATTTCACACAATGAGAGTACCAATCCACAGTTGATTTTTGTATCTTGGTTCATTTCATACAATGAGAGTACCTATCCACAGTTGATATAGGTACATTGGTTCATTTCACACAATGAGAGTACCAATCCACAGTTGATTTTGGTATCTTGGATCATTTCATACAATGAGAGTACCTATTCACAGTTGATATAGGTACCTTTGTTCATTTCACACAATGAGAGTACCTATCCACAGTTGATATAGGTACCTTGATTCATGCCACACAATGAGAGTACCAATGCACAGTTCATATTGATACCTTGGTTCATGTCACACAATGAGAGTACCTATCCACAGTTCATATTGATTCCTTGGTTCATGTCACACAATGAGAGTACCAATGCACAGTTCATATTGATACCTTGGTTCATTTCACACAATAAGAGTACCAATCCACAGTTGATTTTGGTATCTTGGTTCATTTCACACAATGAGAGTACCTATCCACTGTTGGTATAGGTACCTTGGTTCATGTCACACAATGAGAGAACCAATCCACAGTTCATATTGATACCTTGGTTCATTTCACACAATGAGAGTACCGATCCACAGTTGATTTTGGTATCTTGTTTCATTTCACACAATGAGAGTTCCTATCCACAGTTGATATAGGTACCTTGGTTTCTGTCACACAATGAGAGTACCAATCCACAGTTGATTATGGTATCTTGCTTCATTTCACACAATAAGAGTTCCTATCCACAGTTGATATAGGTACCTTGGTTCATGTCACACAATGAGAGAACCAATCCACAGTTCATATTGATACATTGGTTTGATTTCACATAATGAGAGTACCTATCCACAGTTGAAATTGGTACTTTGGTTCATTTCACACAATGAGAGTACCAATCCACAGTTCATATTGATACCTTGGTTCATTTCACAAAATGAGAGTACCTATCCACAGTGGATTTTGGTATCTTGGTTCATTTCACACAATGAGAGTACCAATCCACAGTGGATTTTGGTATCTTGGTTCATTTCACACAATGAGAGTACCAATCCACAGTTGATTTTGGTATCTTGGTTCATTTCACAAAATGAGAGTACCTATCCACAGTTGATTTTGATATCTTGGTTCATTTCACACAATGAGAGTACCTATCCACAGTTGATTTTGATATCTTGGTTCATTTCACACAATGAGAGTACCTATCCACAGTTGATTTTGATATCTTGGTTCATTTCACATAATGAGAGTACCAATCCACAGTTCATATTGATTCCTTGGTTCATTTCACACAATGAGAGTCCCTATCCACAGTTGATTTTGGTATCTTGGTTCATTTCATACAATGAGAGTACCTATCCACAGTTGGTATAGGTACCTTGGTTCATGTCACACAATGAGAGTACCAATCCACAGTTCATATTGATGCGTTGGTTCATTTCACATAATGAGAGTACCTATCCACAATTGATATTGGTACCTTGGTTCATTTCTCACAATGAGAGTACCAATCCACAGTTCATATTGATGCCTTGGTTCATTTCACATAATGAGAGTACCAATCCACAGTTCATATTGATGCGTTGGTTCATTTCTCACAATGAGAGTACCTATCCACAATTGATATTGGTACCTTGGTTCATTTCTCACAATGAGAGTACCTATCCACAATTGATATTGGTACCTTGGTTCATTTCTCACAATGAGAGTACCAATCCACAGTTCATATTGATGCCTTGGTTCATTTCACATAATGAGAGTACCAATCCACAGTTCATATTGATGCGTTGGTTCATTTCTCACAATGAGAGTACCTATCCACAATTGACATTGGTACCTTGGTTCATTTCTCACAATGAGAGTACCAATCCACAGTTCATATTGATGCCTTGGTTCATTTCACATAATGAGAGTACCTATCCACAATTGATATTGGTACCTTGGTTCATGTCACACAATGAGAGAACAAATCCACAGTTCATATTGATACATTGGTTTGATTTCACATAATGAGAGTACCTATCCACAGTTGAAATTGGTACTTTGGTTCATTTCACACAATGAGAGTACCAATCCACAGTTCATATTGATACCTTGGTTCATTTCACAAAATGAGAGTACCTATCCACAGTGGATTTTGGTATCTTGGTTCATTTCACACAATGAGAGTACCAATCCACAGTGGATTTTGGTATCTTGGTTCATTTCACACAATGAGAGTACCAATCCACAGTTGATTTTGATATCTTGGTTCATTTCACACAATGAGAGTACCAATCCACAGTGGATTTTGGTATCTTGGTTCATTTCACACAATGAGAGTACCAATCCACAGTTGATTTTGGTATCTTGGTTCATTTCACACAATGAGAGTACCAATCCACAGTTGATTTTGGTATCTTGGTTCATTTCACACAATGAGAGTACCAATCCACAGTTGATTTTGGTATCTTGGTTCATTTCACAAAATGAGAGTACCTATCCACAGTTGATTTTGATATCTTGGTTCATTTCACACAATGAGAGTACCTATCCACAGTTGATTTTGATATCTTGGTTCATTTCACATAATGAGAGTACCAATCCACAGTTCATATTGATTCCTTGGTTCATTTCACACAATGAGAGTACCAATCCACAGTTCATATTGATACCTTGGTTCATTTCACAAAATGAGAGTACCTATCCACAGTTGATTTTGATATCTTGGTTCATTTCACACAATGAGAGTACCAATCCACAGTGGATTTTGGTATCTTGGTTCATTTCACACAATGAGAGTACCAATCCACAGTTGATTTTGGTATCTTGGTTCATTTCACAAAATGAGAGTACCTATCCACAGTTGATTTTGATATCTTGGTTCATTTCACACAATGAGAGTACCTATCCACAATTGATTTTGATATCTTGGTTCATTTCACATAATGAGAGTACCAATCCACAGTTCATATTGATTCCTTGGTTCATTTCACACAATGAGAGTCCCTATCCACAGTTGATTTTGGTATCTTGGTTCATTTCATACAATGAGAGTACCTATCCACAGTTGGTATAGGTACCTTGGTTCATGTCACACAATGAGAGTACCAATCCACAGTTCATATTGATGCCTTGGTTCATTTCACATAATGAGAGTACCAATCCACAGTTCATATTGATGCGTTGGTTCATTTCACATAATGAGAGTACCTATCCACAATTGATATTGGTACCTTGGTTCATTTCTCACAATGAGAGTACCAATCCACAGTTCATATTGATGCCTTGGTTCATTTCACATAATGAGAGTACCAATCCACAGTTCATATTGATGCGTTGGTTCATTTCTCACAATGAGAGTACCTATCCACAATTGATATTGGTACCTTGGTTCATTTCTCACAATGAGAGTACCTATCCACAATTGATATTGGTACCTTGGTTCATTTCTCACAATGAGAGTACCAATCCACAGTTCATATTGATGCCTTGGTTCATTTCACATAATGAGAGTACCAATCCACAGCTCATATTGATGCGTTGGTTCATTTCTCACAATGAGAGTACCTATCCACAATTGATATTGGTACCTTGGTTCATTTCTCACAATGAGAGTACCAATCCACAGTTCATATTGATGCCTTGGTTCATTTCACATAATGAGAGTACCTATCCACAATTGATATTGGTACCTTGGTTCATTTCTCACAATGAGAGTACCAATCCACAGTTCATATTGATGCCTTGGTTCATTTCTCACAATGAGAGTACCAATCCACAGTTCATATTGATACCTTGGTTCATTTCATACAATGAGAGTACCTATCTACAGTTCATATTGATACCTTGGTTCATTTCATACAATGACAGTACCTATCCACAGTTCATATTGATACCTTGGTTCATTTCACACAATGACAGTACGTATCCACAGTTGATATTGGTACATTGGTTCATTTCACACAATGAGAGTACCTATCCACAGTTCTTATTGATACCTTGGTTCGTTTCACACAATGAGAGTACCTATCCACAGTTGATATTTGTACCTTGTTTTATTTTACATTAAGAAAGGACTGAACTTAGATCAATTTGAATTCCAAAATTGCACTATCCAGCAAAGGGGGCACCCCCCCCTCCTCCCTCCAGTAAAAGATGACGGAGGTTTCTTTCACAATATTGCGAGATTCCCAGAATTATTCAGACAAAGACCCTTATAATGATGGGTTTTCTGTTGTGGTCCCTGATCAATTTTTAAAGATAAACTAGTTGGAAAGAGAAAGCTGCTTCCATCACTCCCCCGCCCAAAAAAATAACCCACGTTTGAAGCAAAAGCATGGTGTGTGTGTGTGTGTGTGTGTGTGTGTGTGTGTGTGTGTGTGTGTGTGTGTGTGTGTGTGTGTGTGTGTGTGTGTGTGTGTGTGTGTGTGTGTGTGTGTGTGTGTGTGTGTGTGTGTGTGTGTGTGTGTGTGTGTGTATATGTTGTCAGAGCCATGGGTACCGAGACACCAGCTTGTCATTCAAGGGGAATAATAAGAATAATAATAAGACAATAATAATTGTCCTCGGTAGAGCCAGACCTGGGGCCACTACTCACAATTAACATTATGGTACGGTGGGTTGTTTTAAAACCATGAACGCCACCCAGTCAACCACGAGTTCTGTCCACCGTCAATTTATTCCGTTTATCTGGAGGTCACGTGGTTACTTGAGCGGGGAGCACGCCCTCGGCAAAGCACCAATGTTATCTCGATTAGATTTTAATTCTGGCGGCCGAGCGTTTTAACCGCTGGTGCGTGCTGACGATTTTTGGTCAAATCTGTGGTAATTTCCTCCCAGTCTATCTCGGTTCGGACAATGCAAGACCAATGGTAGGAAAGGACAAACATGGACAGGTTGGAAATCGACAAATGATTTATTAATAATAAAATAACTAAATAAAAAGAACTTTATTTTCTGAGGAAAGTAAATGAATAAATTCCAAAGCAATCAAAATGAATAGTGAATCAGGAAAAATCAATCAAAAATGACAGGAAAGAGACAGAGAGCAGATGCTTATCTGGGCAGGACTTACTTACAACTAAACACAGCAGCAGATCATTCGGGGGGGGGGGGGGGGGGGATGGGGAAGAAGAGTCATCTCGCTCACCAGAGAGTAGTCGTCCGTGAAGTTAAAACATCCTGAAATGTGTACGTGCATGTTTTGTCCGTTGGCAGCACCTAGCCTTGCCGTGCACCCACTAGCGAACAGCCTTGGATGCCAGTCGACGTCTGGGGGGGGGGGCACCGAGATCATCTGTCATGGGTTTAGACCCTAGTGCTGCAACATGGGCAGCTCCTCACGCTTCACGAAACTGGTGATGTCCAGTGACCCACACGATCCGTCGGTAACTGACCCACGCCTCATTCATTGGTGACAGATCCGTGACTCACTCGTTGTCGGTGCTGCACACACACACACACACACACACACACACACCACATGCTCACTTGCTCACTTGCAGGCTCGCACGCTTCCTCGCTTACACGCTTCCTCGCTTACACGCTTCCTCTCTGGCTCGCTTCTTCTCTCGCGCGCTTCAACTCTCGCTTTATTTTTCTCTCTTGCGCACTTACACACTCACTTCTTCCCTCGCGCACTTACACCCACAGCATCTTGCTCACTTCTCGTGCGCTTCCTCTCTCACTTTCTTCTCTCTCCTCAGAACGGACCTCCAATTCTTTTTGTATGTGTGGCCCATCTCAGTGGGCGCAGAGTCCCCCCAAGCTCACCCCTCCCCACTTGCGCACCGTTACCATGACAACCCGTGCGCTCAATAAAAGGCGGGCGTCGGCGCTCGAGAAAGAAATGTTGTTGTGGTGCCAGGATTCGGTGGTGATGACGACCGCGAGACGGAGCAGTTGGGCCATCTCCCCTCCGAACACCCGGAATTGAAGGTCGTTACTACAGACAACTCCGAAGTCGACGGGTCACTTAATGGACCATGGACGCCAATATTTTGACCGCGCAGTTGGGGTCTTTTTGTCCGATTCCAATTTACCTACGTAGCCACGCGGTCTCGCAACCGGGGGAAACCACACCCTCGGCCAGCTTTGTCCGAACCGAGTCGCTGTTACCAACTCAGATCCGGCGTAACCGAGCGGAAATTACCAAAGTTGCGCCAGCCCACATGACAATTTATGGCACAATCGGCGTCCCTAATTATCAAGCCCGAACAATACTGGGTCAATGAAAGAAAACACAGACAATGAACTGGAACATTTAACAGTTATTTATTTGCAAAGTAATAGGGAGGGAAACACAGAGCAGACTTAACCACAAATGTAAATGCAGGTAAATGTACAATGGCAAACACCTAACCGATTTCTACTTATCAGACGAGCCACAGACAGACACACACACCCAAAAAGAAATGGACCTCGTGGGTCTTTATTCGGCCCTTCAGCTCGGGATGGAAGGCAAGCTGAGGGTCAGAGTCTGGCCGGATACCTGGCTGCCTCGTGCCGTTTTACCGACTCGCACTTGTGGAGCTCGGAGTCTGTGGACGGGAACGGGGATCCCCAGCTCGAGCGCTCCAACACAACCCACCACGGTGGGACTCGAACCCACGACCAAGAATCCAATGATCCCACGATCCTGGCTGCCACGAATGACGATCGATGACACGAGCACCACAAAACATCTCCGCCATGACCACCACCACCACGAGCACCAACACGACCACCGACCACCAAGGAACCCTGAAAAAGACCACTGCTGAGACAGCTCGCTACCCTTCTTATCCCTCCCCTGGGTGGGTGGACGGATCTCGGCTCCGGATTGGTCGGGGGGGGGGCATTGGGCGATCGGTGTCTTCCCCTCATTGGACGAGGCGAACATTTCATTTGGCTGGGGCAGGGTCGGCTCTGAGGTGATCTCACCCCCGATTGGACGAGGGGAACATTCCATCTGGCTGGGCAGGGTCGGCTCTGAGGTGATCTCACCCCCGATTGGACGAGGGGAACATTCCATCTGCCTGGGCGGGGTCGGCTCTGAGGTGATCTCACCCCCAATTGGACGAGGGGAACATTCCATCTGCCTGGGCGGGGTCGGCTCTGAGGTGATCTCACCCCCGATTGGACGAGGGGAACATTCCATCTGGCTGGGCAGGGTCGGCTCTGAGGTGATCTCACCCCCAATTGGACGAGGGGAACATTCCATCTGCCTGGGCGGGGTCGGCTCTGAGGTGATCTCACCCCCGATTGGACAAGGGGAACATTCCATCTGGCTGGGCGGGGTCGGCTCTGAGGTGATCTCACCCCCGCCTATGTCCATGACCTCAAACATATGTGTAATGGCGCTGAAGGAGTGGAGGGGGATTTAATGCAGAAGACGAACTAGAAAGAAACTTGCAGCGCACACATGAAATTCCCATCAGACATAGGGGAGGGATTCTAACTATCCACATATACTTAACGAAATAACTAAACTTTGGGTCAACTGCATGTGTGAATGCGAATGGTTTCCATATTCGTAACAATATGTACATAAACGTTGCTGAGGAATATATATGTATATATATATATATATGTATATATATATATATATATATATATATATATATATATATATATATATATATATATATATATTATGGTGGTCCACAAATATTTTTTCCGAATTTCCCATGTCCACAAGGCTTGATTTTGTCCACTACCACTATAGATTTATTCTACAAAATTTCATGGCGATTAGTGTCTAACTAGGGTTCGCTCAGAAAGTCAACTTTTGACCAAAACATTAAAAAAAATTCGAAAATGTTGGATTCTTTGTTTCAAACACTTTATTATTCCACAAGTTACATAAAAAGATGCAGCACACTGCACTCTGCACTACAACACTGTCATAACACATGTCAGATTTCTCTGTCCGTTATCCTGTCCTCGGCCTAGTTCATCAAAAGGGCCTTTGATGGCTCAGGAAGGGCCTTGCGATGGTTCGAAACAAGTCTGAGTAGGTATTGTTTCTGTTCCTCGTCTTTCTGGGTGTCTCGTTGTACTGCTGGACGAGTCGGATACCGCGTTCGGCAGTGTCGTTTATGACTTTCAGCCTCCTACATGCCTGCTGGAGCTCTGTGTAGCAGGGATGGCTCTCCCACTCGTTCGGCGCTACCTTCAGGAATTCGGAGGCCTTTTCGCGGCTTTTTTCACCCAGCAGGGAGAAGAAGGTCATCGTTCGTTCTGTAACCAATCCTGGGATTTGTTCAGGCCCCGCAATCATGTCTGATGGAGGAATTGGTCGATGGTACTCGACAGCTTTTGGTCTGGACAAATTGGTGACCATCTTCGACTTCGTCTCCTCGGTCACGCGATCGTCGAAGAAGGCAAACCCCACCAAGTGTTCCGACAGGTACCACAGGTGGTTCGAGAATGCTTTAACTGTCTTGTCCGATAATTTCCGATCCGGGTAACATTTGAGCACATTCATGAACTGGATGTCGTTATAAGGAGCCCGGCCCCCAATGGGTGCCTCGTTCCAATATTTTACGTACGCCAGGCTCGCAAACAAGGGAAAGTCCAGAATATTCTTGCTTTCCGTTTTTGTCAGTTTGAATTGATGGCGGAACAAGTAAATTTTTATAGCGTATATTCCTTTAGCCATCCATCGAGCGTGATGCATCGCTCCTGGAGCCCGGAATCTGAAGGATCCAGCATCCGCATCGCCACCGAGGAATAGGAGAGATATCTTCAGCAATTCCAGCTAATCGTCCCTCTGTTGTTGTTGGGTGATTGCTATCGGTAAATAATCCAACATCTCCACTCGCAGCTCAGCGAGTACTGGATTATCAAAAACCGTACACACGTCGTACTGATTATGATCCAAGTCTGCCCATTTCTTCTGGAAGCGTTTGGACAGAAGATCGTCGGGGCCAGACGTTCTATCGAATGTGCAGGCATAGGCGTGCGACAGAACTATTTCATGCATGTGGTGTCTACATGCAACTCACACGATTTCTCTCTCCATGTAGTTCTCTAGTCTGATGCAAGCGCCTCAATGTAGGCTGGTATTGCTGCTCGTAGTATCAAAGACAATGCCATAAACCTGATCTTTGACTCCCCATTTTTCAATGCAGTCAATGCAAGCAGTTGCTTGCTGTTCGCCTGTTCCACTGGTTGCTTTTGGGACACCCAATAACTTCTCTTCTCCGTTACCAGTAACCAGCACCGTGACACGGTCGACATTTTTCTTTGAGCCATCAATATCTGGTAAGAGTTTACCATCCCAGTGGAGAAGAAGAGGTCCTTTCAGGGAGAAGTCGTCTTTCTTGGCGGCAGCTGCTTCTCTACGGTCCTCTATAAGAGAACGTCGTACAGAGCTCCGTGATAGGGTGATGTCGCCGATATCATGACCGAGGGCCTTGGCGACAGCTCCGGCCACGAATAGAACACAGCCCCGCGTTCTGGCAAGTTCACGCGATCCAGCGCTGCTACAACATCCGGAGATCGGAAAATGTTCTTTGGTTTGGGATTGAATGAAGTAGCCAAATGAGCTTCTGTTCTACTGCAGCCAGGGGTCTCTGATGATGTTGAGGGAGCTATATATTCATCCTCCGGACTTTCAGATACAGATTCACCTGACGTAGACGATAGCGGTTCGCTTTCAGTTACCTTCAGCTTGCGGTTTTCCCTTTCAGCGTAACGTTGCCGAGCTAAGTCTTCATTTTCGTCTCTTTTTCGTTTATTTTCCTCTCTAGAGTGGGTGACTAAATCAGCTCCAGCCATGCTACTAGAGAACACACTCTCTCGCTGATGCTCCAGGAAGTCACGGTCGGCACTGATCACTATTTCCGACAATGCATTGGCTGTCGCTACGTCAAATAACTCCTCCAGGTCTGAGAGAAATAGATCATTGTTCATTCCATCAGTGTCGTTGTCCTTTTTGCGATTTTTCTTTAGTTTTAGATATCTCTCGTGGAGCTTTTTCAGCTTACGTACGCATGCATCCGGACGTTGTGTGGGCAATCTCGCTCTACTCCACACCTCAATCACTTCACAACATGTGATTCTATAGCTCTCAGCAAGAGTATTTTTATCGGTAACATGGTGGAATTGTAAGAGGCGTAGAACATCCAGTCCACGTGGCAATCTTCCGGCAGAAAGCTGTGATATCGATGCTCCCAGTAGCCAGCTTTCGGAAGAAGAACGGAGTCCTGGCTTCAACGCCATCACTCAACCTAAGCCAGAGAAATTGAAAGAAATGATGGACCAAAAATATCACATGATCAGCACAATATATTATTGAAGAGTGCGGCTGCTCTGGACACGAGAGTCTAAAACCAACCGCCCTCACCGTTCCTGCTCGTGCTGCCACCCCCTTCCATCGCTGTAATGAAAGCACCACCACGCCGCTGGTTTGGCAGGGGGGGGGGGGCAAGCAGGTGTACTCAAATCCATCTCAAAATGATGCAAATTTCACTCATCAGCCAAAAATCCTCATCTTTGAGCGACCACTAAACATTATCGTAGGACCACAACAATTCACAGACAAATAAGTATATCACAGTGAACAAAAACAAGCCATGTGGAGGGAACATTCAGACAACTTTATATTTTTCATATTGATCATGGACCACCCTAATATATATATATATATATATATATATATATATATATATATATATATATATATATATATATATATATATATATATATATATATATATATATATACACACATCAGGAATATATAGCTCGGATAGATTCCAATTGAACTTACCAGAGACCTGAAGCATGTGGCCTATACCTTTACTCCTCCTATACCTTTACTCCTACGCCATATGGCCTAGAACTTTAATCCTATACCTTTACTCCTACACCATGTGTCCTATAACTTTACTCCTATACCTTTACTCCTATACCATGTGGCCTATACCTTTACTCCTATACCTTGACTCCTGATGGGCTCCAAACTTTTGATATCGCATCGATGGCAAGTGACCCGCATTTCACATGTTTGACCCATTTTGTTTCTGGAAACCTGCAGACCAGTTTTTAGTATCGTCAAAACCCGTATTGGAGGGAACGAACAATCAATTTCAAAAAACGCAAAGTTTAGCTTCCATTCCACTCGCAAGGATTGATACACAGGCTGTCAGACCTGGAGCCAATATGCAAGGTATCACTCCAGTCAATTGGCTGCCTGACATCATGAGCTTCCCTCACTGAAGGCCACGTCACCACCCGCCAGAATTCGTGCGCAGTATCACCTCACCATTCAATCATGTCTAATTAATAAAAAATTAAAAAAAGAACCCTGTTTTTCATCATCTACAACTTGTCACGTATGTTAATGGATAATACTTTTAACAATCCCCTTGGTCGTTTTTCACTGAAAGGAAAACTTACAGGGACGGCATGGCAATTGTGACTATGACTGGTCTGAATAAGTCTTTGGCTTTGCATAAGACCAACATGGCAGCCGAATGATGCCTTTAATTGCTAATGGATGGAAGGAATGTTACACAAAAAAGATGTACAAACCAGTATATTATTATCTAGACAATTGTACGGAGATAATTTTACAGGAAAAAAAAATGGGAGCGATCGAGGCAGCGGTCCCACTTATACGTACACTACCCAGGTTAATTTTTTTTGTTCATTTGAAAAAATTATGAATTCTGGTCCGTTTGGATTCATTTGAAGAAACTTATACTTAATAAGTTTTCCTCTCCAAGGAGCGTTTACGTGTGTTTCAGGGTGGGACAGACAGACAGACAGACAGTCGGCATTAACCTAATGTAAAATATATATATATATATATATATATATATATATATATATATATATATATATATATATATATATAAATATACATGTATATGTAATTGTTAAAATGCACAGCCAACCAAAATGAGAAAACTCAACCAAACTCGTACCAATTTTAATGCAAACGACCGTGAGCCCTTCAAGTCTCAAGGCGATGCTTCGTTCATGACACACAAACTTCTTCATAACCCAGTGAACAATCAAGTGCGTGACCTACTATATTCTGCCTTGTGTCAATCTTCTTCTGGTCCAACGCACTGATGTTCGAAGTGGAAAACAAAATAATGACTTTTCTCCCTGTTGTTAACGCTAATTGTCCTTGATCGATTGTCTGCTCCTTCTGCATCTGTTTCCTCCTTCTCCATCTGTGATCTGGTAAAATAAGTATGTACATTAAAACTTGGCAAGCTATGGGGCATGCATTGTACATCCGGGTTAGTCCTCCTTGGTGATGTGATGCGGTCACGTGGTCCTGTTGTAGGTGGGGTTGGAATGTGGGTGGAGTGAGTCTGCCTCGGTGAAGATTGTGTGATGGGGCGTATCTGTGGTGGAGTGTTTGGTGTGTCCTCTGGGCTCGATGTTCGAGGCATGTTGTGGGTTATTTGTGATCCACACTGTCCTCATTTTTTGGAGTTTGCACCAACCACTTTCTGCTTTCTGGATCAAGTGGTAGTACTGAGCGGGAAGTTTTCATGTTTCTTCTGTTAATCAGTCATCCTGTGCTTCAGCATGCTAAGATTCCAAAATTCGTCGGTGGTGATTGTTTGGCGTGACAACCAGAATCTGTGTGTTGCTTCCATCATAACTGTGACCAAATCCTTTGCAATAACGTGTTATGGCTGATTGTGAGGCCTTTCCCAGCCTCACAGCTCTGCTATGTTCATTTATCCTCAGTTTTTTTTATTTCTTCCCGTTCCCCTGACATAAGCCGTGCCACACTCGCGATATACCACATCTGATCTATCCCCAAATGGTATTTCATCTTTCAATTTAATGATGGCATGACGAATGGTGCCGAGGGTTTGTATGCTACCCAGATTTGTGCACTGTGTATGATTTTGCCAATCTTCTCTGACAAAATCGGGTAATATGGTAAGATGTGCAGAAACAACATCTGCCATCTTTTTCTTCCTCCTCCTCTCTTTGGTCTATCCTGGTTGGTTCATAAAGTCCGGGTAGCATTCTTTTGTCATATCTATTTAGTGTTAGATTGTCTCTTACCCATGTAATTTAATTGATGGCAGTATTTTTTGAGGATAAAACCTGCCAAGTTCTGGAAGTCATAGTCTGGGCAGAATAGCGCAAAAATAGGCCTAACCTTCCAAAAATATACCAAAGCTGTATATGGCAACATTCAAAACAGAATTTTATGTAGTTTAACATACTCGGAGACTCACGCTAAGCCTGTTTGGGAAATTATTTAACTTTGATTTAAGAAGAGGGGGTATTGCAGTAAAATGCGGGAAAATTGTAAAATACACAAATTAGATAATTTTGAAGATATACTTCCTTTTAAAGTACCGAGTAGCCTATAAATGGTTATAATAAGGAAGCAATCAGTTACATGCACTACATTTGCTGTGGCTGTGCTCTACGAGGCCATAATGCTGCAAAAAGGTACGAAAAATGACCAAATGTTAGGACAAAAGGGGTCCAAAATCTTGTAATGTGTTATTAATGTCTTAATGTTTTGAGTCTTTCTTTTCTTTTTTAATTTCTTTGTGTGCTGTTTTATTTGGCTTCATGTACTTTTTATTTCAGAATACATAAAATATACAGCCAACGTGCATGAGAACAACGATTGATTGTTATCTGCCATCCGGATTACCTAGCCTCTGAACATGCTCACTACAAGAGGTCATTTCTGTGGTTGCAGCACACATCATCTGCATGTTACGGACTTCTGTCAGAATTGCCATATCCTTTGAGCTGAAGTTAATATGTGCAGTGTTTACCTTGCTTGATTATAAAAGAGAAGACCGGAGCTTGCAAGACTGTATGGAGTGCTCGGGCACCCCAAATAATTTTGAGGTGCACACAAAAATATATAAAAATCCATTTACCTGTTCGTTCAGCATCCTCAATAATTTGGTGATACTATCGTAAGGTACTTGAGCAGCTATGGCCATGCATAAGCACTAACCAAGATTCGACACCCAAAAGTACAGTTCAAGAATAGTTTCTTCAACAGCCAATATTGAGACCGATTTGTTTGCCCAGACTATCAGGGTGTGGGCAACACTGCAGTAATGTGTGATGGGGTGGCACGAGTTGAAGTCCAGAAGTTTAGTTGTGTTTGTGGGTTTCCTATATACTGACGTTTTCAAAGTGCCATCTGGTTGGTGTTGAACCTCCACATCTAGGAATGGTAGCTAGTTGAATTGTTCAATATCCATGGCGAATTTAATGCCAGGAAGAACCTGACGCAGCTGCTTGAGAAGGTCAGCATGGTCCTGGTGTACCATTGCAAACGTGACCTGCGTATTCTCGTCCCGTTGCTCTGACCTGTGTATTGCCTCTCACTCCATACAATGCATGCCCCATAGCTTGCCAGGTTTTAATGCACATACTTATTTTACCAGATCACGCAGGAAACAGATGTAGAAGGAGCAGACAATCAATGAAGGATGGTTTGCGTTGACAGGGAGAAAAGTAATAATTTTGTTTTCCACTCTGAGCATCAGTGGACCGGAAGAGTATCAACACAAGGCAGATTAAAATCGGCCACACACTCGATTGTTCACTGGGCTTTGAAAAAGTTTGTGTGTCACGAACGAAACGTCGCCTTGAAACTTAATCGGCTCCGCTCGTTTGTATTAAAATAAGTGCGAGCTTGGTTGAGTTTTCTCATTTTGGTTGGCTGTGCAATTGCCCCGTGTATTCGTGGTTCCAACGTTTGCAGGTTCCGCATATTCACGATTGATAATTTCTGACATGCTCCGACATTGCAGGGAAATTGCCCCGTGTATTCGTGGTTCCAACATTCGCGGGTTCTACATATTCGCGATTGATTATAATTTGCGACATGCTCCGACATTCGCGGGAAATTGCCCAGTGTATTCGTGGTTCCAACATTCGAGGGTTCCACATATTCAAGGTTGATAATTTGTGACATGCTCCGACATTCGTGGGAAATTGCCCCGTGTATTCGTGGTTCCAACATTCGTGGGTTCCATATATTCATGGTTGATAATTTGCGACCTGCTCCGACATTCGCGGGAAATTTCCCCGTGTATTCGTGGTTCCAACATTCGCGGGTTCCACATATTCATGGTTGATAATTTGTGACATGCTCCGACATTCACGGGAAATTGCCCCATGTATTCGTGGTTCCAACATTCGCGGGTTCTACATATTCACGGTTGATAATTTGCGACATGCTCCGACATTCGCGGGAAATTGCCCCGTGTATTCGTGGTTCCAACATTCGAGGGTTCCGCATATTCATGATTCATAATTTCTGACATGCTCCGACATTCGTGGGAAATTGCCCCGTGTATTCGTGGTTCCAACATTCGAGGGTTCTACATATTCACGATTGATAATTTGCGACATGCTCTGACATTCGTGGGAAATTGCCCAGTGTATTCGTGGTTCCAACATTCGAGGGTTCTACATATTCACGATTGATAATTTGTGACATTCTCTGACATTCGTGGGAAATTGCCCAGTGTATTCGTGGTTCCAACATTCGAGGGTTCCACATATTCAAGGTTGATTATAATTTGCGACATGCTCCGACATTCGCGGGAAATTGTCCCATGTATTCGTGGTTCCAACATTCGCGGGTTCCATATATTCACGGTTGATAATTTGTGACATGCTCCGACATTCGCGGGAAATTGCCCCGCGTATTCGTGGTTCCAACATTCGCGGGTTCCACATATTCACGGTTGATAATTTGTGACATGCTCCGACATTCGCGGGAAATTGCCCCGTGTATTCGTGGTTCCAACATTCGCGGGTTCCGCATATTCACGGTTGATAATTTGCGACATGCTCCGACATTCGCGGGAAATTGCCCCACCTATTCATGGTTTTCGCAGCGATTTTTTCCCACCAGCCATGAGCATAACACAGTTCTAAAACATATCTCCCACGAGCCATGTACAAAGCAGCTGGACATACGTAGAGTACAATACAGTTTGTATGCAAAAAACATCTTCCATGAGCCACAAACATGACCTGCTTCCTGTACATGATTGTTGCTTCGCAGGATAAACATAGTTTTGTGGGATATCTCACCATTGTATCATATCATTCCCCATAACTTACTTACAGAATGAAAACACCAACAGTATCTATTGATGAATCCAGTAATTACCAGGTCGCCACATATGGACATTACACAATGGAAACATTGAGCACATCTTAGTGTGAATCACCATCTTGTTATGAACAGCACCATCTGAGTTGTTACATTTTGAAAACGCTCAGTATAATCTTCCTGTAGATAGGAAAGATGTCATGTCCTGTGAGTTAAACAATGGAAACATTCAGCATATCTATGAGTGTAATTAGCGGCTAGCTACATACGGACTGAAAACACAATGGCATCATTCACCACATCTATTGCCATCTCCCGAATACAGCATCACCCGTAAAAAAGAAATCCCCCCAAAACATTGCACAGACTACTCACCGCGTCCCGGATCACCATCATTCTCGTCCAGTTGCTCTGATCTGTGTATTGCCTCCCACTCCATGCATTATTCGAAAATGGCTCCCAAGGATCGAGGGTAACACTCAGAAGGGCATGCCTCCAAGCGGACCACTGATACCGAAGAAGGTGAAGCTCCTGCACGACCATCTCTCTGGTGCGGGTGGTGCAAGCACAAGTGCAGCGGGTACAAGTAGCACCTCCAGCCCGTGAACAGCCAGCAGTTGGTGGTTCCACCTCTTCAAGGTGCAATACAATTTGCACAACGTCAAGCTCATAGGGGAACGTGCGTCCGTGGACCACGATGCGGCCTAGGCATTCCGTGCAGAACTCGCGAGTCTCGTCGAGGAGAAGGGCTACCTGCCAGAGCAGGTATTTAACACTGATGAGACCAGCTTGTTTTGGAAAAAGATGCCGAATAGAATGTTCATCTCAGCATGAAAGCAAAGCAGCTGGCTTCAATGCCTCAAAGGACCGGGTATCCCTTCTCCTCTGCGCAAACGGAATCTTCCATCATGCAAAGTCCTTTTTCAGCATACCAGAGCTCCTGACCATGTACAAAGCTTTCATCTGCAGCCAGATGGAGTACTGCTCTCCCCTCGGGGCTGGTGCTCCTGCCTCCCACCTTTCTCGGCTTCACGCTGTGGAAACCAAGGCATGTGGAATCATTGGTATCTCCTGCGTTGAGGCTGAGTCTTTGGGTCTCTCACTCTCTCACCGCAGGCAGGTCGGTGGTCTTTCTGTCTTGCACCATCTCCTCTCCGGCCTCACCCCCTTCCCCCCTCCCCTGCTCTGTCTGTGATCTATCGTCGTCGTCCCCATTCCCCCCCCCACTCTGTCTGTGATCTGTGATCTGCCATCGTCATCGTACCCCCCCCCCATATTTCCGTAGGGCGCTCAAGTTCTGCCAGCATCCCTCTTCTGGTAAAACTACCAAAATGAAGAATCTTTGCTCACCTTCATCCTTTCATTCCTCTTTTTTCCCACCCTTGGAACAAACTCCCACACTCTCTTCAATTCCATTCTTCCCTCCAGGTCTTCAAAACAGCTGTTCACCACCACCTCTTATCTTCCCCCATCCAAAACCACGATCTTTGCTACCCCCGTAAATCCACCCCCACCTCTTTCGAATTCCCTGCTTTCCTTCCTGAAAGTTCCTGTCGTGTCCATCTTGTTTCCCCCGTGTATCCCACCCCCATCCCTCTACCCTCCACAGATCTCCTCATGTCTCTGTTCCCCACTGTTTTGGGCTTCCCTCTCCAACCCCTCTTGTTTACTGCACCCTTTGTTATACATTCTGTGTTAGCTCTCGTACGGGCTTCGACAATGTGTATGAAATTAAAATTTAAAAAGCGTCCTGGCAAGGGGGCTTGCACAATGGGTTATGTGGAACAGCTGGCTTGGCAAACGATAGCAAGCTGCTTGATAACGGAACACACCCCTTGACCGAGGACGTATGGATAAAAGGAGGTGGGCATTTCGTCGAACCTTTCTTTCCAAGCTGAGCTGACCCCCACCTTCCTCGAGAATGTATTATTTTTCCAATACAAGGGAATTACGAAAACTCAAGAAAATGCCTCCATATCGTTTTGAAGATGCATGTAGCACTGGAACATACTGCACGGTTAAAGCATTTAATTTATACCAATGGATGTATTTCCAGAAAAGGCGCACACGGATATCAATCAAAACTCAAGATGAATGTTGGGGTAAAAGTTGGGATCAGGAACTTTCCTGCACAATTTGTTCCTACTGACTCCAACAAGCTCAAATGAGCTAGGATCCTCGTCCTCTTAATAATGAAGTCATAAAAACGGATATGATGTCATTGTGATGTATCAGGTTTGCAATAAATTATCTGTGCTAATGCCCGGCTTGATTCCCGCAAACAAAATTCAAACAGCTTGCCTAGTTTCGGAGATAATGGTATAGGCGATTTCTATTAGCGGCGATATTATGACGTTAACTTTTTTTCTAGGAAGAATTTCCAAAATCGGAGATGGTTACTGGCTCCGCGTGGGCTTTCTGTATATACATGGCAAGTTTCACAAAGATCCGATGAAAACTCTGGGTTGTGAAACAAAAAATAGGAATGACGTCATAAAAATTGATATGACGTCATAGTGATGTATCATATGTGCGGTAATTCATCTCTGCCAATGCCCTGTTCGATTCCCGCAAACAGAATTCAAAAATCTTGCCGAGTTTCGGAGATAATTTTTTATGCGATTTCCATTAGCGGAGATATTTTGACGTCATAACTTTTTTCTCGGAGGAATTTTCAAAATCGGAGATGGTTACTGTCTGCGCAGGGTATTTTTACATATATATATATATATATATATATATATATATATATATATATATATATATATATATATATATATATATATATATATATATATGCCAAGTTTCAGGAAGTTTCGATGAAAACTGTAGGCTGTGAAACAAAAAAGTCCACAAGAACAACAACAACGTGAGTAAGACTTAGAGATCCTGCACGAGGATATAAAAAGCACTTCCGACCAAATTTAGTTTTGAGTTGTGGATCCTATATTTTGTCAAACATAACATCTTCATGTTACCAAATTACTCATTATTCAACGTAAAATTTCAACAAAAGATTTGGTATTTCAAGGATGATCGATTCAGAGATTGGCTAATGTTGAATTACAGCAAGTCCTCGCTTAACATCGTCCCGGTTAACATCGTTTCGTTATTAAGTCGCTGATCTATTGGAGAACATACTCATTTAAAGTTGTTCACCATTCCGTTATAAAGTCGTTTTTACCTCCAATGTAGTACAGTACTCATGCTTTCCTGTTTTTTTTTTAAAGCTACAGTGTCAACCATACCGCAAATACCAGTGTATAAGTTGTACCGTAAATACTGGTGTGCAGTCCTCTGGGTGGGCTTATACACACCAAGCTGTGCATCGATAACACCAGTGGGTCTGAGGCTGAAGTTACTCAGGTGTACATGAATGGTGTGTGGAGCAAATTGTGACCTGAGTGTCAATGACTTCAAAGTATTTAAAGATGTTGTCCCTGCTATAAAGAAAGTTATCCTCGGCCTGGCAAATAAAGCGGGTTTTCATTAGGAAGAAGAAGCCGACGTTCTACAACTTCTGCAATCACACGGAAAACAGTTAACCTATGAAGAATTGTTTGTTTTAAATTATTTATTACTTTTACTCAACAAATTTTCCCTGGAACCTAACCCACAACCCTCCCACTCATCCCCCGATTTACATTAATTTGTGTGGGAGAATTAGATTCGCTTAAAGTCGTTTCAGTTAAAATACCACTTTTCAAGAACGTAACAACAACGTTAAAGCCGCTGTCACACCTTGACGATTTAGCCAGCGTATGCCGACGAATGAAAAATTTGTCTAAAACGCTGGCACACGTCGAATACGTTATGGGTAAGTTTTGTATACGTTAAGAGCACGCTGAAGCACGGTGAAGCACACTGGCATACGTCGTAGTATGCTGACATACATCGTAGTATGCTGGCATACATCGTAGTACGCTGACATACGTCGTACTACGCTGGCATACGTCGTAGTACGCTGAGCTCGTCGACAAATTTTAACATGCTCAAAATTTTTCGATGTATGCCAGCGTATGACTCACACGTTCCGCATACGCTGGCCATAAGTTGTAGGCACGTTACGCGATTGTTGACACACGTCGACACGTTACTTGTAAGTTACTCATAAGTCGAAACACGTCGAGGTAATGTTTAGCGTACCCGAAACTTATTTCTAACCGATGAGTAACGTGCTTTGAACCTATGTGTAACGTATCTCCAACGCACATTGATGTATGTGGACGTATTTGACGTCTTCCGGACGACCACAGAACTTACTGAACGTGTTTCTAACTTACAGCTACCGTATAATGGCGTACTGGCAGCGTTTCACCGCACGAGAAATCGAAATGTCAACATCACCATCATTCCGAAGAAAAAAAAAAAACAAAAAAAACCATGGAGTCTGGAACACTGACGGGTTCCTCCTGTGAAGCCCATTTTTATATACCAATTCCCCTAAACGCTGCCAATACGCCATTATACGGTAGCTGTAAGTTAGAAACACGTTCAGCAAGTTCTGTGGTCGTCCGGAAGACGTCAAATACCTTTACATACGTCAATGTGCGTTGGAGATACGTTACTCATAAGTTCAAAGCACGTTACTCATAGGTTAGAAATAAGTTTCGGGTACGCTAAACATTACCTCGACGCGTTTCGACTTATGAGTAACTTCCAAGTAACGTGTGTTGACATGTGTCAATGATTGCATAACGTGCCTACAACTTATGGCCAGCGGATGCGGAACGTGTGCATCATACATCGAAAATTTTTGAGCATGCTTAAAATTTGTCGACATGCTCGGCATACTACGACGTATGCCAGCGTGCTTCAGCGTGCTCTTAACGTATACAAAACTTACCCATAACGTATTCGACGTGTGCCAGCGTATTCGCCAAATTTTTCATACGTCGGCATATGCTGGCTAAAACGTCAAGGTGTGACAGCGGCTTTACACTTCGATCTCTAGTGTAGTTATGATTTGAATCGTCGAGCGGCAGCCTTTTAATAGGCTACGCCACGTGATCGTCAGCGATACCTGCCGTGCTATGCATACGTTAGACTATCGTTGGGCATAGGTTGTGAACGCCAACAACACGCTAAGCATTCGTTGGTATAAGTTATCTATATGTTATCGAAACTTTCTGTGTACGTTACTAATATGTTATGCATACGTCCACCTCGTTATGAATACGACCAAAACTGGAAAAAAACATCAATAGTTCAGCGTACGCCAGCGTTTTACATACATTTTGATACGTTGCCATACGCTGGCTAAAACGTCAAGGTGTGACAGTGGCTTAAGCAAGGACTGACTGTATACACAGCAGACTGACAATCAGATCATGCATTCATATAAAGGAAGGGATTTATAAAAACGTGACATGAGGAATGTTGTTCTGGTACTCAGTCTTGAATGGGGTATGAGTGTTGAAAAGAAATAAATAATTTGAGACGAGCACGCTTGATCATTACTCTTTCCTTAGCATCCACACAGTATTATACAATGGTTACCCTTTTTGTTTCCAGCATCCTTTTTTTAACCTTTTTGTTACCCTGCATTCGTGCTTCAAGAAGCTTCTCTTCCACCCATATATGAGATGGTGTATGCAGGTCAGGTGGAGAGACATCAGAATGAACTGTAGACGTGCGTCAAGGAGCTTCCCTTCCATCCATATATGAGGTGATGTATGCAGGTCAGGTGGAGGGACATGAGAATGAGCTGTAGACATGCTTCATTGAGATTCTCTCACACCCACATAGGAGCTGGTGTATGCAGTTCGGGTAGAGAGACATCAGAATGAGCTGTATTCGTGCTTCAAGAAGCTTCTCTTCCATCCATATATGAGCTGCTATTTGCAGGTCAGGTAGAGAGACATCAGAATGAGCTGTAGACATGCTTCAAGGACCTTCCTTTCCATCCATATGTGAACTGATGTATGCAGGTCAGGTAGAGGGACATGAGAATGAGGTGTAGATGTGCTTCAATGAGCTTCTCTTCCATCCATGGTAAGAGGGAGAGAGAGAGAGAGAGAGAGAGAGAGAGAGAGAGAGAGAGAGAGAGAGAGAGAGAGAGAGAGAGAGAGAGAGAGAGAGAGAGAGAGAGAGAGATGTTTACATTTTCCCAAATTATAGTTTGACGGTGAAACTGCTTTACGTGAAAGCACAGAGCATCCGCTTGTTAGAGGCAAAGCTTTTGATTTTCCCGACTTGAAAACAAGATATGGCAATAATTATTCAAGTCACGATAGATGGCGAACAAAGCGATGCTGGAATTGCCACACTGTCACCGAGTGAAGCAACAGAGTTAGCACCTTTGATGGGAGTGGCCCTTTATAAACAGGTAGTTCTGCACAGGGTGTTCAACCAAAACAGGATACACCTGATGTGCAGACAGACACTCAACTCTGGGGTATCCTCACCAGATACTTAACCTGAGCCTGCGAAGATAGCTACATCCACCGGTGACACTCTTAGTTCAGTCATTTGTCCGCATATTGGTTCAGCCAAAGTCAATATAACTAGTTTGCAAAACGAAATGTTGAGTTGATTTTAAAGATCACTTTTCCGATTTGAAGATATTTATTAGGACCACTTAAAAAATAATGAGCCAAGCCATGACTATTTTCTGACGAGTAATTGCTTCTACTCAATATCGATGAATTATGGACCAAATGAATGACAGCAACAACAAAGCAAGATGCCGCATATCATATTACGATGTTACAATCGGCAGCTTGAAAACAAATGTTGGCATACATCTTGTGTCCTCACATCTTGTTTAAATTGAATGAGCTGATTCATAGAAGGCTTGAGATTGTTTTCTTGCAGGAATCACATTAACGGACATCATGGCATGAATGACAATGCCTTTTAGCAAACTCTATTATGGGTCAGTGCCAGTTATCGATAAAATAGTCTGATGTCTGGGGTTGAATGACGGACCCTCTACATTGCGAGAATCAGACCTATGCACCAGGTTAAATGGAAACAGGAACAAGGTGTGGCCAGTTCGCAGGGAATCTGGGATGCTAACTCACCTCTTTTGGCCTGGATTCTTCGAAGTGGCAGATGTAAAAATCAGTAATGTGATGAGTCCCACCGCTGTGGAGCCTTGGGAGAGAAGTATGGTGCCTGACCTCAAGGAAACTCAAGGTCACCACTAACCCTATGGCAACTGAAAACACATTTGTATGCTTGAGTGGTCTCGGCGTATACAGAGGTGGGGTCCATTCCGCCACCTTCCAGCGTAAACAGAAGCCAGTAAGTACAGTCAAGCCCCACTGCAAACATTAGGAAATCTTTGCAATTACAAAGGAGGGCAATTAATCGAAGACAGTTGAGATCGTTATTAAATGAAAGAGCAAATACTACAATTCGAGTCATCAGCAGGAACCCGAATAAGCAAAGAGCAAACATAGATTCATCGGTTATTAAAGGAAAAAAAACATTAACGAGATATCACAGCATGGATGACAATGCCTGTTGAAGTGATGTTACTCATTTAGTGATAGGACACCCTCTTGTGGTGTTAGAGCTTTCCTTTGTGGTTTTGTGCTTATTCAGGATGTTGTTGCTGTTTGTTTGTTTGTTTGTTTTCTTTAAAGAAATCTTGCTTCTTACACATTTGACTTTCCCTCAAGCCAAACTTTTGTTTTCTTTTCTTCATGTTTATGGATCCCAGCAAGATTGCTGAACAAAGGGGTCTTTCCCCCATCAGGTGGAGAGGGTGGTCATGAATATTTATGATTGTAGTTGCTAGTTTTGCTTTCTTGGTGGTTGATTTGAACATCTTCCGAGACTCTGCTACGAATAGGAACAATGGACACCGCCGATTGGTCAGAACCCTTGCAGCAAATACTGGTGTGGGCACAAGGGTTCACAGTCACAATTCCAGAGAAGTACTTTTGGACATTTAAGACAGCAACATAAACATACCTGCTCAACTCTTGATGGGAATCCACTCCATCTGAGGATAGTTAGCGGACCCCAGGTTATTGTATGACGGTGCATTCTGGTTCCTGGAGGTAGAATGCATGCGTGACCATGTATTTCAGCCTTCGAGTTTGTTTTTATGTTTGGGTTTTTTAAACTATTTTTTTCTTGTTTTTTTTTCCTAAAAAAAGTCGCTGTCATAACATGGTGCACAGTGGTTCCCTATTATTGTAGGATCATGCATTCTGTCCTCGTGGGTTCGGATCCATGCATTTGTCGTCATCATGTGTTCAAGCATTTACGCTGAAGTGCAGGAGTACACTAGTTTGGCGAGCCTTGCGGGGCTCTATACTCCGGCCATGGAGCCGAGGTGCACGTCCTCAGGTTTGCGACCTCCAGTTCCGGTTCTGAGCACATTGGATGTTGGCTCACGCAGTTCCTTCCTTCATGTTGATGAAAGATAAATTTTCTGAACCAGATCCATCATGTCTTGCTGTTATCATTTCCTTCCTGTGTTGCTGATTGCGTTTTCATCCAATTGTCAGTGTTTAACAGTAACTTGTTGTGGTGTGTTGTTGAATGTGTGTCCCTGTGAGTGTCCGGCCTACTTCCCCAGGCCTCAGCAGGTCGGCGTGTAAATTCTGTCTATGCTCTGACGTCGCTTGCCTCGTTCCACTTTCTTTATCTCAAGTGTTATCCTTTCACCTTCCTCAACTTTATCTTATTCCCCCCTCCTTCACTTTAAAAATTATATTCACTCCAAAATATCTCGACCTCATTCTGCCTGTATTTCCTTCCTTCGTCCATTCTTCTCTTTTTTCCTTCCTTTTATCAATACGGTACAGTTTCTCCCAATTGAATCTTCATTGAATGAATTGTTTGTTATTTTAAAAGCTTTTAAATACATTTTAATATGCTTCACTTTCCTTATTTCTCCATCAGAAACACCAAATGTGATCTTCTTCTGTATCGTGCTTAACTCTTCTTCTTCGTATTCTTCTTCTTCTTCATTATGTTTATTTATTTTCCCAAACCTGTCTCACTCACAAACGCTTTGTCCATCGAACGTCCGCCATACCTAAAGCACTACTTTTCTCCATGCCTTCAACTACCACTCATATTACCCCTCCCATGATGTCTGTCTCCATATCTCCAAATTGCAAATCACAAGAAGTCCAGTTTACAGAGGTTGCTGCACAAAACCATCAACTCCCCTTCATCCATCTATATATGACTAAAACTCTCATCTTGTGTATATATATATATATATATATATATATATATATATATATATATATATATATATATATATATATATATATATATATATATATATGAGGCCTGGCGAGGAGGAGTGATGTAAGTGACATTTTTAATGATATGATGATCATAGGCTCGGATGATAGGGTAAGGGTTAAAATAGTGCGAAATGGCATTAACTCCAAAATGGCCGATGTGGCCCTTACATCACTCCTCCTCGCGGCACCTCATATGAATATATATGTATGTAAGTATGTATGTATGTTCCAGAAATATAGCCAAAATGGTACACGATAGCACAAAAATGTTATGGCCAATTTACTCACCATTCTCCTGCGGTGTGCAGTGTCAAGTTTCGTTCAAATCTGGCAACGAAAAAAAATTAAAAAAATCAATTCCCGATTCAGTCAAGTACTCTGCGGGAGAATTTGATCAATGCAAACAACCTCAGCGGTATAGTTCGCTGGAGCGATCTTTTTGTTTTGTTTTTTTTTATTATTTTTTTTCATCAACCGCTGTTACAACGGGAACCCAACGGGTTCACGGGTCATCTAGTGCCTCTTAAAGGTTTCAAACCCCCTCAATGTTAGACCCTCCTCCACATCATCTCCTACATGTCCATGTCTTCCCAACCTCATCACTTCCCTGTGTCCCTCCATTCAGCATCCCCCTCCCATGTCCCCTCACCCTTCCTCCTACCATGTTCTTCCTCACCCCGACCCTCCAATCTCCCCCCTTACTCTGCCTCTTCCCACTTGTCATACCCTCTCCCATCTCGCCCCTCACCCAACCCACTCTCAGATTCCAGATGCCACCCCTCCCCCTCCTACCCACCGCCCCTCCCTCCATCCCTTCCCTCACTTCAAATGGCACCACAGCAGACTTCACTCACTCATGGGAAGGCCGAATGCCTCAATTCTATGCTTGCGTCCAAATCCTGTGTCTACAATCCCTCGCTCACTGTACCCACCTTACCCAGTCATACCCAAATGCTCCTGGGGACTCATGTAGTCACTGTATCATTTACATAAATAAATCTTTCATTGCTTTAACTTATTGTTTTAATTTCCTGTTGTAGTTTTTGGTTGGGAAGTTCTGCCAACATGTATGAGAAAATATGTGCTTTAAAATCATCTCAATATCAATTACAATTAACTGCAACACATATGTCTAGACTCTAGAAAGTAAAAATAGGTGACAAAGGGAGGGAATGTTTTTACGTGGCCTTGCAATTCGAAGCACTTTTTATACCTGGCTACATTTGGAATTTAATATCTGGTGACAATTCTTTCAATGAATCATGACCAGCAATGACCTCATGTTGATGTATTGAATGACATGTAAATTACATACTTTTAACGGGTTCACTGTATGTTCATTTATTGTTGTGTTCTTTAAAAAAAAAAAAATTCCACAGGCAGGAAGGTTGCTTCATCAATGTGTGTGCCATACTATTCCCGCCCCTTGGATGGAAATTAAACTGGCATCCTGTGTGCCGACACCAGTTAGTGGAAGTTAAGGATCCCACAGTGTCCTTGGCGAAGAGTCGGCAAGCTATCGCCAGCACCATGGCCAAATTCTTGCCATAACTACTGCTGAGAGAGGGGTTGCAAACCACCCAGGATGACCACAAGCCAAGAAATTGCTTCGGTAGAACCAATGCGATGGAACACAGAGTATGGTACATCAGATCTAAAACTTCAAAACTCTCATCTCTCTCCTCCAACCTCATCTATAATAATAAAAACGTGTGTGTGTGTGTGTGTGTGTGTGTGTGTGTGTGTGTGTGTCAGGTTATATCTGTGACCTGCTACAGGTACCATGTAAACCTGTACTAACCTGTTCCATGGTCGGGTTGGCGGCGACTAAACCGTCTCCCCCACCAGGTTTTCTGGTGAGGAGGGTGTTTGGATATGGACACCCAGCAGGATTAAAAACAAAACCTGTCAAAGGGCGGAGGAGCTCCTTGTGAGCCAACGGCCATCCATATCTAGTGCCCAACTGTGTCTGCGGACGTCCTCCTGCAGTTGGGTCACTTCTTATTAGGAGGTTGGTGGCAGGATTTGCACTCCGGCCACCGTAAAACCCTTCATTCCGCAAAACGCAAAAACGCAAAAAAATCTGAAAACCCACTCCGTGGGAGTACCTCCTGCGCAGCTTCCCTTCGCAGGGCAGCTCACCGGATGACGGGATTGGGGCAAAGCCTTCGGGACCCCCGATCTTTGATGATAGGAGGGAAACTACGGGGTAACATCCCTGGGTCAGATTGTAGGAGAGTGTGTTGGAGTGGTGCTGAGGTGTCGTCCACCAGACGGCAGTCTCCTTGGGTTAACCTGAGGCGGTCCCTTCGGGTGGGTGCCTGGAATGTCCTCTCCCGAAGAGAGGATGAGCACCTGTCTCTGTTATCATCTGAGCTCAAGCGTTTGGACATCGGGATTGCAGCTCTCTCTCTCTCTCTGAGCTTCGGAAACCGGATTGCGGCGAGATAATGGTGGGTGGTTACACCTACTATTGGTCTGGTCACTCTGATGGTGACCATACCCAAGGAGTTCCTGTAGCTGTGTCCAATAAGCTGACCCCAATGATAATTAAGGTAACACCGGTCAACGAGCGTATTATGAGATTAAGGATTCGTCACTCCTTAGGTGTCATTGCCCTGGTCTCTGTTTATGCTCCGACTGAGGCGAGTGATCTCACCGTGAAGGATGCATTCTACGCAATGCTTGAGTCTGTGGTTGATCAGTGCCCCAGACGAGATACACTTCTAGTCTTGGGGGATTTCAATGCAGACTGGAACTGATAGGGATGGTTATGAGACATGTGTTGGTCCCCATGGGTCAGGAAATATGAACCAGAATAGCACTAAGTTCCTTGACTTTGCAAGAAGTCATGGACTTAGGGTGGCTGGTTCATGGTTTCAGCGCCCACAAGCTCATCGCTGGACTTGGTATTCCAACGCTGGCGGTGTGGCAAAGGAGATTGACCATGTCCTCATTGATGGTCGTTGGAGGATGATCCAGAACTGCAGGGTCTACCGGAGTGCTCAGTTCCTCAATAGTGACCACAGGCTTGTTGTAGCAACTCTAAAGCTGCACCTTAAATCCTGGAGAATGGTACCATCCCAGCCTAGGCTGGATGTTGGCAAGCTCAGGGATGAGAGAGTAGCTGAGGAGTTTGCGAACAGGCTGAGTGGACACTTGGGGGGTCTGGGTGCTTTGGGGGGTCCTGAAGAGTTGTGGAGTGCCTTCAAGACCACCGTCCTTGATGTTGCCGGTGGATGTCTTGGAACTCACCACAGGGCAAAGAAGAATTTTGTCTCTCAAGGGACACTGGATACCATTGACCAGAGTCGCGGGGCCAGGCTGAATGGCAGAGCTGAGCTGTTCAGGGAGCTGAGGCGTAAAACTGTACGTGCACTGAGGGTGGACAAGGAGGCCTATGTGCGAGGAATCTGTGAGGGGGTAGAGCATCACCTGTGGAGAGGTGATTCTCGTCCCGCTTACAGGGGAATTCGCGCTTTGCGTTCATCCAAGCCCATCCCTCGGAGCACTGCAGTTAGAGCAGAGAGTGGTAGGCTCTTGACAGAGGAGTCTGAAGTAAAGGCCCGCTGGGCCGGTTACTTTGAGCGGTTGTACCAGGCTGATCCCCTAGCTGTCGAGTTGGACGTCAAGGGTGTTACAATCCCTGTTGCTGACCCTCGAATCAACTGTGGTCCACCTTCGCTTGTGGAAACACGGGCTGCGGTGAACCAGTTGAAACGGGGCAAAGCTCGAGGGATCTGTGGCATCCATGCTGAACTTCTCAAGGCTGGTGGAAATGCTGCACTCTTGTCGTTGCATGCAGTTTTGTGCTCTGCCTGGAACACAGGCATCATCCCAACTGATTGGAAGAGGAGCCTTGTTGTTCCTCTCTGGAAAGGGAAGGGTGATCGCCAAGACTGCAACAACTACCGAGGAGTGACGCTGCTCTCAGTGCCGGGCAAAGTCTTTGCTCGGATAATTCTTGATCGGGTTCGCCACCATCTGCTTGAGCACCAGCGTCCAGAGCAGTCAGGCTTTACACCAAAGAGGTCAACGCTTGACCGTATCCTTGCTCTTCGTGTCCTCACCGAACGCACACGAGAGTTTCGGCAGGGGCTGCTTGCAGCCTATGTTGATCTCTGTAAAGCGTTCGATTCAGTGAATCGGGATGTCCTGTGGAGGATTCTTGATCTTCGTGGGGTGCCACCAAAACTGATCGATCTGATGTCTGAACTCTACTTTGGTACTGAGAGTGCTGTGAAGTGTGGTGGTACCATCTCTGACTTATTTCCAGTTGTTACTGGAGTTCGTCAGGGGTGTGTACTGGCCCCCACACTTTTCAGCACTTGTATGGACTGGATTTTAGGGAGGATGTCGGAGAGATCAAGCTGCGGTGCATCGTTTGGGAATGTCAAGATCTCGGACCTTGATTTTGCAAATGATGCAGTCATCTTTGCGGAGACTTTAGACATCCTCTTGGGGGCCCTCGAGGTGCTGAATGAGGAGTCGGAGCCGTTGGGATTACGGGTTTCTTGGGTCAAAACTAAGATCCAGGCTTTCGGTGACATCTTGGATGCTGCTGTCCTGTCTGTGTCTGTTTGTGGTGAGGATGTTGAGGTCATGGAGAGATTCACTTACCTTGGCAGTGATATTCATGTCTCTGCTGGCTGTGAGTCAGAGGTCAAATTTACATCTGGGTCGGGCCTGGCGAGTCATGGATTCACTGGATCATGGGGTGTGGCGCTGCCGGTACCTGTGCGGGAGGACGAAAGTCCGAGTCTTCAGGTCCTTGGTACTTCCAGTCTTGCTCTATGGATGCGAGACTTGGACTCTGACCAAGGATCTGAGACGGAGACTTAATTCCTTTGGTACCAGGTCTCTTCGGAGAATCCTTGGCTATCGCTGGTCGGATTTTGTGTCCAACGAGCGGTTGCTGAGAGAGACTCGGATGAGATTTGTCACCTGCCTAGTCCGTGAGCACCAGTTGCGGCTGTATGGACATGTGGCTCGTTTAACCGATGCTGATCCTGCTCAACAGATTCTCTCAGTGAGGGAGTCTCATGAGTGGAGGAGGCCAGTGGGCCGACCACATGCCTCGTGGTTGCAGCAGGTTGACCATCATCTCAAGGAGATGGGGATGGGCCTGGCATCTGCCTGGGGGATGGCCAGACGGAGGCCCCTGGAGTACCGGCGGAAACTGGACGCAGCGACGCGCTGTTCTGGCACGTGCTCCCATACCTGACCTGTGTGTGTGTGTGTGTGTGTGTGTGTGTGTGTGTGTGTGTGTGTGTGTGTGTGTGTGTGTGTGTGTGTGTGTGTGTGTGTGTGTGTGTGTGTGTGTGTGTGTGTGTGTGTGTGTGTGTCTCCTCCATAATTTAAAACTATGAAACCTATCAGCCTGAAACTTTTCATGCATACCAAGGGAACTCCAAGGAAGTGCAGGAGTGAAAATTGGGTGTTTGTGTTAATTAAAACACCCCTTTTGAAGATAATTAATGACCTTATTTAATTATATCCTTTACTAGGCGATCATCGGCCAACTCACTCGACATGGAGTCTTGAAGCGTGTCTTAGATAACCTCGCTGGACTCTGAAGCCGCCATTATTTTTGGCCTGCTCAACCATGACTTGACTTGGAACAAGCCGAAACGATTTCTTTATGATAAAAAAAATTCACGTTCCTCACTCTTGTTGTCAAATTACCAGATCATCATATCAATGAATTGCTAGATACATTGCAAGGCTTATAAACACATGGAGACACCAGCATTCGTGGATTTATTTCATTTCGGCACATGTGATAACCTTGTGAAGCTCTTAAAATAAGCTGAATTATAAAATTTAAGCTCCAGAATTGAACTTAGCAGCGATTCTGACTGCCAAAAAAAAAACGTTCGTTTGTCCAATTCTGATATATTTGATATTTTGGGCATCTCCGGGATGTGTTTGTTTAATATGACGGTTCGGTGATTGCTAATCGCTTGCCAACCAAGCCGTTCCTTATCAACCATTTTGTTGGAGTGCTTAAGTCACTTAGCGAGCATGCTGCAATACTTGCAGTCACTGAATACTGTATATTGGATTGACTTCAACAATGTTCAGGGGCCACTCGCCTGCGATGTCCCCACATTGTTCTGTGTTCATTTCAGCATAAATAAATACAAATTAAACTAGAAAGGCACTAGGTGGAGTGCATATCGGGAACATACCCACGAGAAGATATCTGGCCAAATACATTTTTGAAATATCATGCTACATATCGTTTTTGGCCCCATCTCTCAATGGTGAAGAATCACGTTAAAAATTAAATAATTCTCATATCCAGATTCGGATTTAGATCTTCACCAACATTGAAAAACTTTGTCCATGCCACACACCCAATGCGTCCACCAAGGTTCGTCTGAATCCGTCCACAGCTTTTTGAGATATCGTGCTATGTATCATTTTTGGCTCAATCTCTCAATGGTGAAGAATCACTTAAAAATTCTAGTAGTCGGATCCAGATCTGGATCTTCACCAAAATCTAAAAAGTTTGTCCTTGTTACACAACGAACCTGTCCACAAAATTACACCCAAATCCATCAAAAACTTTTTGAGATATCCTGCATACAAACAAACAAACAGACAAAAAAGCATGAAAACATGACGACCTTCACCTTCGGTGGCGGAGGTAAAAATTTAACATTTTGTTAACATCACAGCAGGATAGCCGAGAGGTGAGAATGCTCCCTCGAAGCTGTCTAGCCTGGGTTTGAATCCCGACCCACCTATAAACTGTCATCCCAGTGTTTCACAGGAAGGGTGATTCATCGATGTGTGTGTCATTGAACTGAACACATCACATCTGCTGGAATGTGCCCTCCCCTCATCTCATCTCTCTCTCCCTCTTCAACCACTCCCCCTCTCACCTCTCTCCCTCTCTCTTCTCTCTCTCCCTCTCCCACCCCTCCCCAATCTCGCTGCCATCCCTCTTCGTATCTCTCCCACCCCACCCCAATCTCGCTGCCATCCCTCTTCCTACCTCTCCCACCCCTCTCCCACTCCCATCCCTCTCCCTCCCACTCCCATCCCTCTACCTCTCCCACCCCCATCCCTCTACCTCTTCCACCCCCATCCCTCTACCTCTCCCACCCCATCCCATCCCTCTACCTCTCCCACCCCATCCCATCCCTCTACCTCTCCCACCACCATCCCTCTACCTCTCCCACCCCCATCCCTCTACCTCTCCCATCCCCATCCCTCTACCTCTCCCACCCCCATCCCTCTCCCACCCCCACCCCTCTCCCAACCCCATCCCTCTCCCTCTCCCATCCCTCTCACACCCCCATCCCTCTCCCTCTCACACCAATCCCTATCTCTCCCTCTCTCATCACTTTAACTGTTTATTTTCTTACCTGCATGTTACTGTGTTCCTAATTCGGTTTTGTTTCAAAAATCGTGCTGTTTTGTGAGTTTTCGTCGACCTTGTCGTACCGAGTGCTTGAGGCCAACCCATCCTTCCCCTCGGTGTATGATTCTGTATATTTGTATTTTCTCCCCATTACTTTCAATTTCTATCTTCCCCACTTTCCTAACGTCCCCCATCCCTCTCAACCAAACACTATTTCTTGTCTTAAATCAAAACAGAAATAAAAACAAAAATAAAAACTACCTTTCTCCTTGCACACTCAGAAGTCTCGATTATTCTTCTTTTTCTTCTTCTTCTCCTTCTTTTTCTCCATCCTCCTCTTCTTCTTCCTCCTGCTGGCACACCATGTTTATTCCACTGAGCTGACCCTCTCTCGCCATTACCTTCACGATTTCTTCCGATCTACAACCTTCCATTCCCAAATCTTACCTGTTCTTCAAAAAATACATCAAAAAATAATAATCTTCCTTGGATCCTTTCGATCTCTACACCTGAAACCATGTGTCTCTCTCTCTCTCTCTCTTCCTGGTACTTTTCATCGACCCAGCGGCTGCACACTGCGTTTACCATCCAAATTCATGACACACTTCCATAATTTTACTTCAACCTTCCCTTTTCCAAATGTTATGCAATCCTTATTTAAAATAAATAATTTCACTTTTGACTATACACCTCCCACAGCCAAGTTGCTTCTCCCATAACCATGTAATCTGTTTAGACCCCCTGCGTTCATCGATCCAATTTCACCATTTACCTCACGATTTTTTCTACAACACTTCCATGACGTAATCTGTTGAAAACTCTCTCAAACAATAATAATAATAATGAAAACGATCGCTTATAATGCTTCAACTTCCTCTCTCACACATGTGGTACTCTTTACTGTATCATAATGCACTACTCTTCTACTATTTTAACAGACTGCTCTCAATTCGACCTTTCCTTCATTCCTTGCCTAAATATCCAACTGTTACAGCGTTTCTTCTCTCCATTTTCTGAATTCGCCTTTATTGCATCCATCAAGAAATGTGTTAAATCGCATAACTGACCTAAAACTTTCAAAAAAAACCATTTTGCAATGAATGTTCGCGTTCCATCAACCATTCTTTTTTTCAATTTGAGTGCCTACTCACTCCTCTCACTCCTCACTCTCAAAGCAACCACCCCACTCTTGTCCCTCCAAGCCTCCCTCTCACCTCTCTCAAAAACTCCCCTCACCTCTCTCCCACCATTCACCCCCTCACTTATCCTTTTCAAAGTCCCCCCCCATCTCTTCAACAGAGCATCCTCTTTCCACTGCCCTCTCCCCGCTATCTCTTCACTCCACCTACTCAAATCCTCAACTACCTTCTTCCCCCTCTCTTGTCCCCCCTCTCCCCCAGCACAACAGGGTCTTTTCTGCTCCTCATCCGGGCCCCCTCCCTCGCTATTCTGCAATCCCCCATACTCTTTCAACAACCCTCATTACCCGCCCCTCGTCCCTTGTCCTCCCCCCCCCCCTCCCCCCCCCCCCCTCCCCCCAAAACCTCCTCCCCTCCCTCTTCATTAACAGTGTGGACCTCAAATACCTTTCAGATCTTTCCATACAGGCTGCCACTGACAAACCAGACATAATCTGCCGAACAGAAACTTTCCTCCCCCAAGACGTCTCTGACTCCCAAGTATCTCTCCCTGGTTACTCCCTCCTCCGGTATGACAGACCTGAGCCTCGTCCTGGTGGAGGTGTTGCTCTCTTCATCAAATGATTCCTCACTCTCCATTCACTGCCCTCACTCCCCACACCCCCAGGAATACCTCTGGCTACGGCTTCCCCTCCACTCCTACCTCATGTTTATATGTGTACTGTACCATCCAACAAACAGTGATAACTCCATCTACACCTCACTCTCCGAAAACATGGACCATCTTCTATCTTCTCATCCAAACTCTCTCTTCCTCATATGTGGCGACTTCAATTGTCATCATGCCAGTTGGCTAGGTGTGGGTACCTCTCTCACCTGTCATGGCACTTAAGCAAAAGCTTTCTGCGACTCATTGGGACTGACTCAATCGGTCAACTTCCCGACCCGGATCTCAACCAATGGTACTCCATCTCTTCTGGATCTGATTTTGACAAATTCCCCTGGCAATATCTGCTGCTCTTTCTCCGCTCCAATTGGTTCTTCTGACCACGTCCTTGTCAAAGTGGACATCTCTCTGGCTGTTATCAGAGAACCACCTCACCGCCGTCGAGTCTGGCATTTCACCCAAGCTGACTGGCAGGGTCTCCAAGCAGCCATCAAACTTATAGACTGGTCTCCCATTGATACTTTCTCCAACATCAACTCATCCTGGGAATTCTTTCAAAGAAACTTGCTCTCCCTCATGCACAGATTTATCACCTCTCATCTTCAGTTGTCCTACCCTTCCTCCCACCCATGGTTCACTGAAGCTTGTGGCGAGAGAGTTGTCCTGAAACAACTTGCCTTTGCCTCATGGAAAGCAACTCCAACTGAGGGTAATCTCAGTTCCTTCCATAAAGCTCAGAACAAGTGTGTATCTACCCTCAGGAGAGCCAGAAAACAACATCTTTCTAAGCTCAAGTCTGAACTTTTAAATCTCTCTCCCTCCTCAAAATCCTGGTGGCATCTAATCAAATCTGTTTCTGGTGTATGTTCCCCCTCCATCCCCTCCCTTACCTCAAATGGCAGCACTGCTGATACCGCACGTGAAAAGGCTGAATGCCTAACATCGGTGCTTGCAGCTAAATCTTGTGTCCAAAACCCATCGCTTTCTCTACCCACCTTACCCAGTCGCACCCAACTGTCCCTGGACTCTGTGTCCATTTCTCCTGACAAGGTGGAGAGCTTGCTGTCAAACCTCGACTTAGATTCTGCAACCGGTCCAGATGGCATCAGCCCACATGTCCTAAAATCCTGCTCGTCTGCTCTTGCTCACCCTCTCTCTGTTCTATTCACCCTCTCATTTGCTCGAGGTCATCTGCCACCTGCTTGGATATCAGAAAACATCACTGCCCTGCATAAAAAAGTGCAAAAACAGATCCCTGCAACAACAGACCAACCAGCCTTCTGCCAATCATCAGCAAGGTTATGGAATCCATCATCGCTTCAGACATTAAATCCTTCCTCTTCTCCAATGGCTTGATTTCTGATCATCAATTTGGTTTCAGACCAGGTCACTCTACCCTGGATATGCTGCTTCTGCTCTCCCAACAATGGATGGAGGTCTTCAGTGCCAGACATGAAATCCGAGCCGTATCCCTGGACATATCACGTGATTTTGACACAGTCTGGCACCCTGCCCTGCTCACCAAACTCTCTTCCTATGGTATCCAAGGCCATCTCCATTTATGGCTCGCAGACTTCCTCTCCTCTCACAGTCAACGTGTGGCCCTAAATGGAGTTCTTTCATCTCCCTCTTCCTGTCCAGGCTGGAGTTCCTCAAGGTAGCGTTCTGGGCCCTGTTCTTTTTTCTGGTTTTCATCAATGATCTCTCCGACTCTCTGGAAAATCCTCCATATCTCTGCTGATGACTCCACCGTCTGCCATACCATGGGTCATCCCTCAGACTGGCATGCAGCAGCTTCCTCGCTCACTGCAGATCTGGGTAAAATCAGAAACTGGTCCAACATGTGGAACATGTCTTTCAATCCAGACAAATCTCACACTCTCACTATGTCTCTTCAAAAGGACCGTTTAGAAACCCCCCCCCCCATCCACTTTCTCAACAATCCTCTGGAAGAAGTCCTTTCTTTCAAGCTTCTGGGTCTCACTATCTGCCATGACCTTTCCTGGGAAAGCCACATTTTAAACCTCGCCTCCAAAGCCAGTCGAGGACTGGGAATCCTCCGTCGTGCAAAGTCCTTCCTTGGCCCTCTTGAGCTCCTGATCACTTACAAAGCTTTTGTCCGTAGCCTGATGGAGTACTGCTCTCCCCTCTGGGCTGGTGCTCCTGCCTCCCACCTTTCTTGGCTTCACGCTGTAGAAATCAGGGCATTTCGGATCATCGGCATCTCTCGCAATGAAGCTGAGTCTTTGAGCCTCTCACTCAATCACCGCAGGTTGGTCGGTGGTCTTTCTCTATTTTACCGTCGCAAATCCAGCCTCCCCCCCCACCCCATGCTCTCTCTGCGATTTGTCCCCACCACATTTCTGCAGGGCACTCAAGGTCCGTCAACAATCCCCTTCTGGTGAAACTATCAAAATCAGGAATCACTGCTCACCTTCACTCTTTCATTCCTCTTTTTCCCCGCCTTTGGAATAAACTCCCTCACTCTATTCAATCCCATTCTTTCCTCCAGGCCTTCAAAACAGCTGTTCACCACCACCTCTTATCATCCTCAATCCAAATCCTCGATCTTTTCTACCCCCCGATAATCCACCCAAACCCACTTCCTTCAAATTCCCTGCTTTCCTTCCTGAAAGTCCCTGTATTGTCCATCTTCTCATCCCCATGTTCCCCGTCCCATCCATCTCCCTTCCACAGATCTCCTAATGTGTCTGTTCCCCACTGTATTGTCCCTCTCTCTCCCGCCCCTCTTGTCTCATGCCCCTTGGTGTGCGTTGTGTGTTTGCTCTCACACGAGCCTCGACAGGGTATACAAAAAAAAATATCTCTCTCCTCCATCTCCCATCCTTCTCTCATCCCTCTCCTTCTCTCCTTCTCTCTTCCACCCCTCTCCCTCCCTCTCTCCCACCCCTCCCCTCTATTGAGGGACTGCTAAGGACTGACGGCTAAGTTTTGAATTTTCCAGGTAGATAGCATGGGTAATAAATGCTCCCACCCAGTTGTATATCGAACCCAGCGGTTAAAAATAAAATGTTTCTCTTTGGGTGTTTTACTACCCGTCCCTTCCCTTTGCGCCCCCTCCCCCCACCCCCCCCCCAACGCTGGCTCCCCTCCCCTTGCTCTGCCTCCCCCTCCCCTTGTGCTGCCTCCCCCTCCCCTTGCACTGCCTTCCCTTCCCTCACACTGCCTTCCCTTCCCCTTCCCTCCCCTCACATACTATCCTCCTGCCAAACCCCTCCACCACAATACAACTCTCTGGAGGTCGAGGAGAGGAAGGGCTGTCAAATAATGTGTTAATTGGACAAATAAAAGATTGATTGATTGATTGATTGATTGAGTTATTTATGTATGTATGTATGTATGTATGGATGGATGGATGGATGGATGGATGGATGGATGTTTGTATGGATGTATGGATGTTTGGATGTTTGGATGTGTGTATGTATGTATGTTTGTATATCTGTATTATGTGTGTTTGTATGTATGGATGTATGGATATATGGATGTTTGGATGTATGTATGGATGGATGTTTGTATGTATGTTTGTACGTATGTATGTTTGTATGTGTGGATGTATGGATGTTTGGGTGTTTGTATGTATGTATGATTGTATATATGTATGTATGTATGTTTGTATGTGTGGATGTATGGATGTTTGGGTGTATGTATGTATGTATGATTGTATATATGTATGTATGTATGTTTGTATGTATGGATGTATGGATGTTTGGATGTATGTATGTCTCTATGTTTGTATGTATGGATGTATGGATGTATGGATGTATGTTTGTATTTATGGATTTTGGATGAATGTATGTATGGATGTTTGGATGTATGTATGTATGTATGTATGGATTTATGGATGTTGGATGTATGTTTGTATGTATGTTTGTATGTATGTATGGATGTTTGGATGTTTGTATGGATGTATGTATGTATGTATTGATGTTTGGATGTATGTATGTTTGGATGTATGTATGTATGTTTGTATGTCTGTATGTATGTTTGTATGTATGGATATATGGATGTTTGGATGTATGTATGGATGTATGGATGTTTGGATGTATGTATGTATGTATGTATGTATGTATGTATGTATGTTTGTATGGATGGATGTATGTTTGTATGTATGGATGTATGGATGTTTGTATGTATGGATGTATATATGTATGTATGTATGTATGGATGTTTGGATGCATGTATGTATGTATGTTTGTATGGATGTATGTATGTTTGTATGTATGGATGTATGGATGTTTGTATGTATGGATGTATGTATGTTTGAATGTATGTATGTATGTATGTTTGTATGTATGGATGTTTGTATGGATGTATGGATGTTTGGATGTGTGTATGTATGTATGTTTGTATATATGTATTATGTGTGTTTGTATGTATGGATGTATGGATATATGGATGTTTGGATGTATGTATGGATGGATGGATGGATGGATGGATAGATGTTTGTATGTATGTTTGTACGTATGTGTGGTTGTATGTGTGGATGTATGGATGTTTGGGTGATTGTATGTATGTATGATTGTATATATGTATGTATGTATGTTTGTATGTGTGGATGTATGGATGTTTGGGTGTATGTATGTATGTATGATTGTGTATATGTATGTATGTATGTTTGTATGTATGGATGTATGGATGTTTGGATGTATGTATGTCTCTATGTTTGTATGTATGGATGTATGGATGTATGGATGTATGTTTGTATTTATGGATTTTGGATGAATGTATGTATGGATGTTTGGATGTATGTATGTATGTATGTATGTATGTATGGATGGATTTATGGATGTTGGATGTATGTTTGTATGTATGTTTGTATGTATGTATGGATGTTTGGATGGATGTATGGATGGATGTATGGATGTTTGGATGGATGGATGTTTGTATGGATGTATGTATGTATGTATTGATGTTTGGATGTATGTATGTTTGGATGTATGTATGTATGTTTGTATGTATGTATGTATGTATGTTTGTATGTATGGATATATGGATGTTTGGATGTATGTATGGATGTATGAATGTTTGGATCTATGTATGTATGTATGTATGTATGTATGTTTGTATGGATGGATGTATGTTTGTATGTATGGATGTATGGATGTTTGTATGTATGGATGTATATATGTATGGATGGATGTTTGGATGCATGTATGTATGTATGTTTGTATGGATGTATGTATGTTTGTATGTATGGATGTATGGATGTTTGTATGTATGGATGTATGTATGTTTAGATGTATGTATGTATGTATGCATGTTTGTATGTATGGATGTTTGTATGGATGTATGGATGTTTGGATGTTTGGATGTGTGTATGTATGTATGTTTGTATATATGTATTATGTGTGTTTGTATGTATGGATGTATGGATATATGGATGTTTGGATGTATGTATGGATGGATGGATGGATGGATGGATGTTTGTATGTATGTTTGTACGTATGTATGTTTGTATGTGTGGATGTATGGATGTTTGGGTGTTTGTATGTATGTATGATTGTATATATGTATGTATGTATGTTTGTATGTGTGGATGTATGCATGTTTGGGTGTATGTATGTATGTATGATTGTATATATGTATGTATGTATGTTTGTATGTATGGATGTATGGATGTTTGGATGTATGTATGTCTCTATGTTTGTATGTATGGATGTATGGATGTATGGATGTATGGATGTATGTTTGTATTTATGGATTTTGGATGAATGTATGTATGGATGTTTGGATGTATGTATGTATGTATGTATGTATGTATGGATTTATGGATGTTGGATGTATGTTTGTATGTATGTTTGTATGTATGTATGGATGTTTGGATGGATGTATGGATGTTTGGATGGATGGATGTTTGTATGGATGTATGTATGTATGTATTGATGTTTGGATGTATGTATGTTTGGATGTATGTATGTTTGTATGTATGCATGTATGTTTGTATGTATGGATATATGGATGTTTGGATGTATGTATGGATGTATGGATGTTTGGATGTATGTATGTATGTATGTATGTATGTATGTTTGTATGTATGGATGTATGGATGTTTGTATGTATGGATGTATATATGTATGTATGTATGGATGTTTGGATGCATGTATGTATGTATGTTTGTATGGATGTATGTATGTTTGTATGTATGGATGTATGTATGTTTGGATGTATGTATGTATGTATGTTTGTATGTATGGATGTATGGATGTTTGGATGTATGTATGTATGTTTGTGTGGATGTATGTATGTTTGTATGTATGGATGTATGGATGTTTGTATGTATGTTTGTATATATGTATGTATGTATGTATGTTTGGATGTATGGATGCATGGATGTTTGGATGTATGTATGTATGTTTGTATGTTTGTATGTATGGATGCATGGATGTTTGGATGTATGGATGTTTGGATGAATGTATGTTTGTATATATGGATGTATGGATGTATGGATGTTTGGATGTATGGATGTATGTTTGTATGTCTGGATGCATGGATGGTTGGATGTATGTATGTATGTATGTATGTTTGGATGTATAGATGTATGGATGTATAGATGTATGGATGTATGGATGTTTGGATGAATGTATGTATATATGGATGTATGGATGTATGGATGTTTGGGTGTATGTATGTATGTATGTATGTATGTATGTTTGTATGTATGGATGCATGGATGTTTGGATGGATGTATGTATGTTTGTATGTATGGATGTATGGATGTTTGTATGTATGGATGTATGGATGTTTGTATGTATGGATGTATGTATGTTTGTATGTATGTATGTATGTATGTTTGGATGTATGGACGTATGGATGTTTGGATGAATGTATGTTTGTATATATGGATGTATGGATTTATGGATGTTTGTATGAATGGATGTATGGATGTTTGAATGTATGAATGTATATATATATATATATATATATATATATATATATATATATATATATATATATATATGGATGTATGTGTGTATGTATGGATGTATTGATGGATGGATGGATGGATGGATGGATGTTTGTATATATGGATGTATGGATGTATGTATGGATGGATGGATGGATGTTTGTATGTATGTATGTC
>NC_140966.1:8649134-8651634 GCF_056783735.1 Eptatretus burgeri
ACATCAGGCTCGATCAACCTTCATGTCAGCAGCTAAATTAATGAATGTGGCAAAGATCAGCAGAAATTGAGTTGGAATCGTTGAAATGTTCAGTAAACAGCAGCTTGGTTTGGAAACTCAACTTCCTTATAAATCTTCAATGAATGCACGAATTTGATTAAAGCACCAGACTCTGTGACGTCATGGTTCGAGCGTCTGATTCGAGTCTGGTTTGAATCCCAGCCGAGTGATACCAAAGACAGACAGGTTTGAAACGGCAAATCTGAAATAATAAACGGCGTGTGTGTGTGTGTGTGTGTGTGTGTGTGTGTGTGTGTGTGTGTGTGTGTGTGTGTGTGTGTGTGTGTGTGTGTGTGTGTGTGTGTGTGTGTGTGTGTGTGTGTGTGTGTGTCGTTGATTGTTATCTCCATAATTCGGGTTTCAGAAGGTGGCACTGAGCCCAGATCCGGATACGAGAATTATTTATTTATTGAAGTGAAAAATCTCAAAAAGTTGTGGCCGGATTTTGATGAAACTTGGTGGACATGTTGCGGACATGACAAGGACGAATTGTTTTGATTTTGGGGAAGATCCGAATCTGGATCCGAATCCGAGAATTTTTCAAGTGATTATATTAACCATTGGGAGATGGGGCCAAAAACTATGGAGAAGCATGATATCTCTAAAAGTTGTTGACGAGTTGTGACAAAACTAGGTGGCCGAGTCGGTTAGGTGACAAGAGCAAGACGATTCGATTTGGGTTTAGGTCCTGATTCAGATCAGACCAATCAGTGGGATACAAGCAGTGCTGGATTAACCATTAGGCAGACAAGGCATGTGCCTTAGGGCCAGCCAAAAATTCGAGCCAAAAATTATTTTCCCATTAAATATTTGTCTTTTTTTGTATTAAATATTTTGTTCTTGAATCAGTTCATCTTTTGTCTGGGGTCCATTTCCATGAGCCCGAGATCTAATTTAAATTTTTCAGGCCATTCTCTAAAATTTCAAAATGTGCCTTAGGGGCAGCCGAGGCTTAATCCGGCACTGGATACAAGATGTAAAGAGTTCAACCTGGCAGAGGTATGTGCTCCACCGAGTGCCGATCCATTTCGCCAAGTATCACTCTATGAGTGATTTTTCATTTGTATGTTGACTGTTACCGGCATTGCACATGGTACATGCTTGGTTGCCTCGGTAGTGCGCATTTTTGCCTACGCTGTCGCTGATGATTCGCCAATAAGTGATAAAACCGGTCCGGCGACTGAGGGGACATGTAGCATTTGGGATTGTCATGTGTGTCCTACTTGTGAATGTCTGCAGCTGGAAAAGAAGCCATTTTGAAATTTGGATTTGAAATAGCAAAGGACTTGCCATGTTTAGCTTTTTTACAGCTTTCTTTGGTTGTAAGTGTATGGGGGTTTATATATAATTGTTGCAGGTTCAGCAGAAGTGCAGGAATCGCAAAGGGGTGACTCAGACCTGCTTCCCAACATCCGCCCCTGAAAACGACAAGCCACGGATAACTCCGAAACTCGACGGGTTGCGAAGCAACCAGAGACGATGTCTCAGGTGAGTAAATCGGACAGGGTCCCTGCGCCTAACTGTCACGTTACCTTCCCAGTGATTTTGTTACCTCATATGTGAACCATGTTCTCGACTTCCCATCTTTATCTATTTATTACATAGACCAAGCAAATCCATAAGTGGGACGTCGGCTAAACAAGTCCAGCAAATTAATGGGCTACAAATTCCCGTCTATTTATTATGTACACTATGTCTTGCCAATGGGGAAACAGACAATCAAGCAGGTTGGAAACAGTTTATATAATGATTCAAGGCACAGATTTACAAGCAATATCCACAAGTGATGCAGTGTCACAAAGAAAGCACTTAGTCCTTCTGCACAGAAGAACCCCTTCCACATTTCTAGCTGACTCTACTCACAAGATAGGCGTGCCTCAATCACTCCGGGGAAAGGAGAGAGAAGGAAGTAGAGGGGGAGCGATAGGTTGAGGCAGAGGGTCAGCCTCTTGGTCACCCGACGCAAGCCAGCGGGCTCACATTGGTCAGAGTGTGGAGGAAAGGGAGGGGGAGTAAATAAGGGAACAAGGTTGGTGTGTGTATAGTGTGTTGGGAGAAGTGTGGCATATTCAGTGTACGTGCTTGAGGAGAGCTGTGATATGCGTGTCAGTCGCTCGCCCAGATGGGTCAAGAGAGTAATCATTGATAGCTATTTATTGCTCTTTGAGAGCTCTTTTGTGAGTCTGAAGTCAATGAATTAGAAGGAAAAAAAGAGAAAGGAGAGGAGATTGTGACCATACTCTGTGCAGAGCGTTGGTGCTGCTTAAGCAGTCTCCTTGGCTTTTGGGCACAATCCTGGATGGGTTTCCACTCCAATACAGTATAGCAGCATGCTGGCACTCATTTTGCCGACCTCAGAAGGATGACAGGCCGAGTTAACCAAACACCTGAGCGGGATTTGAACTCAGGACCCGAGGATCCAAAGCCTGCCACCCTTACC
>NC_140966.1:8654134-8664134 GCF_056783735.1 Eptatretus burgeri
ATACTAAAATACGCAATTTGGTGTCTGTCTGTCTGTCTGTCTGACTATTTTTTTTTTTTTACCATGATACATTCAGTTGTTAATTATCCATTCTCAACCAAACTTGACAGGAGGACTAAGGATTGCAAAATGGAGGTTGTCATGACTTCATTTCCCCCCTTCCTCAAGGGGGTTTTCTGCCATGGGCAAAATTCGTGTTAAGGTGTATATTTATGTTATGATAGCTATTCATGGTATTTTTCAAAGGACGCTTCGAAAAACAAAACTAATAACAACACTAATGATAATAGCATAATATTAATGTTATTTCAAAACAATATTTATATATTACTAAAACCCTCATCTTGTATGTATGTATGTATGTATGTATGTATGTATGTATGTTCCCGAAATACAGCCAAAACGGTACAGGATTGCACAAAAAATTCAAGGCCACCTTACTTACCATTCTCCTGTGGTGTGCAGTATCAAGTTTCATTCAAATCGGGCAAAGAAAAAAAATATTAAAAAACAATTCCCGGTTCAGTGGACTACTCTTCGAGAGAATTTGATCAATGCAAACAACCTTAGCGGTATAGTTCGCTGGAGCTATTTTGGGTTTTTTTTCTTTAAATGATTATTTTTTTCATCAACCGCTCTCACAACGGGAACCCAATGGGTTCACGGGTCGTCTAGTTAACACTAATAATATCCTCTCTCCCCAAGTGGTTTTCCCTCCTTGGACAAACAGCATGTTAACGTGTATAAATAAATACCTTATCATGGCGTTTCGTGGGGAAAACCACATTAAAACCACAGGGCAAATATTAAAACCCACAAACACATATGATTACCTTCTAAAACAGCCAATACTGCTGTTTAATACTAAACTGAAAGAAATCTGGAGGAATCCCCTCTTATATGTACATGCAATGACATTCCCTCTTATCCCCTCTGCGTAAACAACTGCCTTCCACTCACCCTACTCGCATGCAATACAATGAGATCTACTACGTACATGCAATACAATGAAAAACAAGCTAAGAAGAAACCCAGAGGACCCCTAGGCACCTCTGTGTCACCTATGTGTCTCTCTTTGAGATTCTCTCTCTTATGCGTACACAACTGGCTTCGGATTATGAAGCAATCAACTTATAACTTTACAATATGGGCTCATCAAGCATCTGATCCCACCCAGCGGGTCTCCGAGTCACCACATCCAGTTTCGCATGCCTCCGGGATGATGCGTTACCGCCACACACACTGGGAAAGACAATAATATCGTGTGTGGATACCGAGCGATAATTCAAGGTGCTAAGACAAGTCCAGCCCAGATGACGTTTGTCCAGCTCGCACTCGAGGCTGAATGGGAAGGGGAAAGACCAAGGAGGAAGAATGAACAAGAGGACTCCACTCACATGCAATACAATGAGATCTACTACTTACATGCAATACAATGAGAAACAAGCTCAGAACCCCAGAGGACCCCAAGGCACCTCTGTGTCACCTTCGTGTCTCTCCTTGAGCTTCTCTCCACAGCTCATGTGCACCTCCCTTTATTGTCTTCTACCCCTCCCCCTCCTCCACAGCCCCCCCCCACTAATCTCAATGGAGGGGTTGTGGGGGTCAGAGGTTCTCTCACTTCAGATAATTGGCATGCCAGGACGCTGGCACGATGTCTCTTAGCCATATGGCACGAAAAAACCAGCAGGATGTGGGCCGGCTGGCTTGAACCAGTTTTGATGGTTCATGGAGAGAGGAAAGCCTGATCGTGGCCAAACTGTGGTGAATCCTGTGCTGAAATGCATAAGAAATGTGTAAAGAGAAGTGTGTTAGAGGTGGAAATAACGTAAATGAGACATCAAACTAACACATTCGCAATGCATATCTACTCACTTGCAATACAGTACAGTTAACCAAGCAAATACCGTGGAATAACGAGCATAATACTAAAGATTGATAAGTGCGTTATACTTACACATTGTCAGCAATAACGAACTATGCTTCCCCATGGTCTTGGGTCGCTCACCTGGATTTATTTATTTTCATTCATTTATATTCTCATTTACCGACACCTTCCGAAGGCTCTGTGCTTTTTTTTTCCTGGTGGATGGGCTTCAATGTCTGTCGGCACCTGAAATTTCTGCTTTCTACATCACCCAAAATGTACCAAATATTAAGTCAGACAGTCAGTGGTGAGAAAGACCTTTATGTTTTAGATGTAAAATTAGAATGTGAGCATACGTATGTATAAAGTACGTACAATTAGAATGTGAGTTTGTGTATAAAGTACGTACAATTAGAATGTGAGTGTGTGTATAAAGTATGTAATATTAGAATGTGAGTATGTGTATAAAGTACGTACAATTAGAATGTGAGTGTGTATATAAAGTATGCAATATTAGAATGTGAGTGTGTGTATAAAGTACGTACAATTAGAATGTCAGTGTGTATATAAAGTATGTAATATTAGAATGTGAGTACGTGTATAAAGTATGTACAATTAGAATGTGAATACGCATATAAAGTACGTACAATTAGAAGGTGAGTGCGTGTATAAAGCATGTACAATAAGAATGTGAGTGTGGGTATAAAGTACGTACAATTAGAATGTGAGTGTGTGTATAAAGTATGAAATATTAGAATGTGAGTACGTGTATAAAGTAGGAAATATTAGAATGTGAGTACGTGTATAAAGTATGTACAATTAGAATGTGAGTACGTATATAAAGTATGTAATATTAGAATGTGAGTACATGTATAAATAATGTACAATTAGAATGTGAATACGTGTCAAAAGTATGAACAATTACAATGTGAGTGCGTGTATAAAGTATGTACACTTAGAATGTCAGTGTGTATATAAAGTACGTACAATTAGAATGTGAGTGTGTGTATAAAGTATGTACAATTAGAATGTCAGTGTGTACATAAAGTATGTAATATTAGAATGTGAGTACATGTATAAAGTATGTACAATTAGAATGTGAATACGTATATAAAGAATGTACAATTAGAATGTGAGTGCATGTATAAAGTATGTTTAATTAGAATGTGAGTACGTGTGTAAAGTATGTACAATTAGAATGTGAGTACGTGTATAAAGTATGTACAATTAGAATGTGAGTGCGTGTATAAAGTATGAAATATTAGAATGTGAGTACCTGTATAAAGTATGTACAATTAGAATGTGAGTACGTATATAAAGTATGTAATATTAGAATGTGAATACGTATATAAAGTATGTACAATTAGAATGTGAGTACGTGTATAAAGTATGTGATATTAGAATGTGAATACGTATATAAAGTACATACAATAAAAATGTGAGTACGCATATAAATCATGTAATATTACAATGTGAGTATGTATATAAAGTATGTCATATTAGAATATGAGTACATGTATAAAGTATGTACAATTAGAATGTGAGTACGTGTATAAAGTATGTACAATTAGAATGTGAGTGCGTGTATAAAGTATGTTTAATTAGAATGTGAATACGTGCATAAAGTATGTACAATTAGAATGCGAGTGCGTGTACAAAGTATGTTTAATTAGAATGTGAGTACGTGTATAAAGTATGTACAATTCGAATGTGAGTACGTATATAAAGTAAGTTAAATTAGAATGTTAGTATGTCTAAAAAGTACGTACAATTAGAATGTGAGTACGTATATAAAGTATGTACAATTAGAATGTGAGTAAGTGTATAAAGTATGTACAATTAGAATGTGAGTATGTGTATAAAGTATGTACAATTAGAATGTGAGTACGTATATAAAGTATGTACAATTAGAATGTGAGTACGTGTATAAAGTATGGACAATTAGAATGTGAGTATGTGTATAAAGTATGGACAATTAGAATGTGAGTACGTATATAAAGTATGTAATATTAGAATGTGAGTACCTGTATAAAGTATGTACAATTAGAATGTGAGTACGTATATAAAGTATGTAATATTAGAATGTGAATACGTATATAAAGTATGTACAATTAGAATGTGAGTACGTGTGTAAAGTATGTGATATTAGAATGTGAATACGTATATAAAGTACATACAATAAAAATGTGAGTACGCATATAAATCATGTAATATTAGAATGTGAGTACATGTATAAAGTATGTACAATTAGAATGTGAATACGTATATAAAGAATGTACAATTAGAATGTGAGTGCATGTATAAAGTATGTTTAATTAGAATGTGAGTACGTGTATAAAGTATGTACAATTGAATACGTATATAAATAATGTACAATTAGAATGTGAATACGTGTCAAAAGTATGAACAATTACAATGTGAGTGCGTGTATAAAGTATGTACACTTAGAATGTCAGTGTGTATATAAAGTATGTAATATTAGAATGTGAGTGTGTGTATAAAGTACGTACAATTAGAATGTCAGTGTGTATATAAAGTATGTAATATTAGAATGTGAGTACGTGTATAAAGTATGTACAATTAGAATGTGAATACGTATATAAAGTACTACAATTAGAAGGTGAGTGCGTGTATAAAGCATGTACAATTAGAATGTGAGTGTGTGTATAAAGTACGTACAATTAGAATGTGAGTGTGTGTATAAAGTATGAAATATTAGAATGTGAGTACGTGTATAAAGTATGAAATATTAGAATGTGAGTACCTGTATAAAGTATGTACAATTAGAATGTGAGTACATATATAAAGTATGTAATATTAGGATGTGAATACGTATATAAAGTATGTACAATTAGAATGTGAGTACGTGTATAAAGTATGTGATATTAGAATGTGAATACGTATATAAAGTACATACAATAAAAATGTGAGTACGCATATAAATCATGTAATATTACAATGTGAGTGTGTATATAAAGTATGTCATATTAGAATATGAGTACATGTATAAAGTATGTACAATTAGAATGTGAATACGTATATAAAGAATGTACAATTAGAATGTGAGTGCATGTATAAAGTATGTTTAATTAGAATGCGAGTACGTGTATAAAGTATGTACAATTAGAATGTGAGTACGTGTATAAAGTATGTACAATTAGAATGTGAGTGCGTGTATAAAGTATGTTTAATTAGAATGTGAGTACGTGCATAAAGTATGTACAATTAGAATGCGAGTGCGTGTACAAAGTATGTTTAATTAGAATGTGAGTACGTGTATAAAGTATGTACAATTCGAATGTGAGTACGCATATAAAGTAAGTTAAATTAGAATGTTAGTATGTCTAAAAAGTACGTACAATTAGAATGTGAGTACGTATATAAAGTATGTACAATTAGAATGTGAGTAAGTGTATAAAGTATGTACAATTAGAATGTGAGTATGTGTATAAAGTATGTACAATTAGAATGTGAGTACGTATATAAAGTATGTACAATTAGAATGTGAGTACGTGTATAAAGTATGGACAATTAGAATGTGAGTACGTATATAAAGTATGTACAATTAGAATGTGAGTAGGTGTATAAAATATGTTCAATTGGAATGTGAGTACGTATATAAAGTATGTTCAATAAGAATGTGAGTACGAATATAAAGTATGTACAATTAGAATGTGAGTATGTATATAAAGTATGTACAATTAGAATGTGAGTACGTATATAAAGTATGTACAATTTGATGTGAGTACGTACATAAAGTATGCACAATTCGATGTGAGTACGAATATAAAGTAAGTTTAATTAGAATGTGAGTACGTATTGAAAGTATGTACAATTAGAATGTGAGTACGTGGAAAAGTATGTACAATTAGAATGTGAGAATGTGTATAAAGTGAGTTTCATTAGAATGTGAGTACGTATATAAAGTATGTACAATTAGAATGTCAGTACGTGTATAAAGTATGTACAATTAGAATGTGAATATGTCTATAAAGTATGGAATATCAGAATGTGAGTGCGGGTATAAAGTATGTTTAATCGGGATGTGAGTACGTGTATATAGTATGTACAATTAGAATGTGAGCGTGTGTATAAAGTATGTTTTATTAGAATGTGAGTACGTGTATAAAGTATGTACAATTAGAAGGTGAGTGCGTGTATAAAGCATGTATAATTAGAATGTGAATACATATATAAAGTATGTACAATTCGAAGGTGAGTGTGTGTATAAAGTATGTTTAATTATAATGTGAGTATGTCTATAAAGTATGTTCAATTGGAATGCGAGTATGTGTATAAAGTATGTACAATTACAATGTGAGTACACGTATAAAGTATGTACAATTAGAATGTGAATACATGTATAAAGTATGTTTAATTAGTATGTGAATACGTGTATAAAGTGTGTACAATTAGAATGTGAGTACGTGTATAAAGTATGTACAATTAGAATGTGAGTACGCATATAAAGTATGTACAATTCGAATTTGAGTACTTATAAAAAGTATGTACAATTAGAATATGAGTATGTATATAAAGTATGTACAATTGGAATGTGAGTACGTGTATAAAGTATGTTCAATTAGAATGTGAGTATGTGTATGAAGTAAGTTCAATTAGAATGTGAGTACGTATATAAAGTATGTACAATTAGAATGTGAGTACGTAGATAAAGTAAGTTTCATTAGAATGTGAGTACGTATATAAAGTATGTACAATTAGAATGTTAGTACATGTATAAAGTACGTCCAATTAGAATGTGAGTACGTGTATAAAGTAAGTTTAATTGGAATGTGAGTACGTGTATAAAGTATGTACAATTAGAATGTGAATATGTGTATAAAGTATGTAATATTAGAATGTGAGTACGTGTTTAAAGTATGTACAATTAAAATGTGAGTACGTGTATGAAGTATGTACAATTAGAATGTGAATATGTGTTTAAAGTATGTAATATTACGGTGTGAGTACATGTATGAAGTATGTTCAATTGGAATGTGAGTACGTGTTTAAAGTACAGGTATGTGCAATTAGAATGTAAGTATGTGTATAAAGTATGTTCAATTATAACACGAGTACATGTATAAAGTATGTACAATTAGAATGTGAGTACGTGTATAAAGTACTTGCAGGGCATACTTACACATTGTGTGTAATTGTGTAAGTATACGAACTGTGCTTCCTGATTGTCTCGGGTCGCTCATCTGCATTTGCTTTTTCATTTATTTATTTCCCCCCCCCCCCCCCATTTATTTATCCTCGCTTTCATGTCCATCATCATGCAAAATTTCAGCTTTTTCCGTCACCTGAAAGCCCTGATGTTTAATATCTGTCAGTCAGCCAGTGGTTAGAAAGAGCATTATACTTTATATTAGATGTAAAATTAGAATGCGAGTGCACTATGTGTGTAAACTATGGGAGGGTATGCTTACACATTGTAAGCAATAACGATCTGTGCTTCCCCTTCTCTCGGGTTGCTCACCTGCATTCATTTTTTCATGTTTCTTTGTTTATTTATATTTTCATTTATGGACACTTTCCGAGGGTTCTGTGATTTTTTTTCCCGGTGTATCGGCTTTGATGTCTGTCAGCACACAAAATCACTGTGCTTCCAATTGTTTCTGCTTGCTCGCCTGCATTTATTTTTAAATTTATTTGAATTTATTTATTTTTTAATTTACGGATGCTTTCCGATGGTCCTGTGCTTTTTTTCCCTGATGTATGGGCTTCAATATCCGTCGGAACGCAAAATTTCAGCTTTCTACGTCTCCCGGGAACGTACCGAACAATAATATCACAGTTAGTGAGTCAGTCAGTCAGTTAGTGAGTGGTTAGAAGTAGCTTTTTTATAAGATAAGTGTGTTTGTACCGAGTTAAAGTGTTTCACCCCTTTCCAAGTCTCCACAGCTCACTTTACCACCATGGTTTGTAGTCCACTGGCCAAACAAACAGTTTTACGATGGCCGTTCCTTGACAGCGCAAAACACTTTCTCAGTACAGATGTGCCCATGTTGTCCACCTGCCTTGCCTGTCCAGGAGGATTTACCCAACACAACCGTACCCTATTCTACTCTATTGTTTAAAATCACTGCCCTCTCAGTGGACATCCTAGCGATGTATGACTTACCCCAGACAGATCCTGAATACAGGAGTAAATCTAACCTACTACAACACACAGTCCAAACTATTGTTTTCACATTCGTGCTATGGGCCCATGAATGCCGATAACCTTTGACAAAGCCATATTCCTTTGATCATCATAGAGTAAGTCAACACTTCCAGTCGAACTATTTATTTTGTATTTTTTTGTGGAGCTGGAATGTCAGTGGCATTGTATAATTTTTTTAATGAAAGGGATCTAATCACCAAGACATTAACCAAGAGCTTACCAACATGGTCTTTGCATTGTGACAAACCTCTCCCCTCCCCCCCCCTTCCTCCCACCAGCCCTCTTGCACCTCCCTCCCCCACTCTCCACCATTACATTTCCAGCTGCATGTCTGTTTTTAGTCTGCATATACCACATGTTTGCCAGCGAGATATCTCCGGTGTTGTGTTGGAATCATGGAGGTATGAGAGAGAAGAGAAAAAGAAGAAATGCCATCGAAAAAGCCTTAGAAACAAGAGCGTTTTTGTTACCCCCTCCCCCCCCCCACCCATAGAAGGTCACCTTGTGATGCAAATTGGGATTCTATTTCCTCTCCGGAAAGGAAATGATCGTGTTACAACACTGATATGACTGAGCAAATCTATTAATATGCTAATATCCATTTAGGGAGTTATATATCCTCAACCTTCATCATAACATGCATATATACAGTAATTATCATCACCCATTGAACTTCATCATCATCGATTGGTCCCAAGGGGTGAATCGTGGCTGTAAGTAATTGTTATATTGAAGATGAAGATGCAGAAAGGGAGATAAGGATTTATATGAAAAGCAAGTAAAGATAAGGACAAGGGGAGGGGAGATAGAGATAGAGATAGAGATAGAGATAGAGATAGAGATAGAGATAGAGATAGAGATAGAGATAGAGATAGAGATAGAGATAGAGATAGAGATAGAGATAGAGAGAGAGAGAGAGGTTTGAAAAAACAAAACCAAAAAGAGAGAGACATTGCATGTATGGGGGAGGGCGGATTTTACGGTTGGAAGGAGGGAGGAGAGGAAGGAGGAGGAGAAAGGGAGGAGAAAGCAACGGACGCAGACAGCCGGACGGATCTCATTGTGTGCATCGCAGCAAGTCTCTCCAGCTGTCTTGGCCGGCGTGCTCATCCTGGCGGGTAAGATTTCTCTGTCCTTCTCAATCCCTCGATACATCATATAGTCTATCCTGATTCCATGGAACAAGCGACCCATGCGCTTGCGAAACGCCGATAGCCCTCTCTCACTTCTGGTGACGTCACAAAGAGCGTTGTATGCAGCGTTATGATCTCTGGGCTTAAATCAATTTCCTCTGCTCAGTTATTCAAACACTTTTGCAAGCACGAACTGGATACCACCGCAGTAAAAATCAAATGACACACACGTAGACACACAAACACACGCTCTGACATCTCGTATCCAGCACAACCGTCCACACCGATTTTGCATGCGCATTGAGCCATGTTTACATCTGATATGAGAACATGTTGCGGCAGCAAATGAAAACTGCTTTTGCTTCACTTTCATTGAACTAGGTTGCATTGCAGCCACCTGTGTGCAGCGTCCAGGACGTGTACGAGGTCAAAATGAGGTTGCACTCCAACAGACTACATATGTTGTGCGGAACTCAATCTCGGTAATTAAGAGCTTAATAAGCTCCATGTATGGTGGGAAAAGCATCTCAACGATGGTCAACAGCGAAACCCATTGTGCATTCGTTGAATTAGGCCTAACGGTTAAAACGAATCAAAATCAGAGCAAAAATGCTTTGCTTGGTACACGCGAGCGTTGGGGTCTTGAAATCGGCGTGAAAATCTCTCCAAGGGGCGCAGGTGGTCGCCACTCGACGGAGTCGGGTTGTGTACATCATTTGCATCGTAAACAGGGTTGTTTTTTTGCTTCATCAAATGTTATCGTTGTGGTCAAGTGGCAGAGTCAACACGTTCAGGTTGTTTTTTTTAATTTTTATGAACTGCAACTACAAT